>NC_092431.1:21779778-22110333 GCF_036169615.1 Heliangelus exortis
GGAAAGCAAAGGAGAGCTTGAGGCTTCTAGGTGCTACAGCTCAGCTTTACCAAAATGCACCACCTGGGGTACTGTTCTGTTGGATATTTTTGTTCCTTCTTTGAAAGAGTGATGAGGACTCTTCAGTTTCTCACCCTTAAGATGGCACATCACTATAATTTCTCGTTTCATAAGAATTAAACATTGTTCATAGCATGCTGTGTGAACCTGTCTGCAAGGCTTCTAGCAAAATCCAACCCAAAACAATGCTGCTCTTCCTTTGACTTAGCTCCTGGGATAGCTTTGCCAAAAGGTTGGAAAAGAGAATATAAAATAAATTTAGTTGTAACTTATTGAACTGCATAGGAGGAACGAATTGCTCTGAAGTTATACCAGAATCTGCAAAAGACTGTTCCACTAAAGGAATATCAGTTTATAAGCATGAAATTAATAGAAAACATTCAGCTGGATGAAAATGCTCTGAAAATGTTTCAGTAAACTTTCCCACGATTCTTGTGTGCTGTACATTCACTGTGTAATGTCCAGTTTAACTGTGGGGCAGAGGCAAAAATCTGCTTGCTTAGATATTAAATTTAATGCTAACGTATTTTACTATAGGAAAGCTGTCAGGTACTCTGGATTCCTGCAAGCTAATAAGAATGCTGGGTGGGAGTGCCAGTCAAGTTTCCTAAACAGGAGTGATTTTCGTATTTGCTAAGAGTCCTGAAATAATACTTGTCAGTATTTTTTTAGAGTAAGTCTGGAGCCTTTAGGACTTTAGCCTGGGCTTTCACGAAAGCATTAGTTCAGTTTGCAGGAAAAGAAAAAGGTGCTGTGTGTCTGGTTGAAGCCAGAGCTCCCTCGATTTGTGCTGCAGTGCTGCAGCAGCCCCCCTGCCATACAGACCCAGCCAGGGTGCAGTGTTCAGCTTCCTTTGGAGCCTTCACCTTATTGTGATTTTTTTTTTTTTTTTTTTTTTTTTTTTAAATTTTATTTTTATTTTTTTTTTTTTTCCCGTGGTTCTCTAACCCTTTTCTTTTGAAGGCAGCAGCTTCCAAACCCATTTGAAGGCTGGGTTTCCCAGCTGCCTGGCCTGACGCTAATTTCAGCTCGGCAGAGGTCAGATCCCTCCCTGCTCCCCTCAGGGGATGTCCCGGTACCGCCTGACCTCTGGTGGCAACCTTGGGCCAACCCGAACCGGAGGGATGCCCAGGGGGGCAGCTCCTTGCTTTGCCGACATGCACCTTGTCTGACCTCTGCAAACCCCTGCAAGAGTAATCAAGATGTGTGTGTGTGTGTGTAATATAGGCACAGGAGATATAGATAGATAGATATATAGATAGATAGATAGATAGATATTTCATCTTTATAATTAAACATACATAAATGTAAAATTTGCACACTGTAAGTGGCCCAGCTCCCGAGGGCAGCCCCAGCTGCACAGTTGGTGTCCTCTGCCCCTCAGAAAGACACAAGGAGGAAAAGGCTGTGTCCCTGCCTCCACCCAAAATGCAGCCTGGAAATACAAATGTCATCTCTGAACCACCTGAAGCTCTCAGTGGTTCTTGGTAGCATTGGAGCTGCTCAGAGAAAAGCCTCAGCCCCCCCAGATAAGTCTGTGAATTTGGGGTGTAGCCCTGCCTGAGTAAATGTGATTCTTCATTCCCCTCATGACAGGAAATCTGCCCCTCTGGGGAGCACACAGAGAACCTCTGGGGTTTCAAGAGAAACCAAGTATTTTGGGAGGTGCTCTCAGAGACCAGGAGGAGAAACACGAGGTGGAAAGAGTGGGGTGAGTCAAATGATCCCACATCTCCAATTTTTTTTTTTTCTTTGGCAGGTGCAGTTCAGTAAAAGCCCCCAGCAAACCTTTTTATGTTCTGAGAAAAGAAAAGATAGCCAGATAGTCTTTGTCAGAAAAGAGGATGTCTATTCAAAGTTATGCTGCCCAGGAAAAAGTTAGCTGACAAGCTCTGAATGCATCCGCAGTTCGTAGGTGTGCATAGCCATTTCTGTAGCCATCAGAAGAGGGGCTGATGAAGCCTGTGCAGTGTGGCTGACCCAAAGGTGGTTGCAAGCATCAGAAGCACTTGGTTGCCTCCTCACAGCACTCCCTGAGCACCTCAGTAGCTCTGTCCCAGCCCAGCTACTTACATTTATATTGATGTTTATGTTTACCCATCACACCGCTCAGGGGTTGGTCAGCCTTTCCCGCCCTGCCGCAGACAACGTTGCTGTGTACGTGCAGCTCCTCACGCTGGGGGTGCTGGCTCTCTCCTCCTCAGCGCTGCTTCTGCAAGGTCAAACCCTGCCCAGCCCCACAGGGAACCTCCTGGGGCTGTCCCGCCGCTGCTCTGAGGTGCTGCTGAACCCACAGATCAGACCCAAGCAAAACTCCCAAATCCCAGCTTGTCTCTGGTGGCTGGGGAGGTGCTGCTAGGTCAGTTTTATTCAGCTGCCTGCTGTAGTTACCTGCAACCAGGACAACAGCCGCCCACAGCAACAATCGGTGGTTCCATTTGGGACTTTTGGAGCTGATGAAGCATTTATGTTAGGGGTGTGTGGCAGGGCTTGAGTGAGGGGGGACAGTCAGACTTCCAGAGCTGGGTGACAGCTCCTGTGTGTCAGGGCAGAGCTGGTGCCAAGCTCGGCTTCCCCTCAGCAGAGCTGGGTTTGTTCTGCCACACACACACAGGGCTCCCCAGGGCTTCAGCTGGGGTTACCTGCACAGAAAAGAGTGACCCATGTGGCAAAGGATTTAAATATTTAAGGCTCCTTAACATAATCGCCGTTAATTTTTATGGATTAAGGAATTCTCAGTTAATGCAGCCATGGAGGCTTTCTGAACTCCTGGTTTGCTAATTGGTGGGCAGAAAATAATTCCTTTTGTATGTCCAGATAACTGTGGACTGATAGCAAATGAAGGAATTACAGTAAAAACTGCCTGGAGTATTCTTTACTGGCCTTCCTTGATAAAAGTGTAGGGAGCACCAAAGAATTTGTGGGGAAAAAGGCCCAGAAATGGTTGGCAGGCATTAAATGTCCATGTTATCAGCCTATCTAAGCCAAAGATTGTTAGATTCTGCAGAATGAATCTGTTCTCTGCCCTGAAAATAAATCTTTGGAGCAGTTGAGCAATGGGATGCAAAAAAATACCAAAACAACAAAACCAAACCCAAACAAAAAACCTGGGGAAAACTATATATAGTGTGTATGTCTGGATGGCCCTTCTGATTTGAGGGATTCTTTGAATGTGGTGGTATTTTCTGGGAAAGGAAGCTGTCTGGGATTGCACAGCCCCATTGCAAAGGGAGAATGAGCAGTGCAAAAGCTGCTGGATCTGTGCCCTGACCCCAACCTGTTTGGTGCCTTCAGATACAGTGCTCAAAGGGAAACAAGATGTAGCACAGGAACTCCTAGAGGTAGCAGTGGGGATGTGCACAGAGCCCTCTCTGTCCTCTTACTCAGTTAAGCTCTTACATGGCAAGTTGGGAAATAGGGTCTGAATTTACCCTCCCTTATCATTAGTGCTGCTGTGGCCAACAGCAGTGTGACAGGAACGCTGAGCCAGCAGCTGGCAAGCTCCCAAATACATGTGTTTTTATCTGTTTAAAAATAATGACTGGGAATTAATGCTTTCCAGGAGCAGAAAGGTTCTCTTTCTGGGATTTGTTTAAGATAGTACATTTGTGTTGTAACCATACATTCTTTGTGCTTCTTTGCCTCTCCAGTTATATCCCTCTCACCCTTGCCTCTCATTTATTTAAGCAGATTTCAGAGACATCTTATGGAGACTTTTTTAAAATGCATTTGCTTGGGATGAAATCCATTCTCACCCAGAAACTTTGTGGGCTAATTGATGCTTTCCTTACTAGGGAAAAGTAAACCCTCTCTTTTTCCTTCTGCATACTACTGACCACACTGTTTGCTCTAGGGATATGCCATATGGATTCTGCTATCCTTTCTGTCTCAATAACACGTTTAAAACAGTGAATTTTTTGCCTGCCTATACAACTAATGAGAACTGCTTTTTGGAAATACTCCTTTCACTTTCCCTCTAGTACTTCGGGAATGTAGGAGGTGGGAGTAGAGAGATTCAGCACAAAAATTGTGAACAAGTTGGAGATGCTCTCTCTGAAGTTACTCATACCTGACTAACCCAGGAACAAGCCATCTGCTTCAGCTACAGATGTGTTATTGTGGTTATGTTCCTATGAGGAATTTAGCTGCTTGTTCATCTGCCTGTTGTGTAAAGAGTCTGATTTCTGCTTTCTTCCCATTTACTGGCATAGGCTGCTGCATGGAAATAAGCAAAATAACAATGTGGTGCCTTACCCTAAGAAATGGCCTAGCTTACTACAAGTATCTACCCCAGGGCTGGATATCCTTTATCCACTCAGCACCTACATTGACATGAACACTTTCACAGTTCTTTTGATGAATTTCCAACACTTAAGCAAAACAAAACAGACTTATGAGACCATGGCATGTCTTAAAAAAAAATAAAAAAAATATACTTTACCTTTGTTGTTTTACCCTAACATCCTCAGTTAAGCAGAGTATTTGAATGAGTAGTTAATTTTGGTTGGTTCAGTTTAAAGGGTGCTAAGTCTACTGGCATGTCTCCAAGGGATTTACAGCAGATACGCACAACACTTCTGAATTTTTTGGAGTGGGGAAAGTTCTACTCTAAAGGCTCCACATCCCCCTTTCTCATGTTTCAAGAGTTCCTCCCTGCTTTTTGTGAAATGGCTTTTCTCCATCCCTTCTTAGAATCCATTTCAGAAATTCCCGTGTAGTCAAGTCAAGGTTTAAACATGAAACCGATCTCCATAACCAGCTATGCAGCTTTATTAATAAATTACAAAGGAGCTTGGGTTTTTTTTTGTCATAATATTTTTCAAACACAACTGCAGCCTTGAGCTTACCTCAATGAGGCCAATACCAAAATTGCCACAGTGCTGAGGGATTTGTTCCCATTGCTGGCTCTGGCCAGCCAACTGGTACCTCCTCCTCCTAACACAGCTCTTGCAGGATGTCTCACCCATGCTCAGCCTCAAATATTTTTATGGGCCTTTTTCCTCTGAAATGTGAGAGACTGTTCTTGCTTATCCAAGAAACAAGTGAGAGCTTTCCCTCAACTACTGTAAATAGAATTGCAAATGAACCTCCGGGGGAAAAAATTTCACACGTGAATAATGTGAATGGAATTTGGAGAAAAGCCATGGGAATCATCAGGAGGGCTGGAAAGACTTATCAAGGCAGATTATTATGGTTTAGAACAGTGATAAGTAAGGAAAGACACAACTGTTACACAAACAGGAGAAGCAGATCAGGGCTAAGGAAGTGGGCTGCTTATTGTAGCAGGGCCAAGTCAAGGGAGCAACAGTCTTGAATTGTCTTGAGTATTATTTTTGACACAGACTTTAAGGTGTGGAAGTATTTACGTGGAACTTGCACAATTTACAGGGCTCGAGTGCCTTGGGATTACTGCAGATGGTGTAAATCTAGATCACAGCTCTGCAAGACACTGAGGATCTGTCATCCTCCAGAACAAATGCATTAGATAGAAAAGTCTTATTCAAATGGTGGGGGCTTAGTCTGTGGAAAGTATGATTTCATCATCTCTCTGCATTAATACCTTTGGAATTCAGTTGTGTCTTTTAAGCTGTTCTCTGGGTTCTGCCATTGTCAGAAGAATAAAACTGAGAAGACTGATCTCCTGTGACAGCTCCACAATTGGTCCCAGGAGAGGCTCTGGAGGGGAGACCGTAGGTGCAATATTCCTGAGGTTGTTGGAGGTGGAGAGCTGTCCTTGGAAGCACTGAACAGTCAGGGGATCCCACTGAAGCAATTCCATCAGAAATGGGCTTTGTAAAGATCACTGATGTTTTAGACTTCTGAACCTACCCTAGCACTTGGGTGATTCACTGTTCCTAGAGAAGCTGTCTCCTCTGCCTTCTCCTCTCTCTTGCTCATCAGTAGCACTGGAATTCTGCCTGCTGAAAACAGGGATTTTAGTTGCAGAATTCAGCTCACCACTGTAAAATACATTACACTAAAAGAGAAGCAGGATATATGTTAAGAAAAAACTGCATTTCCCCGACTTTTTTTTTCTCTGTAACTTGAGACTCAAACCTTGGAATAAGAAATCAATTTTTTGATTTATGTACATAAAACTTTATTCTTTAACAAGCCTGCACTTATTGTTCAATGGTGCTGAACTCCTGTGAGATGCAAAATCTTTCGGTAATTGTAAGAAAACTGCTGCAAGCTTGTGCTTTCTTTGAAAGCTATTTTCCTTCAGATTAGAATTTTCTGCTTGACTTACTTGAGGATCTGTAGAGAACAAGACTTTTTCCCCTACCACCTTTAAAGGCTTACCTTTCAGAAATGCACTAAATCAGCCAGTGCCCCACTTTCAATTTACTTCTTTTACCTTAAACTACTGCATATCTCTTCTGGTGTTGTGATGCATACAACATCTATTAATACATACATTAATAATGCGAGGTTAGAAACCATAAATTACCAATTGCATGCCCTACTAATGCTGTCAGAGTGCAAAACACCCGTTTTTTATTTGTTCTGTTAAACAATGTGTCCTGTGTTGGAAAACCTAATTTCTACTTAAGCATGGGAACTACAGACAGAACTGCTAATTTCAGAGAAGATCTGTCACTGTGTACTTAAAGTCCAAAACACCCAGCTCAGAGGGGGGGGGAAGGAAGAGGAGATGAAAAAAGAGGGAAGATACTTGGATAAAAACCCTGAAATGCTTCATCCAGGGGATGGATGCTGCTCCCAGCCCAGCAGAGGAGCCTGCAGGGACTCCAAGGCATGGATGCCATCTAGTGGGGTCTGGGGACAGGGACAGAGCCACAGGGCTCCAGGTGATGCCTTCACTCTGTAGGTGATTCCCAGCCCCAAATTGTGTTATTTTCACTTCATCTCTCCCAGCTGCCCCTGGCCTGGGGCACACAGGGGAACAGTGCAGCTGCACCACGAGTTGGATCCCTGTTGTAGGCTGCTTGTAGTAGTTACCTGAGGAGGTGACATGAAGCCCTTGTAACTTGCTGTCTGTTTCAGAACCCTGGAAATCTTGCCATGGGAGGGTGAGTTCATTGTCCTCACTGCCAGAAAGGGATCACAGGCTTCATGAGAAATACAGCATTGAGTCACTTAGGGTCACTTTTCACACTGCCTTTAAAAAGACCCAATGGTACACTCTTGAGGGGGTTTGATAGAATTCAGTAGCATTTGGACTGGTTTATTTACCCTGCTCTTGGGAAGGCTCTTGTAAGAGCAAGACAAGGTCTCCTGGTCACATAGGGTATTCCAGAAATTCACCTTGGGGGCTGCATGGAAAAGCTGCAGACACCACTCAGGAGGGGCATTTCCCAAAGTACCCGGAGAAGACTCTGATCTGTCTGAGCAGTGTGTGCAGGGCAGGGAGGGAAAGGGGAGAGGCTTTCCTCACCAACAGAGTAAATAAGGAATAAAAAAGGAGTTGATGATTCTCCCTCTGTGCAGCAGTGAGCTCATGCCTGTCGGGCCAAAGATCAGGTTCTGACTTTTGTGTGCAGAATCAGGTGCTGCTGCTTGTGTTATTTCCATGTTATCCGTGTCCAGAAGGATCTAAAGGATGGGTGCAGGGAAGATGGAGCTGGACTCTTCTCAGTAGTTCCCAATGACAGGACAAGGGGCAATGGGCACAAGCTGGACCATGGGAAGGTCCATTTTAAGAAAAACTTGTTTACTCTGAGGGTGCCAAGGCACTGGCAGAGGCTGTGCAGTCCTCTGGAGATGCTCAGCACCAGCCTGGATGCAGCCAGGTGTGATGTGCTCCAGGTGACTCTGCACCAGAACCAGGAGGTCCCTTCCAACTCTGATAATTCTGTGGTTCTGTTTTTTCTGTCTGAGCTACTGCTGCTGTTGTGGTGTTTGGCTGGGACTGTACCCAGGGGTTCCCAGCCTGTGACCCCACTTGGCTGCTGTCCCTGATGAACTGAAACGAAAATGTGTGTGGGGCAATGAGAAAGCCTCGGGTAACACCTTGAGCTGCGTTAGAACTCGGTGCTTAAGGGATGAAATGCTGAATAATTGTCCCTGAACTCTGAGGCCACTAGAGGGCACAGAAGTACTCTGGTTTGGCTCATTTTAAGCATTGCCTCCGCTAGCAAAACGCAGACATTGTATTTATCTTTTAGGAAATCCAGTACCATCTGCCTTTTTCAGTTCATTGGACACAGCAGTTCTCAGAGCATAAATAAGTCTTTTTTTTTTTTTTTTTTTTTTTAATCAGATATGAATAAAAAGCCATCAAAGTGAGTTTCACTTAGTGAGAGCCCATGGGTCAAACACTGCATTTGTGATCCTCCAGCAAGTGGAATATAAGAGATATTGTGGAGTCCCTAAGCTGAAAGTTGAGGAGTTTAGCAAATAGAACAGCCTAACAAAGTTGGGGTTTTTCAGGTTGTGGTTTTTGGTTATTTTGGGGTGTTTTGTGGGGGGGTTTTGTTTGCTTGTTCTGGTGTGTGTGGAGGTTTTTTCCCCACTTTAGATGATGTGGAAGCAGTAACTCCATCAGGAAAATGGTTGAGTTAAAGCTCCATGCTCTGAGAGCCTTGGGACAAGCACTGCTTGTAGAGACAGGACCTGCCCAGAGATCAGAGAGCAGCAAGCTTCCCAAGATGAAGTGTTGGATGGGATGGGGAAGTGTGGGGGCTGTCCCTGGTTAGGGGGGGACTGATGGCTGGAAGAGCACAGCCTTCCCCTCAGCTATCTGCAGAGGACCTCTGGCTTGTCCCCATTTGTGTTACTCCTGTCTTCATGCTGCAGGGAAACACATCAGTGGTGCCTGAGCCAAAGAGTATAAATCCCTTTATGGGGGTGGATGGGCACACTGCTGAGAGTGCTCTTTTTCCAGTGCAGCTGGACAAAAAATAGTCATCAAGACTCTTTGCACTGGAACACTTGTTTTTATCATCTATTAAAAAAAAAAAAAAAAAAAAAAAAAAAAAAAAAATCATTGGAAATCAGTAACTTAAAGAATCTTGAGTTGTGTGGGTGTTCAGTTCAAGATGGAAAAGCTTTCAGATTCTGTGTTTAATTCAAACCAGGAATTTAGTGCTGGATGACAACAAACTTCAGCCAGCCCTGTCCAGGTCCCTGAGCTCCTACTCAGACCGTGCTAGATAGGTTAAGGTTTCTTATGTGACAGACACAGCATACCATTATTTTTGCCATTTTTTTCCTGCTCTTGAATTTCCTACAGTCTTGCCCTTACCAAGTTTTCATGGTCGCTGAATTTACTTTGCTGTGGCTTGAGTTTTTTCTTAAACAGTGGTTATGGTTTCCAAGTGCTTCTCTCTCCATCTCTCTCTCACTGTTATCCTCTCTTCCACATCCTAGGGTGGAATTCTCATTCCAGTTTCAGCTCGTTCCAATGCTACTTTTTATCTCTTTGGATGAAAACCAAATGACAAACTGGTAGCACTGAAGAATGTTTCTTTCAAATGGCACAGCTTTGGATCACTGTACCTGCAGCCCCTGCAGACACACACCCTGTGTCACACTGACACTGGGAGGGTGCCTGTACCCCCAGGCAGTGCAGGGGGGGCACCACTCCTGGATTTAACACTTTGGGTCCTGCTTGCTCTTTGCAGCTGGAGAAAAAGCTTCTCCCGGGTTCAGTGCTGTGGCAGTGCCACAGAAAACGTGCTTGTCCCCTCGAGTGGCCGTGCCACGAGTTTCTGGCAGTATGGGCTGAGGGGGAGCTTGCAGGTGACAGGTCAGTGGCTTGTGCAGGCACTGGCTTCCCTGGGGGCATTTCCTTGCTGAAGCACGATGGCAGATTTAAGGCAGAGGGGCTGTCAGTGGGAGGGAGCTGACTGCACAGTGTCTGATTCCAGGCTTCCCACTCTGCAGGGTAACCTAGTGTCACACCAAACCTGCCAGAGTTCCTCCAGGATAGGAAACCTGCTGGGAAGCCAAGCTGGGCAGCAGCAGAGGAGGCAGAAGGTTTGCAGCCCTCGTTAGGCAAAGGGGTGTCAGGCATTGGAATGGGAGGTGGTGGAGGCTCCATCCCTGGAAGTACTTAAACCCTGTAGCTGAGGCACTTCAGGACATGCTCTGGTGGGTGATACAGAAATTGATGTATTTTATGGGGAGGATGTGGTGAACTTAGAGGTCTTTCCCAACCATTGCAATTGTGTGATTCTCTGATTGATTCTGAGCTTTCTCTTGCTTACCACTTCCTTTACTTCCAATTTATTGGTTCAGCACTGTTTTTCGGGTCTCTCTGAGTTACTGCTCGTGGTTCTCACCCATGTGAACATGGCAGATACTATTAAAGCTCCCCCTGTGCTCTACTTCAGGCTCTGTGTACCAAACCTCTTGGGTTAATACAGCCTGCTGAGGTTCACTCCCTGACCTGGAGTTACCATCCAGCCTACTTGGGTTTCAGTGTCCAAATCTGTTCTGAAGCACACTATGAAAAGTGGCCTTGCTTTGAAAGGCTGAGCAGCAGAGAGGATCAAGGCAAGATTTAAGTTTTAAGGGTTCCACTAAGCCCCCAACTTTGACCCTGCAGCCCTATTTCTGAAATCCTGGATTTTCCTTGTGCCCAGGTTGGCTGGAAGTTTCTGATGGGGTCCCATGGGTGAGGGAGAGGAGCAGGGGTCTGTCTGTGCCCCCAGGGGTGAGGAGCACCCCAGTGACCTCTGGGTTACACAGCAGTGATGCTGCACCTTTGCCTTCCCTGCTCTAGCACCTTGCCCAGCAGCCCAGCAGTGATTTATGTGGTCTGATTTGCTGCTGTCAGTTCCCTCTGATTTGTGAACAAGCTGGAATGAGCCTCAGGGAGAGGGTGGGAAGGTGACAAGGGGGTGCTTGAAAGAAAGGTTAAATACCTCTGCACTCTGAAAGGCTAAACATATAATCTTCTATAGGAACTCTATAATTTCTGCCCTGCCTGGTCATCTGGTAGGAAGAAAAACTGCTAACTGATGACAGCCTTGAAACAAGCAATTGAAGTGGTGTTTTGTTTTTTTTTTTTTTAATTCCCTACCTGCAGTTAGAAATAATACAAAAGGGGGAGGGTATGAAGAAGGAGCACTTTTTGTCTCTGGCATGTGGAATTAGTCACTGCTGGCAAAGCGTGGATTGAAATGTTGTCAGAAGAAAGCAACTCACAATAGAAACAGTGTAGGAGCCTTTCTTTTTACACAAAACTGAAACAGATAATTTATTTTCTTCTTTCTGATGATTTGAAAAGTTTGTGTTTTGCAAACTTCCCCGGCCATGGAAGTGTTGCTGTGTCAGGGTGCTCCCCAGGGCATCCCCTGATGAGAGGCCCTCCTGATATTTCCATGGAAAGCCCTGGTGATATCCCAAGACTTCCCAGGCTCCATATCCCAAGACTTCCCAGGCTCCTCTCTGCTTCTCTAGATTTTGGTGCCTCTAAGGGTGAGCCTTGCAGCATCCCTGGGCAAAACCCTTCAGATATGTGTGTCCAGGCTCAACCCATCCATGAGCTCAGCATTATCTGTAGATCTTTGTATCAAAAAGTGATGGTAGCTGTAGGACTCCTGCATTTGGTGCTGTGCTTCATGAGTGAGAAGATCTGAAACCTTTCCCCTGGGTGGGAGAGCAAGGGCAGGTGATGGGGTTGGTTCTCAGGCTGAATGGAATTTCTGCCTGGCAAGATCTAACTCTTGTGTGGATGTTTGCTCTTCCCCAGGCTGTATCCAAGGGCTGCCCTCCCAGCACCTCCAGGCTCCCAGCTGCACAGCAAAGAGCCTCTCAAAACCCTTCAAACATGGCCTAATCCACATTTCCCTTTTTGGACACTTCTGGTCTTCTGAAAACTGTTAAAGATGTGTCTAATACCCTCTTGGTGGTTTAAATAATGAAGCCTGTGGTGATTGTACTGCAAGGAGGAAACCTCAGCCTAGCATCACCCCTGCCCACCTAACCCCAACCCTCTCACTCCTTGATTTCCTCCTTACATCTCACCCTGGCACTGCACCAGCCTGGCTTCAGCTGCAGTGCAAAGGCAAGGTCAAGGAAAGGGTCCTGCTGGGGAAATGAAGCATGGTGTTCACTCACAAGTAGGCAGAACTCATGCTATGAACTGCTGTATTCACTTAAATGCTTCTTTGGTTCATTTAAAAAAAAATTGCAGAAGTGCTGTGATGCTTAAAAAAAGAAAAAAAAAAAAAGAAAAAAAAAAAGTTGCCATATCTGACCATCCACAGCATTAGGGCAGAGGTTTTGGAGCCTTGTTGTGCCATGCTGCTCCCTGCTCCTGCAGGCAGGGAAAGCACTGATAAAACAGTGCTGTGCAGTGCCACAAATGAATGCTGAGCCTGAAATGTGGAGTTTTATAGCAAACCCCAGACAGGCTTGGTCTTCTTTCTTATCACCCCCAGAGCTGCTCTTCCTCTCCTTGGGATGTGAAGTGTGAGGAGCTCTCCACAAGGGAATGCTGAGGGCAGGTTAAATCAGTAGCTGGAAGCAGAATAGGAGGTTCTGGCATTTAACAGAGCCCTGTACCAAGAGGGCTGAATCCATAGCTCTCCTTCACTAATAAAGAACCAAAGAAGCATGCTGAGTGATGAGCAATCTTCCTAATCATATCAGTCCACATGAGACTTGGACAGAGCTATTTATTACCCATCCTGTTTTCATAACTGAGGTTTCCAGCTCAGGCAGAGGGACAGAAGATGCCAAGTTTCTCTCTTTTTGTTTTTCTTTCTAACTTTGGCTTGAAGCAGCTGTTAATAACATTAAAAAAAAAAAAGCAGTATTACTTCTCAAAAGTTTACACTTCACTGGCAGTGTCTGTAAAGCAGCCAAAATTATCAGTTTTCAGTGGGATCAGCACTGGGAGGCTTGGAGCTTGTTGGCATGGAGATCCTCAGTCTTGCAGCCCCCATGGTTACTGACATGCCCCAGGGCTAAAGATGGTTGGCAGCAGAAGTGAATCAGCTATAAACAGTAGAAATGAGAAGATTCTCCAGCATCTCTTACAGCTCAGTCCCTTCCTCCTCCCCTTTCCAGAAGAGTTATGTCTGAGAGGGAAAGATCACTGTGACAATCCATTTCTTCTTCTCGTCTTTGGTCGTAATTCAGCATAAGCCAGCAGGGAGCTATCTCCAGTGGTTTAGCTGTTCTCATATTACTGATTGTCTTGTATTTCCTTGCAACCTCAGGAAAAGCTCGGGCAGTACGTGGAGGGGTTTTTTCCCTATTCACTTTACAGTATAATTTGAGCTGAAACTCTGGGGAAAAGGGACCGCAAACCTCTGAAGAAATTTGAATATAAAACTGTAATGGCAAACATCAGCACTACTGCTGCTGAGTTCTACAGCACACCTATGCCCAAGCAATGTAAATAGTAAAATATTTATTTTTATCTGCAATTATTTGTGACTCAGGCAAATTATGGCAATTGTAGATCTGTGAAATTGGAATGGAGAAGCTGGCAGAGCCCAGCATCCCACCAGGCTCAGAGGAACAAAACCTCTGGGTGCTGGGAGGCACTATCAAAGAAACAGGAGGTAAACAATGGATCAAAGTCCACCAAGGGTTCCCAGGCTAGGGAGTAGGAAATCCCTGCTTTCTCCCGTTTCAAGTGAACTCCAGACAAAAAAAGTTGCAATTATCTAGGCAGCTTTAAGGAGATGAGTGAGCAGTTACTTTAGAAACAGCCCGGGTGTTAAACATACACAGCTCAGGTGTTGCCTTCTGGCAGTTTTTGTGTGTTCTTTGAATATTAATCTTTGTAATTTAATAGGCATAAATAGAGATCATAATTACCTTAAACAAAAATGCTTTTAAAGTTTTGTCTGGCACATTATTTTGCACTCTTTCTTTTGACTGTGAACCATACAGAGGGACTGGTAACCTCAGGAAGGAACACAGTACCTGGTGTCTTTCCTCAGGGAGCTGCAGTGCTGAGGAGGCAGCCAGAGCTCTGGGAGCCTCCCCACAACTCAGCCAGGGTTATTTTAGTGATGGGCACTGCTCAGCCTGATTGGAAATTGTTTCTTGTTCTGACAGTAGCACATGTGAGCATTTTATGGAGTGGTCCAGTGGGATCTGGGGGAATTTATAAGATGCTACGTGCCATAAAACTAGCTTGCTAATTCATAAATAACCTTCTGAGCAAATAGGAATGTGGGAAGCCTTTGCCCAAACCTGGGAAAAACCCCACAAAATATACCAGAAAAAAAAAAACAACCAAAAACCTACGTTTATCCAATTAGTCCCCTGCCACTTCTTGGGTTTCCTTTTCCCAGCTAGCCAAGTTTTTTATTTTGGGGGCTGTCTTTCCCTCTGCTGCACACCTTGGTGAGGAGGAAGGTGCAAGGCAAGGGATTGCCTTCCTGCAGCTCTTAACCTTCTCCAGGTCTCTTCTTTAGATGTCTGGGGAGCAGCTCAGGCCAAAAGGAAGAGAGGAAGAGTGTGGGTTTAATTTGGTTTATTGTTTATGGTAGGTTGCCTAATTTTAGGTGAATGGCCATTTGTTATATTAGCTGATGTGTGTTGTGATATCATAATTTGAATTTACGGGAGCTTTTGGGTGCCAAGATGAGCATCATAAAATGAAATAAAGTAAATAAAAAGGGTTAAAAAAACAATCAGGGCCCAATTAGAAGTGTGGCTGTCTGGAGCCATGAAAAAATGCAGCATAAACAGAGCTGCAAGATTTTCAGGGTGGAGCTGGCACTGGCAGTGAGGTGTGCAGGTATGTACCTGTCTCTGATTTGGTCCATCAGGGATCAGAGAACAAAAATCAGGCAGAACTGCAGGAGAAGCCAAATTGCAGAGAAGTACCTGTTCAAACAGTCCCAGCTTTACTGGAACATCTCTCCTCTGAAGACTTTCAGCTCCTGTGCTTATCAGTTTATTGTCCTGCTTTCTGGCAATTAGTGATCCAGTTCACCCCTTGCAAGCTCACATCACTGCTGAGCCAAACTGACAAGATAAACTCAGTGCTTAAAATTCCACTTCCAGTAATAGAAATGTACCCATCCTGGCTTTTTTTTTCTTAACTGTATTAGATTTTTTTCTTTACACTGTATTAGATTTAGCCTGGAAGGCATTAATTTAAAGGGAGAACTGAGCAGTATGACACCTTATAGTTTTCACATTGTAAAATTTTCAAAACAGCTATTTTCTGATATTCTTACCAGCTTTACCTTTTGACTTTGTCACTCATTTCTCTTTCTTTCTCTCTCTCTTTTTTTTCCTTATCTGTTGCTGCACTTTGTGTCATTAAGTCTAGAATCAGGAAATCACACAGACTCCACTCTAAGCTTGTCCTGGGATTCTCTTGCAGTCTGTGCATATCAAGAGCTGATTGCCCAGGTGCTTTGTTAAACCAGAACCAAATCTTTGTCCTTTAGTCCCTCTTTGGGGACTGGGTGTCTCCTGTGCCTCCTTCACTTCCCAGCTCTCAAGCCATCTCTACAGATGTCTTCCTTGTGCTCCCCTTTATGGCTTTTCCAGACATTGGCCTGAAAAGTGGGTGCTTATCCACAAAAAAATACATAATTCTCTTCTCATTTGAACCAGCTGGAGGATCCAAGTCAGCAAACACAAACACTCTTAGAAAAAGTCTTTCATGTAGGTAACTGTGGACTTTTTTTTTTTTTTTTTTAAGAGGGCAGTCTGCCAAAGGGTGGCCAATATAAGCTTTTGTAGACAGCAATTTTTCTGCACAGAGCTGAGCTGACAGCTTTCCTCCTGAGTTAATCACAATCTTCATTCTTCTGGGACAAAATTGCTTCTGACAGTATAAAACCCAGAACATCTTTGATGTAGAATCTGACTCAAACACATCAGTGGTGAGAACACAGAGTCGTCCCATTCAAGAGAAAATGTCAGCAGTGGAAGTGAGATCAGAGGTGCCAGCTGAACCACTCCAGCCAGGAAAATGTAAGGAAGTATCAGTGCATAAAGCTGCCCAATAAATCTGAGGGTTTGGAGGGAGGTGCCTTTGGATGCTGAGCTGGGTGTCAGGCCAGGAACAGGCTGTGTGTGTGTGTAGTCCCCTCCTGTTGTTGGCACAGGGGTGATGAGCTGCATCGGCTGTTTGGGATGTGCATTTTTTCCAAAGCCCCTGAGGAGATTCCATCCCTTCTTCTGCCCTTGATCCTGATCCTTGCAATCCTGACTCTGTGTTCCTGGATCCAGTTCCCATCTGCCACTGACTCTAGTCCAGGATGTTTCCAGGGCTGTCCCTGGTGCCTCTGGTGACAAGAGTGTTCCTTGTGAGAGCAGATTTTTGTCCGTATTTTAATTTTCTTTTTCAGCATTACTGTTTCAGTAAGGCTGTGCAGTTCAGATTCCAGCTCCCAGGTCTCTCTCCCTTATTCTCAACTTCAGTTTTCTGGGCAGGGAGAGGGGTTAATGCAGAGCATTTGTCAGTTGTTTAATCACTCACCAAAGTTTAACTGTGACAGCCTGGGCTGGAGCATCCTTTGCCTCAAAGGACTGAGGAATGGGGCTGAATGTTTCAAATCAGAAACGCAAAAGGCAGAAGATGTTTCAGCTCCCTCAGACTTGAGGCAAAGAGAAAGCTGGGGCTGCATCCTGAGCATCCCATCTCCCAAGCTGCTGTGGATGGGATGGGGAGGCAGTGGGGTCAGCAGGTGGCACCCGTGCTCCAGCCACCTGCCCCATCCCAATCCATCCCAACCCATCCCAATCCATCCCATCCCGGCCCCTCCGCCCCCAGCGGCTGCTGGGATAATGCCACTTCCTTTCCCTTTTTCCCTTTCCCTTTTTCCCTTTCCCTTTTTCCCTTTCCCTTTTTCCCTTTCCCTTTTTCCCTTTCCCTTTTTCCCTTTCCCTTTTTCCCTTTCCCTTTTTCCCTTTCCCTTTTTCCCTTTCCCTTTTTCCATCTCCCTTTTTCCGTCTCCCTTTTTCCGTCTCCCTTTTTCCGTCTCCCTTTTTCCGTCTCCCTTTTTCCGTCTCCCTTTTTCCATCTCCCTTTTTCCATCTCCCTTTTTCCATCTCCCTTTTTCCCTTTCCCTTTTTCCATCTCCCTTTTTCCCTTTCCATTTTTCCATCTCCCTTTTTCCCTTTCCCTTTTTCCCTTTCCCACCCCACTGCTTTCCCCCTCTTTCTTTGGAGCAGTGAAACTCTGGGAGCAGTTTCACATGGGAGCTGTACCCCTGTACCCCAAGTAAGGGCTGCCAGGTGTCTCCTTTCTTCTTTACCAATAAATCTGAAACACCCAACAGGCTCCAGGGCCCTGGGAAAGTTTCAGGTGCTTTTCTCTCTTGTTCTGGTTTCCCCACTCCCTTTTCCATGTGCCAGTCTGCATCTGGCCACACTTTCCTCAGCATCTCTTCAAGGCCCCTCTAGAAAGGTGATGGAAGAAAAAACCAGGGCAAAGCCTGCAGAACCCACTCAGGTTGATGAGAAACAGATTTCTCTGTCCCTGTCAGGATTTCTGCAGCAGGTCTTGAAGTCCTAGTGAATGCCTAAAAAAAAATGACAGTGATAGGACACAAAGGGGTGATGGTTTTAAACTGGAAGAGAGTAGATTTAGACTGGATACTAAGAAGACATTTTTTTCAGTGAGGGTGGTGAAATACTGCCTGGAGAGGTGGTAAAACCATAGCCTGGCAACACTGAGGGACAGGTTAGGTGGGGCACTGAGCATCCTCATCTAGCAGGTGACTCTGCCCATGCTGGGGGGGTTTGGAACCAGATGAGCTTTAAAGGGCCCTTCCAACCCAAACCCTTCTGTGATTCCACGGACTGGCTGCTCCTCAAGCTTGCTCACTGACTTCCTTACTTCAGCACCATAGTAGAGGTTTCCTTTTTTCTCAGCCAGTACAAAGCTGCCCCTGTGTCCCTGGCTCAGCACAGCATCCCAGCATCCAAGTAATTTCATCCACACTGAGCCAAACACTTAGCCACATGCTTACCTTTAATTATGTACTTAAAGCAAAGACTTGTGAACTCGTGTAATGCTTTTATTCTGGTGCTCAGGCAGGACAGCACAGACCTTAACGAGAAGCTTAAAGTTAAGTAAGTACTCAATGATTTCCTGGATCAGGACCTAAATAGAAGATTGCTCCACCTGATATTTAAAATTAGATTAGGTTCAATTTTGAAGTCAGGGCACTTCTTTGAAGTCACATCAATTTGCCATAAATAGTTCTTGGAGGCAATGCCCTTGGGGTCTAATCCAGGCCCCTTTGATCAGATTCCTATTGATGTCAGTGGATTTACATCAGGTCCTGGGTCCCCGTGGAGGAGAGGGAAGGAGGAAAGGAAGGAGGCAGCTGAGCTGACACCCTGCTGCCTGTCCTCAGGTGATGCTGCTGTCAGCTGGTGATGAAGGCTCAGCAGCCTCCTCTCCCTCAGATGGGAGAACATTGCAGGAGTCCAGCAGGATTATGTCCTGCAGAATCCATCTGAAAATCTTAGAACCATAGAATGATTCTGGTTGGAAAAACCTTTGGGGTCACCAAGCCCAACAGTTAACCCAGCACTGCTAATTCTCCTGCTAAGCCGTGTCCCTAAGCACCACATCTCCAGGTCTTTTAAATCCCTCCAGGGATGCTGACTCCACCACATCCCTGGGCAGCCCTCACAACCCTTCCAGTGGAGAAACTTTTCCTAATATCCAATCTACACCTCCTCTGGCACCACTTGAGGCCATCTCCTCTTGTTCTATCCCTTTTTACTTAGGAGGAGAGGTCAGCACTGCCCTCCCACAGCCTCTCTCAGGGAGCAATGGGGTCTGCCTTCTGCAGACTGTACAACCCCAGTTCCCTCCCCTGCTCCTCATGAGACCTCCAGACCCTTCCCCAGCTCCATTGCCCTTCTCCTCTTGTCTGTGTAACCTCCCTGCCCCAACATAAACTTACAGAGAACAGAAAGTGAATGACAAGACATCAATTTGATGTGTGCAAACCCAAGGTGCTGTTGTGCTGAGGCAGGACTGTCTGACTGTCTGCCGTCTGCCTGTCTGTCTGCCTGTCCATAAGCTGTAAAAGAGGAGGGGAGCTTCTGTGTCAGAGATGCAGAGAGCTGAGCAGTGCCTGCATGGCATGAGGCTGTAGCTCTGCTCCTCCAGCACAAACACAGCTTTTGAAGAGCTTTTAGTTCTATTTTCTTTAAAGAGGTGAAATGGGTAAATCAACAAATAAACTGAATTAGAACACAGTCATAAATTTGTACAGATTTACATGCCTCTAGATAGTAATATATTCACTCACTTCAGGGGAAAAAAAAAAAAAGGAAAGTGTTACTAGCTTATGTTTTGGTTTTAAGTGTCTGAACAGGATTCTGGAACCATCTGAGCACTGACTAAGTAGAGCTCAGTGAGGAATTTGCACATATTCCTGTGCTCTGTGCTAGGGTTTTTACTTCATGCAAAGCATCTATCATCAGAAAGGGGAAACTGTCTCATTGAGTTAGCATTCCAGGTTACTAAGGAATTCTTTAGTTTGTTGCAGTAAGGCTGTGCAGTGTTTTGCTTAGCTACAGGAGCCAGAGGCAGACTGGATAATTCCCATTTCCTGATTATATGACATACATAAGCACGGGGGCAGAACTTGGGCAGCTCAGTTTACAAGGGGATGTAGAGTTTAAAGAGAGGCTCCCAGAATCAGAGCTGTGAAGGGAGAGAGTGTCCTAAGACAGCCTGTTCCCACCTCTGGTCCTGACACTCTCCTGAAGGATCCTTCACCTGCATCTCCAGTTTGTCACATAGTGAGGTGGAGATCTAGCTACATTTTATTAACACTAATATGTTTGTGGGGTGCATTGAGCTGCAGTTGGTGCCTGATGCAGTCTGGTTCTTATCTTCATCTTGCTGCTCTGAGACACTGGGGAAAAGCAGGAACCCCTCTCTGGGACCAGTTCCTGGAGAGTGTCAGCAATGAATCTGAGATCTCTCTCCTGACAGGCCAAGTGTACACTCTGCCTTTCCTGCCAGTGCCAGCCACAAAATGCCCTTCAGTCCATTCCCTAACTTTTCCTTGCATTCCTGTTCTTTTGCAAAATCTGAAATGGGGCTGGCAGCACCCAGGGAGAAGCATGAGGAGAGAGGGCTGAGCCAGAAGCCCAGGGCCAAACAACCCAGAGCTTTAAAAGTGCTCCATGTGGAGGCTGGGTGGCTCAGGCCCATCCCCTGAATCAGGGGAATCAGACACCCTCTGCCTTTAGCTGACCAAGGTATTAAAATATTTTTGTAATCATAACAGAAAGGTAGTGTTAGGGTCAAGCTACATCTTGGCTGTTCTTTATCCCTGTACTTAATATGAGACAAAAATCAGATGGGATGAACAGATTATAGGTGGTAAGAGCAGATGTCTCCTCCTGAGTGGGGCTCCTTGGGCTGGTGGCTGCATCATCCCGTTGTCCCTGGAGCAGAGAGGTTCAGCAGAGTTCCCAAAGACTCCTCCAGCATAGGAGGTTTTAGCCCTGAAAGCACAGAGAGCTGGTCCCTCGTGCAAACCAGGAGTGGGTCTGGAGACTGCAGAAGGATGAGAGTTATTTAAAATGTGCCCTTCAGGGGGATGTACAGGGAGCTGTAATCAGATAAGTTTGTGCTGCCATTGCTTCATAGTCTTACTGCTGTTTGCATCTCAGATTTTACTGTGCCTTCCAGTCTGGGGCTTCAGAACATGCTAGAAAGCACAGAGGAAATGGTCTGGTCCAGTGCATCCTACACCCTGGTGGATCCAGCACTGCAAAGCAGAGCAAGGTGCTGCTCTCCCTTTGCTGCAGTGTTGGTCTCTGAGGCACTGGTGCTGTGGCAGCAGGAGGGTGCTGGGTGCAGGGGCTTCCTCAGCAAGGGATGGCAGCAGGAGCAGAGTGCTGGCCTTCAGAGGTGTCCCCAGGTCCTGTCCCAGGGTGGCAGGAGGAGGCATGGCTGGTGGGGGGGATGTGTCCCAGGCACCCCTGGATCACCCTGGCTTTCCCACAGGCATCATCCCCTCCGCTCTGCTCCCCACCTTGTGACTGCACCTCCCCTCTCCCTGCCTGCCTTTCCCTCCTGGGTTCTGTGTCACGGCTCCTGTGCTGTGTACAGAAGGTTCTGTTTCTTGTTCTTTTGCAATACTAGTAGCACTTGGTTTAATTTAATTTTCTTCTTTCCAACAAGCATTTCTTGGCAGTGCCTTCTTTGCCCTTCAGCTGTTTTAAATGTTTGTTTCTCGTTTTGCACATGTTTGACAAAGAGAGCACTTACACAATTCCTCTCTGAATAATCCCCTTTCTCCCTAGAGCCAATCAAGTAGAGATGATAAAATGAGGCACTGAACTTCTCTGTTGGGCATCGAGGTTGCTCATCTTCTTTCTCTTCTCCAGAAGATGAAACCCTGAGAGGATCTGTGGTCCAGCAACCCAGCTCCTTCCACAGTGCCATTTTGTATGCTGACATTCATCCTCCCTGACACCAACTCAGTGTTGGGGGGAAAAGGAACCTGAACAACCATCTGTCAGTTCCCAGCCCATGCTCACCTTTCCTGGTGCTCTCCAAGGCCTTGAGACAGCTGAGCAGCACGTGCCCACCCAAACCATCTGATTATTTAGGGTAAAATAGCCTCAAGACTCTGTCCAGGTTTAAACCGAGATTAAAGCTGATTTTGAAAGAGATAATTGTAGATTCATAGATGTTTTTTGGTTGAAAGGGACCTTTTAAGGACGTCTAGTCCGATGTATTCAACAAGATCAGGATGCTCAGAGCCTCATCCAACCCCACCTTGAATGTTTCCAGGGATGGGGCATCTCCCACCTCTCTGGGTAACCCCTTCCAGCATGTTTTTATTTGAATAACATAATAGGAAAATGAATATAATTTTAATACTATTAATTTGTTAGAATTTATGGTAACAAAAAATGGGAAGGAACGGGCCACCTTTCTTTCCCATAACTCCTGTCTGCCCTCCTGCACTAATGCTTCCCAGTGACCCCACAAGTCAGTCTGGAATTCAGTGTTCTAACAGCACACCTACTCATCACAACACTTCTCTGGGGCTTTAAATGTGGCTGAGGAAAGGGCTGCTTCCTTTTTCACTTTACAAGCTGTAGAGAGACTCATCCTGTACAATGTGCACCCTAGAAACTGGAGATGGGCTGCTGGGGCACTATCTGTGAATTAGGTTCAGTTCACCCAAATTCTTTGCAAATTTGGCCAAATTGTTCTGGTTTGGATTTCTAGCCAGTAACAGACATTACAATAAACAACTACTTCTTTTTTCCTGTCAGGAAATCGAGTTAGATGCACCCAGTATATGACTACTTCTTTAATTTCTGTTGAATGGAAAGTTATCTTTTCACCAGCCATGAGCACCTGAAATCTGCAGCTGCTTTGTTTGCCTTGCTACAAATCTGGGCTGAAATCCTGCCCTTGGCAAAACCCTCCTGAATATCCCCAGAGCCAGCTCCTCTCCCACAGGATGCTGTCATTCTTCTGTCATCTGCCCAGCTAGCTGCTCTAATGAGATCTGCAAGGGGCAAGTAGAAAAGTCAGCTGTGAAGTCCAAAGTGAGTCCTTACCTGGAATTCTCTTTCCATGAGGATTGTCACGGAGAGGGCTGGAGTGCTGAAATGTGCAGGGAAAATGAATGCATCAGGCCTGCAAACTTCATTAAGCCCAAACTCATTTGGAGTTCAAATTACCTTGCAAAGAAGTATATTTTTTCTTTCAATATTATTTCAGCTCTGCAAATGTCATACTGCAAAACTACCCATACAAAAAGAAAAAGAAAAACAGTTATGGGTGATGTGATGTGATAG
This sequence comes from Heliangelus exortis, assembly GCF_036169615.1. Classification (NCBI taxonomy): domain Eukaryota; kingdom Metazoa; phylum Chordata; class Aves; order Apodiformes; family Trochilidae; genus Heliangelus; species Heliangelus exortis. The sequence goes on from NC_092431.1 coordinate 21,802,537, forward strand.
ATTTTGCCAGACTCTGGGAGTGTTTGCCTCCCCAGTGGTGTCCCAGTGGGATACTGGTGCATTATCCACAGGGGTTCAGCACTGGTGGCTTCTGCAAGTGCAGCACCCACTTGCTTTTTCCACCAGATATTGAGAATGTCATCTGCTTCAGAACACTTGGGTGATAAATGATCAGCTCTAGGCTAGCCAAGTGGAAACTCAAACTGGAAAAGTCAGAAACTTGAATTCCCCTGTTTTTTTCTTCACCTGGAACAAGTGATGGGCATAACACTGACTGACACACAGACCTAGGTGTCCAAACACCTTTTGGTCACAGAAGAGAGGAATACAAAAATATTTGCCCATCTATGTGCAGCAGTTTCTGCTTTTCTGAAAGCAATGATGTACTTGAGGAAGCACAGGCTATTGCAAAGTGACTGCTGCACGAGTTTGGGCTCCTCAGGCTTGAATTTGTCAGCAAAGCTTACAGTTTTATAAGTGTAGGATTTGTGATGACATTTGCAATTTTCTTTTGGCAAAATCTTAGAGCTGTTTGTGGTAAACTGGCCTAGAACCACTGCTTGTTAGAATGTCAGTCAAGCTGGTGTGCAGCTCGTTTCCTTTAGATCTGCAAAGCAGCAGAGCAGCTCCCTCTTTGCTCCTGCATGGATTTTCCATATGGCCTCAAAAGTTTTGGTAACGTTAGTTTATGGTTTTCATATTCCACTTTTCTTGCAGAGGGGTTTTTGCACAAGCCATCCCTCTTCTGTGTAGGCATGGCAGGTGCAGGATGGTTATTCAATTGAAATTCTAGTATAGATATTTTTTTACTTTTCAAGTTTTCCATCATTCTCTTTCCACTGCCTCACTGGTGCTCTGTAATGGATTTTCCTGTCAGCTCCATTGCTGCCTTGGGCCTCCAGAAGTGGCATTTGCTCCCAGCTCTCTCTCAGCTGTGTTGAACACAGCATCCTCATGTCAGGGTGTGCTTGTTGGAACAGCCCTGGGCATTCAGTCAGGGGTGTAAGGAATTGCTTTTGCAATCATGGCTTGGCAAAAAGGACACCAGGAAAGTCTGCCCAAAGGAGAACCAGTCTGTCAGACTCCTTTTCTTCTTGCTCTTAGTGCTGAATTTATTTTGTCAGCTTCTCAAGGAAGTGGAACATGCAGATGTTTGGTACTGAGATGGAAACTGCAATTAATTTGCATTCCTGAGGTACAAAGGAAATCAAACAAAGTCAGCTCCATTTCTTGCACTCCTCTGCATCTTCTGCTGAGCAAACCTGAGCCCAGGCAGGGGAGCAGAGTACCTGATGTGCAGCTGCCTAAGTTTGGGTTGGAAGGCTACTAGAAAAGCCATAATGTTTAATTGAAAGAAAATATTCTAACTCAGTGAGACTAAATGTGACTCCCTGTCCCCCTGACCAAAGGGATGTTATGAACACACCAGGGATGTGGTGCTATGTTATATGTTATGTTATGTTATGTTATGTTATGTTATGTTATGTTATGTTATGAACACACATTTCCCCCCCATCCCCCTGGAGATGTGCTCCTTGCATCACCTCGGGATGTGCTCCCTGTCTCCTTTCACCCTATCAATCTTCCCAAGGATTAAGAGCTTTCCAGGACAGGGTGTAGTTACTTTTCCCCATTTCTTGTAGGACACCTGGCATGCTTTTGGGAGCCTTACAGATCAATATTGCAGGTCGGTGCCAGCAGGTTCCCTTCCCTGTGCAGACAGGGCTGAAGAGGAGTCCCAGTGCCTGCAGTGGGACACTTGCTGGGAGGGCAGATGGATTTTCTGGCTCTGCTTTATCTCTGCAAACTCCCTTGGGCTGTACAGCTGCTGCCAAATAAATCAGGTGCCACCCAAATGAAGTGGCCAGCATCCCTCTGCTTAAATATTTGCAGCCTCAGTGTGACAGAGGTGGGCTTGAGCAGAGCAGAGTCACCCCCGGGCTGCTTGCCAGGCAGGAAGGTTTCTTGGGGGGTAGGAAAGTGGAAAAGGGGATGGTTCTGGAGGGAGTTCCTGCTCAAAGTCAGATTTCTTCAAAGTGGTGGTGTGTCGTTCAGTCCCAGGGATTCCTGCTCACAACTTTAAAATATAACATTTCTTTATTTGCTTCCTATGCCAGGGCCCAACCCACTGGTTGAAATTGATACAGCAAGTCATCATATTGGGAAAAATACCCTTGTTCCATTGATATGTCTCTTTAATGGCCTATAATTAGGAATCAAATAGGAAAAAATATCATATTTCCTATCCCTTATCTGCAAAGCTCTTCACTCAGTTAAAATTACTGACATTTCCATATGGACTCCAGCTGCTAAATGCATAACTGGGCTGGAGATATAGGGCATAAATAACCAGCAAGATTCTTTTCTGAAATGAAAATTAACATCCAGAATTGGTCATGGGATAAACCCTGCAAGGAAGGGGGGGAAAAAAAAGTAGTACAGGAAGTTTCATAACCAGATTGAAGAAACAGGTTCTCCTGATATTTGTCTGGGAGGGATTTTCCAGATGGGCAGAGTGCAGGGGTTCCCATGAGGTGCAGAGCCCATCCCAAGGCACAGGAATTCACTGCCCTCTCCAAGCCCTGCAACACTGGAGTCAAAAATTCAAATCCAGTAGCAGTGCAGAGGCTTTGTCAGGAGATTTGTCTCATATCCTCTTGTGAAACAGAAATGCTTCCCAGACTGACTCCTGCCCTCAGAGGGGGATGGGGACACCCAAGGAAATCCCAGCTTTGTAACCAGTAACTTCTCACAGCACCAGCCATGGAAACACCTCTCATTTGAAGACTCTATGGAGGAGCAATGGGTTTATGCATAGGCATTTATGTCATTGCAGATTTAGTGTTGAATGGTGTAAAATCTTTTGATTTAAAGCTCTGTCATGATTATTCTAAGGCTCTGGTATTATGGGTGTACCTTTCCAGCACAACTGGTACGTAACACGAGGCTGTATAAATTAAATTTTCACTCTCAGAGTTGATAAATGGAAAAATTCATCCTTTCTACTGTCCTTCTTAGACATTTAAATATATTTTAAGTTGGTTTCATCCTTTCCCAAATCAAAGTATGGCTGGCCTCTTTTGGAAAAGTTGTTAAGGGCAGAAAGGGAGCTGGGAGTCTGGATTGCCAGGAAGCTGAAGAGGAGGCAGCAGTGTGCCCAGGTGGCCAAGAAGGCCAATGGCATCCTGGGCTGGCTGAGGAACAGCGTGGCCAGCAGGTCCAGGGAAGGGATTCTGCCCCTGTGCTCAGCCCTGGGGAGGCCACAGCTTGAGTCCTGTGTCCAGTTCTGGGCCCCTCAGTGGCACTGAGTGCCATGGGCTGGGAGCCAGGGGGAGTCAAGGGATCAAGGGTTGGATTTGCTGATCCCAGAGGGATCCTTCCCAACCCGGATGGTTCTGTGATTCTAAACGAGTCCCTTGTGTAAGCACACTGTTGTTCAGGAAGTTATACCAATAATTAGGGGCCTCCCCTCTTCATTTCTCCCAGCTTTTCTATCTGATTAGGGAGAGGAAAGAAGTCCCTGACCCAATGAAGCATTCCAGCTGGGAATAGCAGGGATGTCAGAGGCCATTCTGCTCTCAGACTTGGCTGCCTCTTCCTTAATCATTATAAACATATTGGTTACAGTAGTTTGTTTTGGAAGGTAAACAGAAATAAAACACTATGAAAAGTGATACAATAGTGGAGATCCCAGCTATGTCTCATTCTGGGTTCCCATAAATGTCAGTATTGTCAGGAGATGATGTGTTTGTTCTCACTGAAGTGCCCAGTGCTGTTGCAGTCATTCATTATTTCAGCCACCAGCTCCCTCCTGCTCTTGGTGCCTCCAGGCAAACACTGGAGAGATGAACTGTAAGATGCCCTCACATTCAGATCAGAAACCAAATGAAATATTTCTGGCCAGTCATGAAGGAACTGTGCTAAGAAGAGGCTTGCCAAGCAGCAGCCTTTTCACTTGAGGAGCTTTGATAGGGACAGCTTAAATCTGTCCAGATCCTACCCCCACCTTGGGTAGCTGCAGAGTTTCCTGGGTTGCAGACACCCTGAACCCAGTGAGTTTGCAGAGACCCAGAGACCCAGACCCATCCCCAGCTCTGGGAGCTGCTCCTGGAGTCCCTTCAGCAACAGCTCTGGTTCCAGCTCCTCTGCAAAAGGCCCCTTGCCTTCCCTCCTGACGTGTCCCAAATGCCCCCTTTCATTTCCCTGGCCTGGGTACAGAGTACCAAGCTCCTTCATAGCTCCTGACACTCCTCCCAAACCCAGTTCATATTTTTATTCCATTTAGCATTTCTGAGGCCTTTTCTTTCACAGCTTTAATCTGCCTGCCTCGGGGGGACACCCAGGTTTCATGTTCATATGCTCAGATGGAAATAATATTTGAGTTGAAGATTCATAGTTTGGTCTATAGGCTGCTTTTGGCCTTTAGGATGTAGATTTTCAACAATCAAATCTTGTTCAAACTGGTGAATGCAGCTGCCACTCTGCCAAGTTGTGACCTTATTTCCTTCTGGATGTCCCCAGTGGGCTGCACCTGGGGATGTAAACTGACCCATAGGTATTCCCTTGCCTTCCAGAGTCATTCTTCAGCTCAGAGCTGCTGGGGCTCTTATTATATTGACTTCAGAAAACTGATTATGAATCCCATCTGTTGGTGATTAAAAATAATTTGTTGTGATTACAGGGGGAAATGTTGTTAGGTTTGTGCCCTGCACTGGTTTCAGGCTCCCAGAGCTGCTCCCAGCTGGCAGCTCCAGGGCAGTCCCTGCAGCAATCCTGCCTCCTGTGCCTCCCTCTTGCCTCCTGTGCCTCCCTCTTGCCTCGTGTAGGATGCTGCTCTTATGAAGATGTTAATGGTTCTTTTCCTCCAACTTAAACATCAAAGCCAGTCACCTTGGTACTTGGCACCCCTCTGAGAGTCCTTGCAGCTGCAGCAGCTGCAGATCTGTTCTCTCTTACATTTAAATAAAATATTCCTGTCCTGCCTGGCAACCCCCCTGCCTCTGGTTCCCTGCCCTGCATGGGCAGGGCTGGCAACACTGCCACAAAAATGCAGATGCTATCAGCTGAACCAAGGGAAAATGCAGCCCCAGACCCTGCCCACTGATAAGGACAAACCTGGGGATGCTTTGGGGACGTGCTGGGCAGCACTGGGACCCTGAGCTGTGGCTCTGAGGTGTCCTGCATGGCCCCATCCCCTCTGGTCCCCATGGACACTACAAAGGCTTTGGGGCTGTTCCAGCACAGGCTGGGGATCTGTGCTCCCTGTTCTGCTGGCAATAGGAGTGTTCATTGCAATGGTCACCCAGGCAAATGTCAGTGTAGGCTGCCAGAAGTGTCAGAACACCATAGGCAGAGTTTAATGGGCCAGACTCCAAGCTCTATAAATTTAACTATTCCCATATATCCTGTGGAACTTACAAGTTGATTAAAATGTGTGTGAATTGATTCCTGTAGACTGGCACTTCACGGGTGGCTTTAGACTGAGAAATGATCTGGTTTGGTTTATAAAGTGCTCTGTATCTTGTATGTATGGCTTGGAAGTCATCTTAGAATATCTCTGAGGCTGCTGATCTGCTGGACCAGCTGAGCTGGTAACTCGGCTGGCAGATGGCTGCATTCTCTTTATTGCTCAAAAGTTGCAAAAGACACAAAGAATATGGCCATGGGAGATCAAGAACAGCGGGGTCCATCCCTGCCCCTCTTGAGTGAAAATAAACTCCAGCCTGCAACGCAGACAAGTGCAATCATTTTAAGGAGATGATGCTACAGAATGGTTCTGGGGACACCAGCAGAGTTCCACACTGATGGTAGCACACCCATCCTGGTCACCTCAAAAAGAAATGGTCCCTTTTCCTTCTGCATCAAACCTACCCCAAGTGCTCCTTTGCCCCCAGGGGACAGCCCAGGTTTCAGGGACACTCAATGCCCATCCCCATGCCTCACATCCTGCCCATCCCTGTGGGACCTCCTGTGAGCTCTTGTGTCACCTGCTCCCACTGCAGAGGCTGTGGAGGGTTACAGCAAGACATCAGGGAGCCAATCTGGACTTGTTTCTTGGGCCACCACTAGGAAAGCTTCATCATCCCCTGGCAGTGAAGATGTCAGGTCTCTCACCCTCTCCCTGGTACCACTTGCCTCTCACCTGTGGTCTCTAACAGCAGCTGCTAATGCTACAGGCACAGGGAACTGATACACCCTGAATAAAATTCCTATAAACCTGATTTTGAGGACAGAGGGATAAGGAAAGGGGTGTAGTTCCAGCAGGAGTTCACAGTGTGCATTTCATTATCCTTGCAGGGAGGCTGCTCCCACCCCCCTCTGGTGCCAGGCAATGCCCAGCTGAGAGCCAATCTCATTTTATTAAATATTGCATCTCCAGCACTGCCAGGGCCACGTCAGGAGTGATGGTTGACAGCCTGAAACTGAACGGTTTGGGTTCTGTTCAGAAAATCAATGTGATTTTGTCATTCTGCTGGTGGTTTTCAGGCTTGGTTTGTGTTCTGCTGTGTGCAAGGATGAGAAAGTGCAGTGCCAAGGCTGGGATGAAGGTTCAGGTTTGCAGGCTGGCATGGTGGTGTTTGCTGTGGATTACCTGATCGGTAACATCAGTTTGAAAAGGGGACTTTCAGTGATGTGTTTCCCTGAGAAGGAACACAAGCAGGATGCTGGGGGGGTTGTGATTGCTCTGTGAAATTCCAACCAATGCATTCCTGGAATTTAGTTGGGAAACCAGAGCAGTGTTTACTTGCCATTTGTAAATTGTATGACTTGAATTCCCCATTAAATCCATAACTCACTATCTGTCTGGGTAATCTAGCAAGCTGGGCTACCTCCAGATAACCCAAACCAGATGGAGGGTTTGGACATGGCTTGGCTTGCTAAGACACTGGCAGTAGAAGCCTAATTCCCCACCCTTTCTATATTGCATGAGTTGTAGGTCTTAAAATCTGCTTTTAAATCCTGATTCTGGAAGGGGGTGAGATGTCTGCCCCATCCCAGGTGTTGCCATCAAGAGTGAATTCTGGGGGTCCTTGGGATTTTATCACACAGAATGTGACCTTGGGAGAAGGTGTTTTACCCTGCTGAAATTCTGCTGCATTCTTTGTCTTAGGGCAGTGTTTGCCATGTGATTATCCAGAAGTTTCAGTGAAAAATGAGAGGGGGCTGGGGTGTCCTGATCTCCCTCTTTTTTGCCAGTTGTGTCCCCATGATTTCTGTGTGGGGGGCAAAGAGGGGAGTTACAGTCCTGTGTCACAACACTTATTGTGTGTTGCAGTGTTCCCAACACAGCAGAAGGTGCTGGCCCAGTGCAGAGGTGCTTTGGCATTCTCAGGGCTCCATCCACACCACTTCTTTCAGTCTTTGTTTTTCCTTTTTAATCCACCCCACCAACCTCTGGAGATAACAGGCTAATTTTCTGAACCCTACACAAGAGGCACTAAGGCAGCCACAACCCAGCTTCCAAAATGCAAATCCCTGTTCAAGGAATTTGAAACCAGAAGTAGTTTGTTGGATTTTCTTTCCCATAAGGTTCTAATGGAAAAAACCTAAGCCCTCTTCAGGCATGTGTGGTTTCAGACTGGTGTATTAATCTTTATTATCTAAATTAATGGAATTTTTGTGTTACATAAATGTTTTTATAATATAATCCTTGCCAATGCTGGAGGTAATGGGTGTTGTCACTGTACAATATTTTGCATTCTTTGATATTTACGTTTTTTATGAGCATATTGGCCAAAATTCCAAAGAAGTGCATGGTCACACTGGTGCAAGCCTCATCTTGGAGTTTCTTTTTCCTCAGCCACATGAAAAAGAGAGAAGGTGACAGTGAGCAGCATCAGCTTTCCTGTAGGCACTGGGGTCAGCATTCCGGTTGGGATGCTGGGGCAGCTTCTGACTTGGGGACTGGGAAGTCATTTTGTGGCATTTTGTGCATTTGAGCACACTGAGAGGCTCTGGTGTTTCACCACGTGCTGTCGGTGCGTTCACCAGTGGAAGGCATCCTTTTCACGGCCTCTTTCCTGGACTTCTCCATACTTCTCCTTTGCAAGAGTCTCTGGTTGCATTGCTTTTCAGATCATGGAATAAATGCCAATTTTTGGTGTTGATGGTGGCATCCTCTAACAATTCAGTGACTAGGATTGCAAAATAATTAACACAGCAAGTTAACCATTTATAGGCAATGCTACCAGTGCATTCCTATTGCATCCAGCTTAATGCACATAGGAACTGCAGAATATAGCTGAGGGTGCATCTGATCATCCAAGGCCCAGACCAATGCATTACTCTTCTCTTCTGAGGGAGCATGGGCTGGTTTTCCCTGACCCTGACCCAGGATGGGAGGTTTTTGTATCTCCTGTTTTGCCCTGCCCCAAGGGAAAGGTTCCTTGCAGAAAACACAAGGGAGCCTCAGGTGTTTCCTTCCCTTGCATGGAAAAGGTTTCACTTTCTCCCTCCCTCCCTCCCTTCCGTCTTTTCCTTCTTTTCCTTCTTTTCCTTCTTTTCCTTCTTTTTCTTCTTTTCCTTCTTTTCCTTCTTTTCCTTCTTTTCCTTCTTTTCCTTCTTTTCCTTCTTTTCCTTCTTTTCCTTCTTTTCCTTCTTTTCCTTCTTTTCCTTCTTTTCCTTCTTTTCCTTCTTTTCCTTCTTTTCCTTCTTTTCCTTCTTTTCCTTCTTTTCCTTCTTTTCCTTCTTTTCCTTCTTTTCCTTCTTTTCCTTCTTTTCCTTCTTTTCCTTCTTTTCCTTCTTTTCCTTCTTTTCCTTCTTTTCCTTCTTTTCCTTCTTTTCCTTCTTTTCCTTCTTTTCCTTCTTTTCCTTCTTTTCCTTCTTTTCCTTCTTTTCCTTCTTTTCCTTCTTTTCCTTCTTTTCCTTCTTTTCCTTCTTTTCCTTCTTTTCCTTCTTTTCCTTCTTTTCCTTCTTTTCCTTCTTTTCCTTCTTTTCCTTCTTTTCCTTCTTTTCCTTCTTTTCCTTCTTTTCCTTCTTTTCCTTCTTTTCCTTCTTTTCCTTCTTTTCCTTCTTTTCCTTCTTTTCCTTCTTTTCCTTCTTTTCCTTCTTTTCCTTCTTTTCCTTCTTTTCCTTCTTTTCCTTCTTTTCCTTCTTTTCCTTCTTTTCCTTCTTTTCCTTCTTTTCCTTCTTTTCCTTCTTTTCCTTCTTTTCCTTCTTTTCCTTCTTTTCCTTCTTTTCCTTCTTTTCCTTCTTTTCCTTCTTTTCCTTCTTTTCCTTCTTTTCCTTCTTTTCCTTCTTTTTTTTCCTTCCTTCCTTCCTTCCTGTTTCCTTTCCTGGGGGTGTGCCAGTGACAGGGTAAATTGGGAGATGTGAATGTTCCCAATGAAAACATCCAGTGCCAGCTCTACAGCCCCAGGCAGGAGAGCAGAAGGACAAATCCTGACTGGGTTCCAGTTTTCCTGTTTCTGATTCAAGCATCTGATTTTTATATTAATAGAGTTTTCCTAGGAAACCTGCTTTTTGGAGGCAAAACACCCTGAAGCCCAGAAAGAAGCAGTCCAGTTCACCATGGGCACAGGGCACCAGGTTTTGTTTAAATTCACAATTTATTAAATAGGGTTTGAACTCCCTTTGCATCTCCCTGCCTTCGTGTTTTTGTTTTAGTTTTCTTTTTCCCTCAGGGCTTTCCACTGACTGAATTGCCATGATTGCCAGATTATAAATACTTTCTTTCAGAGATGATAATGTAGATAAAAGAGTTGACTGGCTGCCTGCAGAGGAGGAATACCCAGCACGGGGAGCTGGTAGTGCTTTTATTTATCAGCTGGAGTATCCTAATCAGCATTGGCATCACAGCCAAGGCTCTCCCTGGGTGCTGGGGACGGATGCAGAGGTTGCAGGGCAGGAGGCTGCTCAGAATATTGCACCTCAGACACCTGCAGGGCTCAGTGCTGGATTTGGGGTGCTGCCCATGGCACCTCAGCCCAGGCACTGGCACCTTGCAGGGACAGGAAGGGGCAGGGAAGTGGCTTGGTCTGTCCTGCTCCTGCTGTGCCTCCAGGAACTGCTTCCACCTTCTTCTCTAAAGTGGCTTTTATAAGGGAAAAAAAAAAAAAATGCGTCAGGTTTAGAGGTATGTAAACACCTTGTTTTACAAACAGTGCTACAAAAGCCTGAGTTGAGCTGACAGCTTTTCTTTAAGGAAAATATTCCCTGTCTGTAATGAATCTCCTGTCACTAATTCCTGTTTCCAGAAACAAACTCTGCTGTTCCAAGAAGGTGTTGCACAAGTGAATTCATAACGAAGCACTAATGGGGAAAGCAGGTTCCTGAGAGCAGAGCTGTTACAGAGCACTGCAGACAGGGTTATTTTAATCTTCCAAAGTGTCTCTATCAGTACTTCCCTTCCTCCGAGCAATTTGGACCAGAATGAGAGCAGCAATAATTGAGGGGTGAGTCACTGGCTGTGCTGGAGGTGAGACATCATTGCAGAGGCAAGGCCAGGAAACAACCCTTATAAAGGGGCTGTTTTTACTCTGCTCTGTCTGTCTCAGCCTGGCAGTCATTGCAGTGGCACCAGGGGTGTCTCTGGACCCAGAGTCTCTCAGTTTTTCCTCTCCATATTTAAGTGTCCCCTTCACCTTCACAAAATCACTCCTGGCTGACTCTGTCGTGCACAATCTTAGTTTCTGAGCTCATTTTTTTTATACTGACACAGTCGAATAGTCTTTGAGTGTGTTTTATGAATTTGTTATTTGAAATATTTCAGGGGATGCTAACTATTAATTCAGTGATTTGGGGATCTTTCTATATAAAAATCAAGCATTGCAAATATTTAACACTGCATCAATGAAATAGATTTTATTTAAGTACTTGCAATAGCATCTCTGAGTGTGTTATAAGTGTGTTGTGCTACTCAGTAAGCACCTGTATCATTTCATTTGCAACTCACCCTTTGCAAAGCCTGGTCCTGCAGCCAGGGTCTGAATGCAGAACTCTAAGTGACAATCCAGTCCCTGAAATCCAGACTTGATCTCTGGGTTTGAGCCAGTGGAAGGGAGGCCAGGAACAATCCTGAATTCTTGAAATTGCTGTTGAGATCAGGATCCAACTCCAGACAAATGGGGAGATAGAAGAAGAGGAGCATGAAACAGAGAGTGCTGCACTTGGCAGTCTCAGCACTGAAGGAGATTGATCACTGCTGAGGTCTGAAAGCCCTGGGGGGAGATACAGGGGCAAAAGCAGGGAGGTAAAGCTACAAGGGAATATGGAATGGGACAGAGGGAGCAAGAAGAGCTTGGGAACTTGTTTTAGCAGTTGCTGCTTGGACTTGGATGATCAGAGCAAGGTCAGAAGTCCTGGCAAAATTAACTTTGCTCTCCATGAGCTGCTTTTGTGGCACCCCGAGGCAGGAAAGGCTGGAAAATGCCTGAAGCTGACCCTGGGCATGCAGGACAAGCCTGGTGCCACTCGGCCAGCCTGTCCTACAAACTGTGCCTGTGTCACCACTCTGAATTAGCAGCTTTAGTTCATTAAGCAATCTCCTGATTAGACCAGGAAGAAAGGCAATCTGGTTTTCTGCGTGCAGAAAGTTAGCATCGTTTGCTGTTCTGTCTGGGAAATTCAGCCTTCTCCCAGAGTGGGGACCTGGAAAGGCAATTTCTGCCTATAGAGGAGGCAGAGGGAGCCGCAGGTACCTGGCACCGTGAAGGATGCACTCAGCAGCTCTGGGGGCCCGTGGCTGGTAACGTGATCCAGGTTTTGTCTGAGGTGTTGGGGAGCCGGGCAGGGAGGAGGCAGAGCAGGGCCAGCCAGGAGCATGCACCGACTAGCACCGAGGCAGGGAAAAGAGCTCTTGGAACCACTGCCATAAATTTTCTCTTCCTTGAAGCATCCAACAGACAGAGAGAGAGGGGAAAGGAGGGAGAAGAGAGGGAAGGGGGAGGGAGAGAGCTGGAAGTGTGAAGGGAGCAGTGAAACCTCTCAGCAGGGAGGGCAGGCAGGGATTGGGGGGGTTTGGCTGCAGAGCCCCCAGCTCAGAGCTCTGAGCTCACTGCTCCTCTCTGCCCCTTCCCAGGGCTGATCTTGGAGAGCTCTGGGCAAGGAACAAATAAATGGTGAAGCCAGAGGAGTCACCAAGCCCTGCAAGCAGGCAGGGACATGTGGAGAGCAGGGTGGGGAGGGACCAGGAATCCCCCAGCAGCAAAGCATCTCTCAGGGGGCTCATCCCGGCCACCAGCAGCCACTAATGGGGCCAGGACAGCTCTGTCCTCTGTCCAGGACAAACGAGGAGCACCCGTGGGGGCTGGAAATACACCCAGCCCCACCCAGCATCACCACCAGCCCCACGTGTGCTTGGAGTGATGGGGCCTGGAAAATGGTTCCTTCCTCACGCTCAAATCCTGGAAACTGCAAACCAGAATCCTTGTGCAAAAGAGACTTTCAACTTTTATTCTGTCCTCTGGCACCTTCCTCTTAACGGGAAAACCTGGGTGGGAAGAAAGTCTATATAAACACATCATTAATCACCAGATATTTCCTTTTTTAGTTTTGAGCTCTTTAAGCAACAATGAAATACAAGCAAAAATGACTTCTTTCCAACCTGTAGTAATAATCCATTAACTGTCGATTGAAACAGTTAATGAACCATTAATTGTTTCCTTATCCATCATCACAATAAGATGCAGGCAGTCCTATGGCAGCTTCCAGGCAGCTGGTGGGAAGGCAGGTTCCTGTTCCATCCCTGCTTCACAGCAGAGCTTGCTGAGCGTGGGGGGAAAAGTTGGCTTTGCCAAGATGCTGGAGAAAGCCTGATCCAACCCCCTGTGGCAGCAGTGAGTTGCACTGAGCTCATCTGGAGATATGGAGAAGCAGAAGCACAACTGCTGATGCCCTCAGCCTCTGTCTCCTAGGTGAAATCATTGCTTGCTTTTATTTGGGAGAGGGAAAGGGAGAGTGGAAGGCAGCCACCAAGGCAAAGAGTAGAACTTGCTAAAGCATATAAAAGTATTACAGTGCTTTATAATGCTTCTAAGAAATGCCTAGTGAAAATATTTTATATCTAATAAATGGATGACTAAGAACACAATAACATTCTCAGAGCCATAATCCCTTCCAGCAAAGACATTGAATGAAAAACAGGTCTGATGGCTCAGAGACAGAGACCAGAAATTGGTTGTTATTGCAACCACCATGGTAACTCCTCAGCTCCCTTTGCTCTCATTCTGTAGGGTACAGTAGAGGAGCAGCATCCAGTGCTGCTGACACTACAGCAGAGACTGAGCTGTTTTACAGCCTTCTGAACCAATCTATTCCTTTACTCTTCCACAGCACCTCAGGAAGCCCATAAGATCAGTGTAATGGGAATTGTCACTGAAAGCCAGAGGCACCTTCCCTGCTGGGCTTTGTAGAACCCCCCAGCCATCAGGTTTCAGTGGCTGAATGGCCCTACAGAGTTAGGGACGTGGGCTGGGGCTGGGGCAGGAGAGTTCCACACCAGGGGCAGGCAGGAGCCCAGTTCCAGCTGCCAAAGCCACACTGGCTGCAGTGTACACACTGGGCACACTGGTCACACAGCAATAGGGGTGCTGCTGGTCCTGGAGTAACCTCCAGAGTGAAAGGAACTGTTTGGTGAGTGGTTAGAAACTGATAATTCCAAGTGTTGTGAAATGGGGGTGCCAAGGGAGAGAGAGTGCAAAATGACCCACAGCAAGTACCTGCTGTGTGGGGTGATGGAACCAGGTGCTGCAGAGGTAGAAGGAGCAAACAGAACACAGGATTAATGTGGGAAGGCACAGTGTGTATGCACTGCTGGGGATAAGTGACAGGGTCTCCTCTGTAACCTGCTGGGGACAGCACTGGGTGGCTCTGGGAAAGTCACTTTCTTAAGGCCTGTGCAAGACAGCAATAGTCACCTCCTTTTTGAACTGAAATAGAAGAATACATTATTATGGCTGTTATTTTGGTCCTCTCCAGACATTTTTCTCAGTCAGTTCAGCTTTTGTGTCAGGTTAATTCTCCTCTGACATATGAGATGCTAAGCAAGCTTAATCAGGTGTCATTTATGAAATGAAATTTTACTTGTATTTTACCAAAAGCCCAACTGTGTTAGTCACTGACTCATTGCAGTGTCAACCTCTTAAAAAGCTGTGGAGCTTAGGCAAACCAGAGGCTGTTGCTAAGGAAGATACTATAATATAATAATTATAGCAGTGAAGTGTCATAACAGATGGAGCCTTTGTTTACTTTTCAGATTCTTCTCAGGTTTATGCAGATGGCATTTAATTTGATTGCTTTTCGTAGCTCTTACCACAGTGCTTACCCTTTATTTTCAAGCAGTGATTAAAGATATTTGTCAGAGACTACAGAAAATCCTGGAAGTGAGCAGTACACTCAGTGTTTGTGCTTGGTTAAAACTATGGAGACTGCATTTTGTCTCTCTCTGCTTACAGTCTTGGTCTGTAAAACCCAGTGATTAAAACAGAGTATGCTTTATGGTGGCTTTTTTTTTTTTTTTTTTTTCTTACCCTTTACCACATTTTCCTCCTATAAATGAGCACTGAAGCAGCTGACAGACAGAGGGATGAGACACTCTCCTCATGCCAGGCTGGGGGTCTCACTTCTTTCTTCTGGTGCCTCTGGAGGTCATGCTTGGAAACCAAGGGGAGGTCACTGAGATCCTGCAGCTTCACAAGTTCACAATTAAAAAGCATTTAATGTGCATTTATTAATCACAGGGTGCACTTCCAGCATTGCCCAGCACCACGACGGGGGTGTATTTAGTGTCTGTCCTCCAGGGCAGGGAGTTTTTGGTGTTTGGCTGCTGAGCAGGAACAGAATGTTTGCAGCATCTCTGAGTAATGTGGGAGCCAAGTGCAGGGCTCCAAATGGATCCCAGATCCACTGGGACAGCACAGGGCAGCAGAGGAAGAGAACATCTGAAACCACCCTTAGCCCCAGGGAAAGGGGAACCCAACCATCTCCCCTGACCCAAAGAGGAAAGGCCTTGGCTGCAGTTAAAGGCTCCTTATGGAGATGAGAGCCCATTTTTAAGAAATCCAAAGGTAGCAGTAAATGAATGTATTTTTAATGCATTTTGGATGTGTGGTGATGTGTGAGCTGCTGGGGCACTTCTGCACAGTGTGGTGGTGAGGGTGGGACATCAGCAGCACCCTTCAGGTAAAGGTGAAAATAACAACCAAAAATCTTGATAAACCAAGGAGAGTCAGAGGATGATGGTTAGTTTTAATTTTTCTGCTTCTCATGACTTCTTCCCCTGGATTGTGCATGTAGACAGGCCAGAGATTTTAGGTATTCATTCCATTCTATAGTAGCATTTCAGAGTAGTCTTCAGCCTACTGGTGTTTCTCACAGCATGTGAGAAAGGTTATGTGAAATCATGATGGCACTACCACTACGTGTAGGAGTAATAATAATAGTTATTATTACATATTAGAAACCTCATTTTTTGATACTGGTTGCATGAGGTAATTTTGTAACTGCTAAAAGAGACTTCAGCATATTGTCAGAAGTCCTCCACAGAGCAGTGGCCACTGAAAACTTACCAAGAGTATTGGGAATTCCTTCAGTCCTCTCTCTCTCTCTCTCTCTGTTTTTTCCACACTCTCACCCCATAAGATAGGAAATATCTAGGATAAATGGTTACAGAAGCATTTATAGGCATGGGTCTTCCACAGATACTTCAAAGAAAAAGTATATATTTTTTTTAATATTATACTGCAGGAAATGCACAGAAGTTGTTGAGCTGCTGCTGCCTCTCTGCCCCTAGAGATGGGCAGAAGATGCACCTTCTCATCAGGTGGGGAGGGTCTGACTCTTGACAACTCCTTGGTTGTGACTATTTTTTGGTTTAGTTTTATACTCCTGCTTGAAAAATTTTATATGCGAGTGAGGCAGCTCTGGAGGTTTTGCCAGCTTGCCTTCTCTGTGCAAGTCTGTATATGTATATGGCTCTGTGTTCTGCATAACCAGGCTTGTGTAAAGATAAAATATTTAAAAATATGCACTTGGGTTTTCTTTACCTTGGCCTTATTAAGTATAGAAAATAACAGCTCATGCTTGGGTTGAGGGAAAGTGTTTCTTTATGGCTTAGTGAAATAAGCCATTGAAAACCACTAAATCCACCCAAAATACCCTTGCAGAGCTGTCAGTGTTAGCAAGAGCTTGAGTTCTGTTACCCACAGCACGGAGCTCCTGCTGCCAGGGGCTGGGGGCAGGGGTTTTACACTGAGCCCATTCAGACAGGACACAAAATTCTCTTACTCAATGCATGTCCATCAGCAGCTCAGGCTGGAACCTGTGCCTTTTCTTGGTGTCTGTGATGTGCTCACCTTCCCCTCAGTGCTGCCTCTGCCTCTCCATGAAAGCAAAGAACATGCAGATAGGAAGGAAAGAAAGCTCACCTGGATTTTGCTTCCTGCATTTCCCTGCTGGTGAGCAGAGCAGATCTGATCCTGGGGGCATTTATTCACACAAGGTCCCACTTTCTTCTCTGAGACTTCTGTGAAAAAGAGTAAATGACAGGTGATGCATCTGAACCCAGCTGTTGCATCAGAAAGAAACAAATTGTCAAGAGACAATAAGCTAAATGGTAGCAGGCTTGTTGAAAACACATTGTCCATATAACATAGGTGCAAATAATTCCTCCTGTATGCTAAACGTTGTCTTTTCCATTTCAAGGGCTATTGATATAACTATTTCTACACTGAACTGACTGCTCCTTGTCCTTGGCCACTTGTGACACCTGAGCAGAGGGACTGGCACTCACCATCTCTGCCCACACCACTTCCCAAGGGCTGAGCTCAGGAGCTGGCAAGCAGCAATCAGGCAGCTTTCATCTGGGGCCTGAGCTGAACATGAGGAACAGAACTTGACAGGCTCAATTAGTACCTACTAATTTTTCTCATAAGGCTGGATCCCTACCTAGGTTTCCAGGCAGCAATGCAAACCATCAGCTCAGCCCTCTGGGTAATGCTGAGTCCTTACCAGAGTTCCAAACTATTAAAAACCAGAGCACTGGGGATCTCCTGTTCATTTTGACAGGATCCAAATCTTTTCTCAGGACTGGCTAAGTTGAGCAACTCACCTTGAACTGATTTTCAGTTCCCTCGTGAGATTTGGGGCAGTTCTGATTCAACATGATGGGATTTACTCAGTTCTTATGTGCACTGTGTACCTGGCACACTATTATATGTATGCTGCTTTCTCTTTTTTACTTTGTTTTTGTTTTTTTTTTTACCTTTTTTTTTGTTCTTTACTTTTTGTTGCTCCTGAAAGCTTTTTAAAGAAAAGCCTGAAGGTGTGATGGTTGTATATGGATATTGTTCACCTTCTGATCACTTGATACAATACATAGCTCTGTTTAAACTACACAGATCATTGAATTTATTCTGTTTACCAGGGGTGTTTGGCCAGGTTACACAGGCCAAAGATATAGATCAATAGATCATTACCTAGGATAAGCATCAGGCTTTCCTAATTAGTCGTTTCAGAAGTTCAGAATTAAACAGAAAGGCAGGAGGATGGGTTGGTTCTGTGCAGCCATACAAACTGGTAACATGGATTTCCCCCAGCAAAGGGAAGTGGCTGGGGTGGGGAACAATACCTGGCACCAGGAGCTTTTCTTGGTGTATTGAGAGGAAAACGATTTTTATCCATGTCAGTACATATTCATACCAGTACTGGTGATTTTTGGTTTTTTTTTTTAGTGTCCCTGCTGGATAAGGCACATTGCTGCCAGAGGAAACACTTGTCTGTAGTGAATCACTTTCATTCCTTGAATTCAACCTACTCTGGAGTAAAAGTTGGAATAATTTTTAGTTATGTGTTAGTGCAAGCAGTATGAATGTGTAACTACAGAGGTGACCAGGTGAGTGTCAGCCCCTTGCAGGTAGCACACACACCAGCAAAATGAGCTGCCCCCAGGTCTATAAAACATATAACAGACTTTTGAGACTTAATAGTTAAGTTGATGGAGTGTAGCCAAAACTGCCAAGTGAGGTGGATTAGGGAAAAGTCTGCAAGTACAGCTTGAAGTATGTGAAATTTGTATGCTGTTTGGAGAGCAAAAATAAAGGCTGTGAAGGAAAAGATGCTGGCAGCAAAACAGGCCCCTGTTAGCTCACAGTCCGATGGAGCTGCTTGGTGCAGGGAGATCCAACCCCCTCTCCAAATCTTCCTTAGCCCAGCAAATAGCAACACAGAAAAGTCAGGCTGTCTTCTACCTAGTGGCCTTCTCTGGATGGCTGAAAAAAAACTTTGCTGACATTCTTCCAGTCTTCTTTCTAGCTAAACATCTCTGCCTTGATTGTTGAACTTGATCTGTCAGACAGCTCATTAGGTGGGATGAGGAATGCATGGTAAGAATCCTGGAGGATCACTGGCTGTTTCTGGAGCCCTGTGTTCCACGGGAGACCTGAGCCTGTGTTTTCCCTTCCCGTTGGTATTCCTTGGCTGTGGCTGTTGTGCCTGTGCTTCAGGAGCAGTGTCAGTGTCAGTGAGCACTTCTGGCACGGGGTGGCTTCAGCATGCACTGGTGATTTGGCCCCCCAAAGAGTGTTCCTTTAGGTGAGAAACTTGTGATTAAATGAAACATTGACATCCCACTGTGCCAAATGGGGACTGTGAGTGGCTCAGAGGTGTAACAGCAACTTGGATGCTCTGGACTGATGCCCTGGAGAGCACAGAAAGGGTATTTGAAATCTCTCTTATGCCACTCTTGTTGTTGTTGTTGTTGTTGCTAAAATAAGCAGCCAGGGAACAGTGAAATATGGGAATGGTGGGAAAGAGAGCTCAGGTGGGGCCCAAGGGGAAATGGTGTAGCCAGGCCCCCGTGAGCAGGTTGTGTCTGTGCACAGCAGCCCTGCCTCAGGTAACATGGGAAGGGTTGGATCTGTAGAGCAGACTAGGAAGGAGCAACATGAGACAGCTTCAGTTCTGCAGAGCAGGCTGATACCTTCCATATGGAGCAGGTTCTGACTCCAGAGCTCTCTCTCCAGGCGGGTTCAGGAGGAGAAACATGGAGAGAGAGGAACCAGAAGGTAGAGGGGAAAGTCAGAAACCATCATCTGGATTTTAGAGAGGCTGAACACTGTTTGGTTTGGCTTTCAGACGTGGCAATTTAGCAACAGGAAATGTCAGCTCATTAGAGCCATGGCATGGCATGGGCTGATGGTAGCAGTCAGTCCTGCTGGCAGGGCTCCAGCCACCAGGGATTGATAGGGATGTCTCGGTTTCAGCTGTAGGACAGGACAGTTCAGGGGGTGGTTGGCTTGGCAGGCAGTTAACAGAATTAATATGATTGCCTTGGCAGTAGTAGGAGAATGCATGAAGGAAACCTTCTGGCTCTGTTGCCAGCATTTAATACCAAATGATTATCATATCCCAGTGAACTTGTACTGGATGGAGCATGTGTGAGGGCTTGCAACAACTGCACCAAAAATAGTAAGTGCCATTGGAAGCTGTAGAGAAAACAAGCTTTCCAGTTCCAGCCAGTCAGGACTGCACCCTGCAGGCCTGTTACTTGTCATGTTCCTGGGCTCTGTCATTTTTCATCCGTGTTCCAGCTGTGAAAGTACTGCTTTGTATTCTCTGCCACTGGATTTCACTAAAAGCCATGTCTCCTGCTGTTGCTGGAGCTGGTTCCACCAGGGGATGGATACCTGCACTGATGATTGACCTGAACTGGTTTTCTGTGGGACAGCTTGTAGTCTTGGCATCCAGCACGGGACAAACACGGGACACAGAGCTATGTGATTTACCTGGGCAAACCTCATATCTTCCTTTAGAATGAAAAAATATTTCTATCTTTTCTTTAGCTACTTTATGTAATGCAGAGGATGCTCAAGAAGCAGCTGTGTGTCTAGCAGGGTTTAGCTTTGGAGCCAGCAGTTGTGAGTGACTAATGGTAAAAAAGGCCTGAGTGGTTTTCATCCAAAGAGCCAGAAGTGTTTAAGAGCATTCAGAACTAATTGCCTCTCCACATTTAAAGCTGCAGCTCTGTTTCCATGGCTAGGCCAATATTGGCTTCACATCCAAAACCAACACCAAATGGAATATTTATCTTGAAACTGGCACAGGAGTGTGTCTGAAGAAGAGGTTTTCTGCTGGGTTTGAGGAGAAGGGCAATAAAAGTCTCCTGATTTTAAAGACTGAAATGGAGATGTTTCCAGGAAGCCCCTTCCTGCTGCTTGGTGTCTCTTGTGTCACACATACACAACCCCTTCCCCACCATCCCACCTTGTAAAAACCAGAGCCAGACAGAGCTGGTGGGGCTAGGAAAGGCTCAGGTGTCTTTTTTCTGTGTCACAGGTAAGTGTTGAGAGCACTGGACCTTTCTGGCAGATGTGAGGTGCTTTGTGTTCCCTTTTTGGCTGCTGTGGCTCTTGGCTTGCATTTCTGTGAAGGTGCTGGGCACTCTTATCATCCACATTACTCAGTGTTTCCAATGAAACACACTTGGTTTGCAAAAGCCAGATTTTCCTTCTTCATGTGTGTGTTAGGGTTTGACAAAAGAAGTGGAATGTGTTTTTGAGAAACACTCTGAACCACTCCAGTTGCTCTTATTTAATAATATTCAAAAGGGATTTACCTCAGCAGCAGCAGATTGTCATTACCTCCTGTCTTCACTTCTCTTTGCTCCTTATCACTGGGAGCTGAAAAATGCCAGAGTTGGGTTATGCTTTTCCCTTGGGCCATTCTGCAGCGCTCCAACTTTTGAAAAATCCCATTTTTCAACACCCTGTGGCTTTTCAAAACCTGATGAAATGAAGAGAAAGTACAAAGAGAGGAGAAGGAAAGAGATGGTACAGGCCTACTAGATTTTCTGTTACAGCTGATGGCAAGAGAAAGGGAGAGAAAATATACAAGTTAAACCATCAGCATGTTTTCTCTGAAAACGAGCCACTAAGTGTTAAAAATAAAGCAGAAAATACTATGGAAAATCAATTTTTGCACTTAGATCCCCTCAAAATATTGTTTTCCTGTAGAATCTGGTAATAAGTTTGTTAAAGGTGTATCAAAATAAAAATTCTGTAAGGTAGATTTCAAAATGTATGTCATGGGAAAAAGATAATTGAATGGGAACCATAAATCAAATTATAAACAAATACAGAAGTGACTTCAAAACTTCCTTGCTGTCTATTCCTGATGCTGGCTGCTGTTTTGTTTGGTTGTTTGGGGTTTTTATAAATAGGAATTCGTTCTACCCTTTCCTACTTTTTATGATCTCTGAACTTTACCAGTCACATTTGTGGTTTGGTGTTACAAATCCTTGTGTTTTCTCCACGTGTGTCCATGTGGAGGTCCCTAGCTCTGCGTGCACGTGGGAGCATGGAAAGCTCAGGAGTTACTAATGGAAAATATTACTAAGGTAATATTTAAACATCCATTTCTGCAGAGTAAGTAGATATTTTATGCAGATAAATCAGTTCTCTTGGGCCAGCAGATGAGACAGTTCTTTCTCCAGGCAACTCCAGGGCCAGTTTATGGCAGGTGGTTTGTCTGCATGAGCTCTTGCAGCACTGACCATCCAAAAGTTTCTTGGTGCCTCACTCTGAAGCTGGGTGATCTGCTTTTATAATTCAGATGTGACTGAAGGGGCAGCAGCATGACCAGCACTCTGGGGCACTGCTTCCTCATCTTCCTCTGGGGGAGGGGGAAATGGAAAAGGAGTAGGAGATGCATTGATCTGACCAGTAGCCCCTGTGCCACTTCAGTGGCCACCCTGCCCTCAGCTGAACTGGGGAGAGCTCCCTGATGGTGGAAAAGAACTGAAAAGGAAACTGTGATCTCTGCAGGGGGACCATGAGCTGATCAAGGAGCTGCAGCCCTTTTTCAGAGTCCAGCCCTTATTATCAGCTTTGCTGCTGCCTCATTCTGTTACCCCAGGGAGGTACTTGCCACCTTTTTGCCTGCAACTCCCACATAAACCAAAGAAAAACCAAAGGGAGTCAATATCCTTCCCTATCCTTTGCTTTTGCCAAGGGTTTGAAACCACTCAGGTGAAAGGTAAGGTAGGCAAGCAAAGCCATCCCATACTGGAAAATACTTCCTTGGTTGCTGGCTTGCAGTGAGCTGAAAGAGGAAATCAACAATTTGACACCATCACTTTGAAGAGTGGGATGGAAGCAATGCTGCTTGAACTAAAAAGGGATTTGTTTTATTTTGTTAATTGCAGTGCTTTTGAAAAATGATACTGATCCTGCTGGTGAAGTGCTAATTAATGTTAGGATGTGGTACACCATATAATAAAAGCTGCTGTTGAGGAATGTGGCTGCAGAAGAAATTGTTCCTGAGGTGTTTATGGGTAAACAAGCTCACTGGAGAGGAGAGGGGCTGCAGGTGAGCTTGACTTTCCCTGCAAGCTGCTGCCTTGCTCTTTGGGTAGGAGACTTTTACCATGTGGGAAATAAGGAAGGGAAAACTCTTTCCCTTTCAGCCACAGCTGCTGTTCACCTCCTCAGCCTTAGGTTTTCAAACAGCATCTTCAGACATCCTGGTTCCAGGAAACCATACCACAGGGTTCCTGCTCCTCCAGGCTGTTATTCTTGATTCCCCTCACACCAGGTCTGCAGACAAAGCCACATTTCCTGTGGTTTGTAGGCTTTTTTGTTTTGTTTTAAAGTAACTCTTGCAGAGAGCAAAGAATGTCTGCCTGTTGCATCCACAGTGCTGCAGGGAAAGGTGAGCACAGTAACTGAGCATCTCCTTGTGATCTGTCCCCTTGTAACTGGATCTCAGAGGCAGCAATTGCCCTAGGCTCAGCTTTTCTAAAAATTTATGTGTATCAAAAGGGATCTTGTACAGGCAAAAAGCAGCAAGTTGATTTTTCCAAGAGCAGCTTGCCATTGTTAGGCAGTTGTTGGCTTCATAAGTGAAATAGCTCGGGGCCATATGCATGCCATGATGATTGCATTTTGTAAGAAAAGACCATGGCTGTGGGTCTCAAAGTCTCAGAGCCAAGACCAGTCATAGTTGTGGTCTTTAAGTCACAACCTCGAGCTATTCTCACCCCTGAAGATAAGGGGGAGCTGATCGTAGAATAACACTGATTTTAAAATAGGCAACCACAGCGAAATGAAAACGACTTAGTACAGTGATACAAAGGGTGTATGATTGACAAGATAGCTGGTTTTTGAAATGTACTGTAGGCAGTAAATAGCATCTTATGCCCATAAGCTATTTTCTATCTTAAAGCCAAGAATAATGATCTGGCATCTGTCTCTCCTGCATGAGGCTTCAGTTCTGAAAGCTCCAGCACCCCCCTCCCAAGTGCCTCTGGAGATGGGAGCAGTGGCAGGCACACAGCCTGTCAGGATAGCACAGGGCTCTTCTCTTTTTTTTTTTTTTCTTCCCAAAAGTGCTTCTCTCTAATGTAAGCAGCTGTACAGGGTGGAAATGGAAGCTTTGTACATAGGTGGTTTGAACTCCTATTTGCGTTTCCTTGGGGTGGGCAGTGAGACAAGGGACTGCAGTCTCTGGGGATCCGATTTCTGGTTTATCTTTGTCCCCATCAAAACTCAAGTGGCAGCTGAGATGTTGATGAGCTCTAATCTAGATAACGTGACTTCATGCCACGGAGTGCACACACCTGCCAGGCTTTGCTGTACCAGCCCCTCTGGCAGAACAGTGCCTCAGCTTTGCACTGCCTGGATGCAGGGGTGTGTGTGTGTGTGTGTGTGTCTGTGTGTGTGTGTGTGTGTGTGTGTGTGTGTGTGTGTCTGTGTGTCTGTGTGTCTGTGTGTCTGTGTGGGTGTGTGTGTGTGTGTGTGTGTGTGTCTGTGTGTGTGTCTGTGTGTGTGTGTGGGTGTGTGTGTGTGTGTGTGTCTGTGTGTCTGTGTGTGTGTGTGTGTGTGTGTGTCTGTGTGTGTCTGTGTGTGTGTGTGTGTGTGTGTGTCTGTGTGTCTGTGTGTGTGTGTGTGTGTGTGTCTGTGTCTGTGTGTGTGTCTGTGTGTGTGTGTGTGTCTGTGTGTGTATCTGTGTCTGTGTGTGTGTCTGTGTGTCTGTGTGTGTGTGTGGGTGTGGGTGTGTGTGTGTGTCTGTGTGTCTGTGTGTCTGTGTGTCTGTGTGTGTGTGTGTGTGTCTGTGTGTCTGTGTGTCTGTGTGTGTGTGTGTGTGTGTGTGTCTGTGTGTGTGTCTGTGTGTGTGTGTGGGTGTGTGTGTGTCTGTGTGTCTGTGTGTGTCTGTGTGTGTGTGGGTGTGTGTGTGTCTGTGTGTCTGTGTGTGTGTGTGTGTGTGTGTGTGTGTGTGTCTGTGTGTCTGTGTGTCTGTGTGTGTGTGTGTGTGTCTGTGTGTCTGTGTGTCTGTGTGTGTGTGTGTGTGTGTCTGTGTGTCTGTGTGTCTGTGTGTCTGTGTGTGTGTGTGTGTGTGTGTGTGTGTGTGTGTCTGTGTGTGTCTGTGTGTCTGTGTGTGTGTGTGTGTGTCTGTGTGTCTGTGTGTCTGTGTGTCTGTGTGTCTGTGTGTCTGTGTGTCTGTGTGTCTGTGTGTGTGTGTCTGTGTGAGCCTCCAATATTCCCTGCAGTGTGAGCCGGGCTGGGCTCTGGTGCATCATGGAATAAACCCCTGGGGCTGCCCAGCTCTGCTGCACAAGGGTTGGATTTTTATTTGCAAGGGGGGTTCTTCCTGTAGCTCTCTTACTGGGACTGTGGGAGAGCTGCAGCAGTGTGAGCTGGACACCAGTTCTGTTCCTTGTTCCTACTGAGTCAGCTGGGAGGCCCTGTGTGTCCCTGTGTCACACTGTGTGTCCCTGTGTGTCACACTGTGTGTCCCTGTGTGTCCCTGTGTGTCACACTGTGTGTCACACTGTGTGTCCCAGCTTTTTCACTGTAAAGCTCCCATCTGTGCCCTGGTGTGTGCACACTGCAAACACACCCACACGGGTGTGCAAAGTGTTCCTGTCCCTGGCCAGGAGTCCCTTCCTCTGTGTCCCCTGCCCGTTGCATGTTGGTGACCTGACCTGCACAACCACTCTCATCTCAGAGAAGCCACAGGAGCACAACATGCCAGTAAAACAACAGCTCTTTGCCTTTTTGCCTTTTTTTTTTTCCCACCCCCCCCCCCGGTATATGCTGATGTAATCTGATGAACAGAAAGCTCTTGGAACATGTCAGGTGGCTTTGTAGAAAGCAAAATTCTCCCTCTTTTGGGACTGGCACATTTTCTGATATTGTAATGTTTTTTTGTTGTTGTTGTTGTTTTGGTTTGGTTTTTTTTAAAGTAAAAAGAAGACTTGTCACTTCCTTTACACGAGCACATTAGCATTAATACGTTCCTGCCTTCAGGTACTGTGTGTCATTGTTGTGAGCACATCCTGACATCTCTCACACATCCAGCACTCCAAAGATCCATGACAGAGCTGAATGAAAACTTTTTTTGGCTTGGCAGGAGCAGTAAGAACACAGAAAACCTGCCAGCTGTCAAGGATGTAAATGGTGATTTTGTTTCACTTTTTTTAATGAATTAAAGCAGGATTGAAATCTGTCCAAAGACAGCATGTTTGGCCTTGCAAGGAAAGGAAAAAAAATGAAAGGGAGGGATTTTATTTTCTCTTTTGGCACTTAAGCTCATGCAGTGTTTACTCTTGGTAGCACTGGATAGGACAGAGATACTCTACTGCAGGAGCCTTGGCAGTGACCATCACACATGAGACATCTTAGCAGGGACTGGTTTCCAGAGGGGAAACATTTTAGGGGATTGTAAACAAATTAAATCAAAACAAAAAAATCTGCTTTATTTCAAGCCAGGCAGCTGAAAAAAGCAGCACCTACCACTGCTTTAGAGAAGGGTGGCAGGAAATTCCTGGCAGAAGATACTTGGTGTCTTCATTTACACAGCAGTCATATTGAGGCTAAAGAAAAATCTGGCAACCTGTACCTTTTTTCTTACAATCTGTTTTTTTTGCTGGTATCTTACTGGTGCCATCTTGGGGGCATCAAATCTATATTTATTTACTCAAACTGCACAAGTACTGGTGGAGCCTTACCCTGTACCCTGTGTCCCCAGGCACATTGTGTCCCCCTCTCCATGCACCTGGATTCCTGATGGGAAAGGCTTTGCCGGGTGCTTTGCCTTTCACAGAACTGTCAGAGTTGGGAGGGACCTCTTAGGTCATCTTGTCCAACTCTTCCACAGAAGTGGGACCCCCAGAGCACATTCCCCATGGCTGCATCCAGGGGGGTTTCAGTATCCCCAGGGGGGAGGCTCCACACCCTCCCTGGGCAGCCCGGGCCAGTGCTTTGCCATCCTCACAGGAAAGGAGTTTTTTTCTTAGCCTTTGATGCTGTAATTTCTGTGTAAGATTTTCAGGTGATCTGTCTGAGAAGCAGCCAGTTTCAGATCACATTTTCCAAGCTGCCAAGTGGTCATCAGAAGGCTACCCCAACACCTTAAAAGCTGAGCTTTAATTGCCTCCCATAGCACAAGGAGAAATGAGGTCTGTTCTTTTGGAAAATACAGCCCCTTGCATCAGAATAAATTCCTCCTGACTGATGTTCCTGGGGCAGAGATCACCCAGAGCTCAGCTCTGGGCTTGGGTCAGCCCAGTGCAATGCTGAGCTCTGTGCAGGGCTGAGAGGTTCTCCTGTGCCTGGCAAGAGGTGCAGGGAGCAGAGCAGCTCCTGCAGGGATTTACAAACAGCCTTCAACTCCAGTTCTGTGGCCAGACCTATTCATTCAGTCTGACTTCTCAGGCAGGCCAAGCCCATGCTGTATACTTCAGCCAGATGGTTTAGATGAAATAGAAGGGAAGAAATCTGTTCAGACTAAACAAAAGTGAATCTTAACTTGTTTCAAAAACTCAAGATGAACCTGAATTTCTGAAGAAAAAGCCCTAACTCCCTTTTCCTCCCCTCATCTCTCTCTGAGCCCCCTAAAATCCTGGCACCTACCCACTTTAGCTGGAACAGAAAGACTCTTCTCAGATTTCCAGCCTGTCTTCAAGTAGGAAGTATTGAAAATCTTAAAGGAAAGCCTGAAAGCCTTTTCTTATGAGCTTTCCAGGCAGATTTTCTGCACGAAGACACTCCTGCACATTTCAGTTACTTTCTGGGTCTTCTGAGACACTCCCATCCCCAGCTCTAATGTAATTCTGGGGACTCAACAGGTAACTGCAGGATGAAAGGCTGCTAAACCCTACAACCTCTTCACAGACTTTGTAGGACTGTTAGCAATCAGAAATAAATGGAAAACTCAGAACTTTCTCCTCCCTTGTTGGAAGAGAGATCTTCATTTAGAGCCAATTAATTGCAGCATTTGCATGAAAAGTGCAGAGAGAGGAAACCTTGAGCAATGCAATGGGGCAGCTCAGCAGATAAGTGTAGGTTGCAATGTTTTCCAGGCATCCCCTGTACAGACACAGAGCAGGATCACCTGCCCAGGGATCTTGCTCTCACTTAAAATCTTGTACCTCTGCTTCTGAAATGAGGGCACCTGTTTATAGAAATGTGTCCAGCTGCTCCTCCCTGATGGAAATGCAGACCTGGGAGATGAATGGAGAGGAATCCCTGCTGGCTTTCCAGGTAGACTGATAGTTCTTATTTACTTTGAAGTTTTTTGGTGGCTTAATCGATCAAAAATCTTCCATTAAAATTTGAGATCCTTCACTGGTGACCTCTCCCCGTTAATGCAGCTTTGGTTGAGGACCCTTCCTACTCTCACTGTTAATTATCCTAATTCAAGAGTGTTTGGGGAAGTCTGGATACCCAAGGGATTCAAATGCATTTTGCAAATCCTTTTGCTGAAGCCTCATTGCACGAGGTGCCAGGCTTTCCCCTGACTCTACCAGAACCTATTGCTTGAGAGATCCAGGTCCTGTAAAAACAATCATAGGTCAACACTGAAAGAGTGACAGAAAGGCTCATTTTAGTCATGTGTTTTTTGGCATGGAACCTGGAGAGTGCCTAAGCTGTATAAATGTTAGCTCTCTAAATAAACATAACCTCTGATTACATGAAAGCAGGGAATAAAGTTGAAACTTGTTGAAGTCGTTAAGCAACCTTTCAAAACCAGTGCTTGTTTTGTTCTAAACAGCCATAAATCTTGACAAATGATGGTAACCAAAGAGCAGCAAAGCCAGCAGAGCTACCCCAGACACCTTACTGTTCCTTTCCTCAGGCTGGGAAGTGTTCTGCCCAGAGGCTCAGCCCTCAGCCTGCAGGTGGGATCGTGGTCTGGCACAAACACCTCCTGATGAAGTTATCCCTCCAGTGGGCACAAGGTCATCTTTTCTGTCTTTACTCCTTTGGAAATAAGGTCTTGGATAGTTCTCCTCCCACTTTCATGTATACACAGGGTTTCATAGTTTATTAACTATTTCGGTGGCTTTCCTTGTGTTGTGGCTTTTTTTCTGTTTTGCTGAAAGCAGGGCTGGGGCAGCCCGTGAGCTCTCTCCCCTTGGCACCCAGAAGATGTGCAGAAAGGAAGGGATAAGGAGACAAGGATTAGCAGACACTGCCTGCTGCTCTGCTCCCTGTCAGAGCTCAG
This sequence comes from Heliangelus exortis, assembly GCF_036169615.1. Taxonomy (NCBI): domain Eukaryota; kingdom Metazoa; phylum Chordata; class Aves; order Apodiformes; family Trochilidae; genus Heliangelus; species Heliangelus exortis. The sequence continues at coordinate 21,830,977 of NC_092431.1, forward strand.
AGCCAGGGAACCTCTGCTGGGTGCTGATCACTGATTTCAGCCCTACCCAGCCCAAAATAATCCCCTTTTAATGCCTCCCAGCAGCACCTGGCCCATCTCTGGCTGACCCAGCAGCCCTGTTGGGCAGGGGAGCCCCAGAACCTCCCCTTTCCTATGAAAGGTTTGTTGCTTCCAGAGGAACAGGACACAGGGTTCCTACCCAGTAACTTAGGGCTGCTGACACAAGTAAAACCAGAGTGAACAGGTGAATAAAGCAGAGTAATTAAGCACTGGTGCAGCTGAAGTCGATGGGAAGCAGTACCATGCCATTCATATAGTAAATAAAGCATTTATATGTTCCTTAAATTCCAAAATACTGTAATGTATGCAAGATCTCATTAGTTGAATGGGTTTTCTTGGCAGCCATCTGATCTTCCTATAAATCAGACCACTCAATACCCAACTCTCTGCCACCACTCTTCCTCGTTTTGAAAAAATCACTCGAATTTTGTGAACTGCCAAAAATTCTCTAGAGGTTTTTCTGACATTTCAGCAAAAATTCTGAGACTCTTGTCAGCATGGAAAGCTTCGTGAATATCATTAACAAAACATGATTAAACATAATTTTCTCTGAATAATGTCATTTTCATTTTTTTGAAGTAAAAAGGTATGTAGATTAAAATGCTCAATTCTGTAGATTACTTGAAAGTTCAGAATTGCCCTCGAGACCTTGGTTCCAGCCAAAGCAGATGCTGTAATAAAATTACACGTACAAATACCTGAACAGGTTGTTCCTAAACCTTATTTATTGGAAACTCCCTACCTTTGGCAATTCCCATCTAGTTGCTGTAATAAAACCTGTATTTCTTGCAGGCACAGTGTTCATTTACCAGAAGCCCTGACAGTGTTTGTGAATTTTTTGCATTGTCTTCCAACAGCCTCCAAACTAAACATCAGTCATAAATCCATCCTTTATCCTTGTTTAGTTATTAAATATTTCTGTTGGATCAGTTTCTGAGACATTCAAACTTTTCAGACACTGCTTTGGTAATTTGTAACAAGTCCTGCATTAACTAAATGCACTTTGTCAAGGGGTTTCAATAAACTTCAAGCTACAATGACATCCACTGCAACCCTCTGAAACCCCCCAAAGCCTTACTTCAAGCTACTGAGCTTTTCTTAAGCAACTCATAAGCACCCTGTGGCATTTTGCCTGCCTTGGCTATATCTAATTTAGAAATTGAGGTATATCTAAAGAGTATGTATTATATCTGTAGGTCTATCTGTAGATCTTACAGACAAAAACATTTAGCATATAAAGTATATGTATTGTATACAATATAAAATATAAATTATATAAAAAAATTGTATACAAATAATTTGTTATTTAATTATTTTTTTTCCCATTCCTCTTCTCAGGTAATAGAACATAGGGCTTTTAAAAATAAAATGACAGTACTATGCAGGAACACATGAATTTTTTTTTTTTTACCAATAAGGTGTATGTCTTGTGCCACAGGAAGAACTTTCTGCCCTAGCTGGGTTTACTTATCAGAAGACTGGACATTAAAAACCTGGTTGACTGAAGCTGTGCCAGAGGATTTGCAGAAACACTTTTAAATGCACTTTTTAAAGCTGGAAGAAGACAGTAGTCACATTTTGCCTTGCATGGTCACAATAAGATTCTCCAGAAACATTCTGGTTGTCTCATTTATTGAGTCCTAAGGGAAAACCCTGTGTTTCCAAGATCTCAGACCAAAAGTCCAGTGGCATCAGGTGTGAAAGACCTGGCAGATGGGGTCTAAGAGCCAGCAGCAAGAGAGAAGTAAGCCTGGTGGCTTAGCTTTAATTTTATATCTTTTTTTGTGAATCTATATTTCAAAATATGTTATTTCATTTGACTGGGCTTGAGTAAGTCATCTGGGTACTTAGACAAATGTGCAAAAGTGGGTAGCTGTGTGGCATTTGGATGTGAAAATCTCAGTCTGCTATTTTCCTTGGTGCTGTTGCTTCTCACTGCCAGGTAAGAGGAGGTTTTGACACTGTTAATGTAAGGTAGGGTGTTAATCTTATAATCACCCTGTCAGCACTTTGTGTCAGGGTGTTAATGACCACCTTTCAGCCACGCAGAGTTGCCTGCCAATAAAAATACTACAGGCACCTGTCCAACCAGCAGCTATGCAGCTACTTTGCTTTTTCCCCAAAGAAAAAGCAGAAAATTTCACTAGCCATGTGGCTGTAAAGACACTTCTCTCCTTAGTCATTTCCCTTTCTCTCTTTGCACCCGCTGGCAGGAAAACCAACTTTGACACTGAGCCTTTTTAATGTGTTTTGAATGCTTGATTTTAAAATGTACAAATTATTTCTCAAGTTTAAAGTAAACATAATAATTTGCACAGCGTAAATGCAGAATTTTTAACAGGAGGAAGCACAATTACCTGCCCTAGGTCTTTGCTATGGAAATGGAGCTCAAAAGGCATTTTCTGTATTTCTGTAATAGCTGAGATGTGTCTCTATTTTTGTCTCTGCTCAGGAGAGGGGCTCTTCCAGCTCCAGCTTCCTGACAGAAGGAGTTGCACAATTCCAGATGACTTTCTTTATATGCCTGGAGGAATTTTATTACACAAACAAGAAAGGGAGGCAAAGAGAGGAAGAGAGAGAGAGCACACACTCAAAATAATAAACAAAGAATAATAAACATTCCTGTAGCTGTCCCCAGGGATCCCAGATGCTGCTCCATCCCTCCCCAAGGCCTGGCTGTCTCCTTTAGACTCCTTCAGAGCCTCTCTGAAAAGCTCACTCCCAACCTCAGTGGAACTCCAGGGCATTCAGGAGCTTCTGCTCCCAGGGAGCTGCAGTTGCTCTGTGCTGACTGCTCCCTGACAGACTGTTCAGTCACAGCAAAACCCACGGGAAAATAATTGCTGAGAGACTTCAGTCTGTGCTGGGGTGGAGTTCTGTCTGATTTATCTCAGCCAAATCCCTTCAAAGAGCCCATTGCTGCAAAGCTGGGGTCCTCGTGCCCTGATAAAGTCTGGTGATGAATTTATTCCCCATCCTTTCTAACATACACCTTCCACCATTTAGCTCTTAATCACAAAGCCTACACAAGTTTAATTTAAATACAACCACAACTTAACTTTCAGTAAGGTGTGAGATGGCAAACCAGAAAAAGAAAAGCAATCTCAGAGTCATGATGAAATCTCATCTTGCAGACAGTTTGCTGGTCTTACTTTCTTGTTGAGTTTGGTTTTTTTAACTGAAATTCTTATAGGTTTCTTTTAATCAAGTGAGGTGGCTGATAGGCTGGGGCTGGCTCCAGCATCATGTGCTATCCATCTGGATTTTATATGCATTGCATTTTCCCAACTGAAAAGAAACAGACGTGCTACCCAACTCATTAGAACTCAGTCCCCAAAAAAGTAACATTTTGTTCCTAGAGAAAAATCTGGTTTTCATGTGGGATTTTAATGCAGACCAAAAAAAGTAGCAAAGCATAAACAATCACCAGTTTCCATGTCATACAAAGCCAAAGATGCAGTCAAAATTATTTCTGTATTAAACCAAACAGAGTTTACTTAGCCTTTGCTTGCTATATTGTATAGAATGGATGCTGGAATGCTGGAATTCCTATTATCTTGGATGCAGAAAGATATTCATTGTATCACTAGCTAAAGAATTGTGTTTTTTCCACAGACTTCACCTGCCTTGCAACAGCAAATTCATTGTGAAAGGTCAAACACTGAGAAGAGATGAAGATTTGCTTTGTCTTCCTGTGATTAAGCAGTCATACAGAGAATACAAATAGTTTCTGGAAAGAAGAGAACGGAGCTGGATTCTAAAGGTAAGGGAATATAAAGTGATCTGTAAGGGAATATAAGGTCATCTGTCACTGACTTAAAAAAAACAAAACCAGAACTCACTCACCAAGCAGTGGCCCCTGAGCTGATCACCTGGTGCAAGCCACAGGGGCTGCTGGGAGGGGAACTGCCAGGTGGTTTAAATAGATAACCAGAACCAATAATAACAATTACTATTAGCCAGCATATCATGTCCTGCAAAATTACTTGTTGCTGATCTTCTAAATATTCATGCAATTTCAGTTGAATGAAGGGAATTTTAACTGTCACTTTCTATGTATTATATGTCAGAATACATGCACTGCCATGGGTATATAGAATGTCTTTAGAAGTGTTTCTGCACCAGAGGTCCACTAATTCTTAAACTGAATGACCAGTTTAACTCACACTCTGCTTCCCTTCTTCCTTTACCTCATAAAAATACCTGTACTTGGCAGAAGGGGGGAACTGCATTTGCAACAAGAACATTGGGTCAGCTGCTTGGATGCTGAGCAGAGATTCAGATCTGCAAATATGCACAGAAATATAGGCATGAAATATGTGTGTGGAGACAGGGCTGGGTGGGGCAAAGAGGAGAAGGAATGGCCCTTCCACCTGCACATCCCAAGCACCTTGCCAGGGGCTTTTCACATCCCAGGCACTGGCTGTGAAGGGATTTTGGAGTTTCCCATCTTGGTAAGGCTGAGCAGGTCACTGCAGTTCAAAACAAAGAGGTCCAAGGCTCCTCTCCAAACAGCTGTGGTTCACATTTCAGTTTTAGCCTTGTGGACTGTAAAAACCTCAGACCCCATCTCCCCAAGGAAGTCTTGCATAAGCTTTGCTCTCAGTTAGTGGACCACAGAGAAAGTAAAAGATCCAGATTTCAGCTGCCCTTGGAACACAGAGCAAATGGTCAAGTCTGTCTCTGATGTGAGTGTATTTACCTCTTGGTAACAGCAATGGGTCTGACACCTGCACAGTGAGGGGCAGGTACAGCCCCAGAGCAAGCAGACAGGAGAAGCCAAGAACAATCCAACTTTGTTACATTTTAGAATTTTGCCAAAGCAATAGTTATTCCATAATTATTTTCTAGGTTAAGCAAATCTGTCCATCCGTAGTGGTAATCCATCTTCCCCATAAAACTCAGTTATTTACCAGCTTTTCAGTGGTTAATTTTGGTAAGTGAAGTCTCCAGGAACCCTTATGCAAAAAAGGAAGCATCTCTTTGCAGAGATGTGACATTATGGTTAAGGAACCCTCCTGGGGACATTATGGCAGGCAGGGTGCTCACAGACTGCAGAGATGAGAGATGGCAGAATCCTGTAGAATTGTGTGATCCCTTCATCCTGCTGGGAAAGTGCTTTTGGAAGAGTGGCAAATTCATATTCTTTCCATTTGGTATTTCTGAGGACAGAAGTTTTTTACTGGCAGCCTGGGTGGTGCTAACAGAATATGTGTGTTCTTTGCACTTCATTGGTGCTTAGTGTATAGGGAGTACTTCTAGAGCAGAGCCAAGTTCACCCTTCTTGTCTTTACACCCTTACCTGACCCTGAACCTTTATCTAGCTGGTACTTTGGAGGAAATCTCATCACCTTCAGTAGGTGTGGAACAGAACCCCAGCTCATGCCTAGGGCTTTGAATTCTGCACTGCATAGTTCTTCCTATCTGAGTGAAAGCCTGGTAGAATACTTCCTGATCTAAGCATCAGGCCACTGGTGAATATTTATATTGGAAGCCCAAGTCCTTAATCAAAAGAGAGTTTCTGAAAAAAGAAAAAAAAAAAAAAAAGGAAAAAAAAATTTGGACATCCTGGTTTTAGTTACATGATTCCTCACTTCTCTGCAGCTTCAGATCTCCCATAGCAAACATAACACAATGGGCTCTGAAGCAAAGCAAGTAGCCCAAAGTTAGTGGTGTTTTCCTTCCTGTACTTTCTGCCCGTCTCAGTGAGGTGTGTTTATTACAAACTTTTACAAGTTATGCACTAACATCAACCCAAGCTAAGTCCTTGTCTGAAGTTCTTGCACTGTACTTGCACTGTATGCAGTCTTCTAAAACTAAAGCTCAGAAAAGCATGAGAGTTGAAATTGAGTCATTTCAAGGTAATTTAGGTTGTTGTGTCTTCAACACACACGGGAGAAACCTGTGATTGCTGAGCAGGTCTTTAATGTAGGTAGGTCTTTAATGTAGCAGGTCTTAAATCTGCTGGCTGTTCTTTAATGTGTTTATATATTCTGAAACAGCCCTTGCAAACACTGTTAAAGCTGGGTTGAGGATTAAGCATTTTAGTTTTGCTTATTTCCATCAGGCTTGACCTTAGGAGGAAAACACCCAGGGACATCTTTGTCTTTAACTTATTTCACTTATTACAGTGAGTTCCATTTGCTGTTCATACAGATGTATAGACCCCAGTTCATGCACATTATTATTATTTTCCTACTTGCTTCCAACAGGCCTAGGGTAAGGGATTATTTAGGGCCACCTTCATCTTTCTTACTCTCCAAAATAGACAGTTTTCCAAGACCAAAACTGTAGCCAGAGGTTCTGTGTCAGTAACAGTGCAAGGACCCACAGAAATGAAAACTCTTCATTTGCTCCAGAGCAAAAGCAAGGAAGGTTTTTATCATCTGGCTCAGTAGCTCTTGGCTGGTTGGTGATCTTCAGAACCCATCATCATCTGCCATTAGATCAGTTCATAACATATTCATATCTATTTTGCCATCAAACCCCTTACTTGTCCAGTGCTGGTTTTCAGAGAAACTACTATAAAAAAATAAAGTAGTTCTTGTTGAAATGTTATTCCTTGACCAGAGGGCTTTTTGATTAAAACTTTTAAAGCATTTCAACACTTTGAATTGGAAAAAACCCTACTGTATTTATTGTTGCTTGAAAGTCTTCCTGCAGCATCTTCTCTGGCCTTTCAGTCACCCAAACAAAAGCCCTGAGCATGCGAGAGAAAAACGTGATCTATCCCTGACAAATTTCATGCTCCACCTTTCCTCACTGCTGGGAAATTTGAGAAAGTAAAAAAATAAACCAAAGCAGTTGACATTTATTGAAGGGAAGAGGCTATGGAGTTATGTCAAACAGAACACTGCAGCAGAATAAAGCCTGCCAGTAAGTTTAAGTCTTTCTAGAGTTTTATTGCTTATCATAATTATGAACATCTTTAGTTACAACACCATTTGGATATCATTAAAACAAATGCAAATGATCTGGGGCTCTCCCTATGAATTTTTTCAGACATGCTTTTTTTTGTCACTCAGCTCACTAATGGATCATTTTTATCACAGTGTCACATTATTTGGATCCAACATCTTAGCAATGTCCAGTGTCCTGTTGAGCTGGAAATAGAACTGCCCTGTTTTGTCACTGTATTTCAGATGATCTGAAATAAATGCTTTTGAGCTGTACCTTCACTTAGCAAAGACTCAGAAGTCACTGTTAACAGGGTTGAACAGTCATGGGTTTGCGATTGCTCTCCTGAAAATGTTAAACTGGATAAAGTGAAGAATTTCTGCCAATCTGAACCTAAAACTGAAGAGTCCAATAATTTAGTTCTGGAAGAAAATACATCTGCTTAGCATTTGGGTTTCCTGCTGGAAACCTGATTGCAAATTGTTGCAGGGCATCTGTCACCAGCAGTGTGTTCCTCCAGCCAGATGCTCCCCCAGACATCAAACTGGTTTGCTCTGCATGAGAGCAGGAGAGAGCAGCCCCTCCACGTGAAAGGTGTTTGGTTGAGCAGCAGTTCCAGCTCAGTTCAGTGCAGAGAAAAACAAAACTATCTGAGCCCTTTCAATTCTGCACATGGGGCTTTCTCTATCCTTCCCTTGAGAAGTATGCAGAGTAAAGGATTTTTCTGGTTTTACCTTTTTTCATTTATACAACTTAGTAAAGGTTTTCTTGTCAGATGATGGCATCTTCTATGATTTTTCTGAATTTAACCAAAAAACCCAAAAGGCAGAAGTACTTGCTGTTGTTTTGTCCTGTATACTGAGATGGTTTCATTTGTGGTGTAAGTAAAGAAAGCTGAAGCTCATAAACCTCTGGCTTGATATTCTGTTTCTGAATATGTGACTCAATATCTGAACACTGATTTCACATTTACTTGATTGTCACTGCTGTCCCTCAGTTATCTTCCTTTCCCTTTTCTCTCCTTTCCCTTCCCTTCCCTTTTCCCTTTCCTTTCCCCCTCTCTTCCTTCCCTTCCCCCTTCCTCCCTTCCCCATGCCTACCAATAACAAACTGATGAGATTTCAGAGAAAATAATGCTTAGATTTTTAGAGCAACTGGCAGAACATTTTAGAAGTTTAGCAGATAAAATGATTTCTGAGTGTTTACCTTATAGAATAATCCAGACATTCAAGAAGGAACATTATCTGCAGTTGCTGCAAAACCGTGTCAAGAAGAGGCCTCCACTGTGCAGACACGTGTCTATTTTGCAAAGAATATATCATATCATATATCATCGTGTTCATGTATCAGTGCAATGTAAGCCAGGTATATATTAAACCTGAGGGACAGGATGAATGTTTAAAAGTTTCCATCCTGAACTCTGGAAACCCTGCTTATAAATATCTACCCCAGATGCAAGTTTGTCTCAAGAGTATCCATAATAATACAAGGTGTGAGTAAACTTTCTAAATAAAATTGTCAACTTGTTTTGGACAGTGACATCCTTGGAGGAAAGAAAGAATTTAATTAAAAACATATACACACTGCTATTCATAAACTTGTCCAAGTAAAACAAGTCATAAATCAGTTTGGATTTATTTATTAACTATTGCAATACGTGTGGTAAACAAAAATAAAATTAAAAAAAAACCCAACCCTTGTTGCGTAGAGATATAATCTTGACACTTGTTGAACTTTGGAAGAAATAATTTTCCCATATGAAAATCCATTGAAAGTCAATCATCCCAGTGAATCTCCATGAATGTAATATGGCTCTTTTCTATGACTTAATCCAGTATCAGAAATTGCAAAAAATGAAATTTCTGTGCCAGCTGGGTCACTGTTTTGAACATCTGCATGCCAATAAACAGAAAATTAAATATTTGCCTAGGTAGTATCTAGAATTGACCTAGCTCACCATTGCCCTGCAGTAAGTAGCATGCTTTTCCCACTTGATTTTTCAATTGAAAATCACTTAAAATTTTCAGCTTAGAGTGTTCCTGTACTTAGTAATCACTTCACAATAAAAGATGTAATTCTGTGAAGAATATGTGATAATAACATTCAATAATTAATTTTTTTTAATGTTTTTAATGCAAAGAGGCCTTCATGCTAAACGTGGACCACATGACAAATTTCCATAATGCCTACATCAGCTGTATCACAATGCAGCTGGGAAACTGCCCAGTAGTGCTGTGTGTAGGTCTGCAGCATTTAAAAGTCATTTAATTCAGAAACTGTGCCTGCAGAATAGTTGGGGGACACCCATGGGTGGGTGTCAGGAATCTCTCAGTTCAAAGAGCTCAGACTCAAGCTGCTGACACGTGGGAGTGCCTGCATCTCTCCTGTGCCTCTTAGTTCTTCCAATTTGCTAATGTGTGCCACTATAGAAACTAATTAAAATATACAAAGATACTTTCTTAAAATATTTATTAGGTAAGGGGAAGATATTAATATTTTGCCATGATTTAATTTCAATGTTTTTTGAAGAAACTGCATCTTATTAGGAAAAATGCAATTGCTATCAGGGGAAGTAATTTTAGGAAGTATAGAAATTGGCTTGATGTAGACAGTATAGAACCTGGACAGTATAGAACCTGGACAGTATAGAACCTGGCTTGATTTTTCTTGAAGAACAGGCTGCTGTTATTTTCATCTGTAGGCATGATCTTCATCTGTAAAGATTACTCATCCAAAACCAAAGCCCTTCAGTTAGTTTATTGCTTAGTATTGAAGATGATCACACTCCAGCATGTGCATAGCAAAATGTTGAATTTTTTTACTAAAAACGTTCATAAACAAGTAATCCTTCAATAATGTCTGCCTGGTCTAACAGTGAACTGGTAATAGGTATAGGATTTTCCACCACTAAAACCAGTCCTTGAATACAGCACTGGGCAATGTCTTAGGTAATTATGCTGGAGAGAACAGACTGATAAGGAGTAATGAGATTTTTTTTACTGAGACAGAAGATAAACTATTATTGCATTTGTGAAGTGTAGGGCAAGGGGAAAAAAAAATAGGTCCTGGAGTCCTGTTACAGTAGAGTAAGTATGACAAAAAAGGAAAATGCATTGGACATTGTTCAGAAAAGCAACATGACTCCATGGGGCTCACATGAATGTACTATTTTTTATGTTCTTAGATACAACAAATTAGCTCTTCCACATTCAGATACTCATGGCAGAGCTCAAGAGTACCAAGAGAAGAGCTCAGGAATACCAGAGCCCCTGAGGGAGAATAAGGCATCTAAAAATGAGGCAGCTGCTGCCCAAAGCCACATTCACACCATCACAAGCTTCAGCATCATGCTTGGACCATGAATTCAGATCCAAAAAGGTAAGCAAGTGGGTTCTCTATTACTCCATGGGCACTGGTAAGTACCTCTTCCCAGGTTAAGTCCAGGGCCAGTTCCCAGGTAGCTGGAGACTGGGGTACACGTTTGCATTGCTGAACACTACAGGGAAGCCTAAGGCCATGTCCTGGCAGGACAGACAGAGGGGATGGCAGGGAGGGATGCCAAGGGAACCATGTGTATGAGAACTGAGGGTGCCTCAGGCAACCAATAGCCTGAGGAAAAAGTCAAGGGTTTGGGAAGGAATAGATAAGGAATATGGCTGGGAGGAGGATGGGGTTTTTGTGCTCTGCATGGCTTGAGAGTCATCAAGACTGACACAGGAGAGAACTGAGAGCATGGCACATTATTGAAGGTAGGGTAAGTGCTAAATGGGGATTTAACCTGTAAGTAAGGAGTACTGAGATGACACAGCTGGTACTGGAAAGCTCTCTGAGCAGTGAGGAGGTTGTCACCATCCTCACTGAGGCAGGGCTCTTCCCATGAACCTCCCAAGGGCTCCTGCAGGACCAGGTTCTGTCCAGTCTGCAGCCACCAGTGCCCCTGCCTGGGTGTGCAGCTCTGTCCCCATGGGCATGGATCCTCCCAGCTGCCCCAAGAAGTGTTCTGCCCAGGCATGGTGCAGATCTGTGCACGTTTTTTGATGTGCACAACGTGGAATCCTAAGGCTGACAATCCAGGCCTTCCTCTTTTCACCCTTTTCTCCTGTGCCTCAGCCCTACATAAAAGCAAAGGCAACACTTGGAAATAAGCTCAAGAAAAAAGATGGTAAAAATACCATGGTGGTGCCTTAGGAGAGATGGCAGCCTGTCCTGTCCTGTCCTGTCCTGTCCTGTCCTGTCCTGTCCTGTCCTGTCCTGGAGGTAACTTTTAGTGACCAGGCTGTGCAGGCTGCACTTTTGGTCCCATCACAAGATGTACAACATCTGGGAGAAGTGCCACTGGCCAGGCCAGCCAGGGCTCCTCTGACAGACAAAGTGAGCATTATACTGAAATACCATTCCTCAGCTGTTTGCAAAATTAATTTCCCTGTAGAATTTTCTAATTAGTTGGCTCTTCCCAGCCCGTTCCCCACAGAGGAAACAGCAAGGAAGCAAAAGGGCAGCACCTGCTCCTGAAGCTCTGGCTGGGAAAAACAAATAATTAAATGTAAGGATGACATCTACAGTAAGTATTGAGGCACCAGAAAGGCTTCTGTCCATGCAGCTGTGGGGATGAAGTAACTCTGTTTGAAAGCTTACTGGAGATTCTGCTGTGGGGAAGCATTTCCAGTGGCTTACATTCCAGACAGTTAACTACATTACTGAGGGGAAGAAAAAGGGATTTGTTCAAGCATTTAGAAGTGAGGTTTTTTTAAAAAACGAAAAAGCAAACCAAAAAACACAAAAAACCCACCTCCACCCTGATCTGCAGAAAAGAGACAGAAGGATCCAGACCTGAGCATGATTCTACATATAGCTCATTCAATCCCCAATGGGTTCATTTCAATCATTCTGGTTTTCTATGATTTCTAATTAAATCCATTATTATGTTTAAAGGCACTGTACAGTATTATTCAGAAGTCACAATTAACACAACAGGGCTTGTTCCTAACTAAGGGGAGTCATTGGAAGAAAAGAAATAACATGGTTATTCATTTGAATTTACATGCTGTGGGTTGCTGTACAAAAAGAATAGAGGAAAGGTATTTCATGGAAAAGAAAAAAAAGAAAAAATAATAAGATCCAAGTGAAGCAGTTTGCATGTCCTAATACAGAGGCATTTTCCCAAAACCATTTTAAATACTGAATATTAAGGAAGATGATGGTCTACTAAGGGTAGAATACATGAAGGAAAAAGGTTCCCTGGTTATGGATATTAGGATAAGCCACAATCATTTCATTAAAGAATTTTCACTGTTGTCCACAGTGACCTTACAAAATGATAAGTGCTATGGGTTTGGAATATTATTATAAATCCCATATACCTAAATTAATTTGGTGTGTTTTGATCAGCACACCACGTGAATTAAGCCCAGAGATTAATTTAATAAGATTTAATAAGATAGATTTTTTTATTTTTTATTGTACAGAACTGTCTAATTTTTATGTCATTCCAAAACCAACTGAAAGTTGGTTTATAAGAGAATCAATGCATGTGTATCAATGTTTGGAGTAGGGTTGTGTGTGATTAAAAGACTTTTTTAGTTAATAATGGAATTATTTTGTGCATCAAGACACAGGGTTCCATTTTCATAAACTCCTGATTTTCCAGCACAGCTGGGTGTGTAGTTAGGAATAAAGGTTCTGCTATCCCACAAGGAAAAAGAGGTGATGTTGCTTGCCTGGGAAAGCACCCAGACCTTGCCTCCATTCAAAGCAAATTTTGAAACAAGAGCAGTGAAGCCAGAAGTGCAGATGTGAGGCCATTCCCCTGTCTGACTGGCAGTGGCTGCCAGTGTTCTCTGGCATTCTCTGTCTGTGGAAAATCTGTGTCAGTGGCATTTATCCTTCTCTCCTAAGGGGGTGGTAACAACTTAATTTCAAATTTCCACAATTATTCCAATGGATTCCCTCCCCAAAGCCTGAGCTGAAGAGGATAATTTCAGCTTCAGCAAACCAAAGTAAACACCACTCATTTCTGTCCCTTGGAAGTGATGCAGCTAAACTCCTCTGGGCTCTGAAATCTCCCATGATACTTTAGCCCATTAACTGCACCTGTTCTGCTTTTCTTTCTCCTCTTTGTTTTTGGGGATTGGAATATTAATTATTTCCCCTTCGATAGCAGGTGTCTGCCTTTCTACGGATGTGTAGAATATCATTTCATTACTGTCTAGGCATTTCACATGAAAAAAAAAACATCAAAAACCTTGATCTCATTTTCCCCTTTGAAATGAAAAGTAAATAGTGGAAGGAGACTGTGTGCTTGGAATGAAAAATAGGGATAACTCACAAGGAAACTTAACATGAAATGGCAAATCTGTTACCACAAATAATGATCTAAATCAATTTATAGGTTTCTCTTTATCTTTTCACTGTGAGAAAAATGGCAATATAATTTCTTTAAAGGAAAACATTTCATTGAAATCATTTTGACTTCTGGTTTGTGTGTGGACTTCCCATAAATACTAGCACATAGAAACTGCTGCAGGAAGCTCTTCTCTAGCAGGTCTCTGCCCTTCATCACAGGATGGAATTAAATGTAATTCACCTTTGGCTCCTTCAAACAGGCTTTAGTTTTTCTCCTTTAAAGGTAAGGTGAGTCTGAATAACCATTTGAGTGTAAGAAAGACAGTGTTCTCAGGTGATTACAGTTCATGATATTTTTAGCTAAATCTGAAGTAAAAAAAAAAAAAAAAGCTAAGAAAACTTTGGTTTGCTTGTAGCATTAATCTCTACTTACTTACTACATAGTGAAATTAAAAATACATTAAAACTAAATATAGCTGTGCCAGTGACCTTTAAAAGCATATTTGGGGATTTTTCCATTGGTTGTGTTCATTTTGCTTTTTATTATTTTGTATTAGTTTGTCTTTAAATCTAAAACACATGAAGAAATAGTCCGTAGAACGGAAAAGAACAATTTTCTCTTGCAAGCCTCTAACTTATTGTAAAGAAGAATTCCACATTATAGGACAGCTGACTCAACCCTTCTTTCTCTCAGCCATCAAGAAAAGAAAAAAAACCCAGTCATTTCCTGCACCTTCCCAAAAACATAGAAAAATACTGCATAAATTGCTGACAACAACCATTTGACTCAAAAAATGAAATACTGGTTTTTACTGAGCTTTAATGCCACTATTAGTAGGACAGCAAAATGGGAAAGGAAGAATAATTCTGTCTTTGACAGATACCAAAGAGCACAGTACAGGACTCAGAGTGCAACTGGTGTGGTTTGGTGCCAGCTGGGTGATGTCTTTCAGCTCCCTTTCTCTTCTCCCCCCTCAGCTCCAGCACCACCTTCCAGACACCCAGCAGCTCCTTCTCCCCCTCCCATCTGCTCATTCCTCCTTGCTCCCTCTGCTTCCAGTCCTTTCTCTCCATGCTGCCAAACAAAGGGTGTGTGGCCAGAGCCCAGGTTCCTGGGGTCCCCAGTCCCTGACCACCTCTGTTACACCACCAGCCAGGGAGCACCCAGCGGGTCGCAGCGTGCACTTTATGATCACTTTTTCACAGCCTTATCTCTAACAGCAAATCTGTGTGTAGCTCAGGAGATGAACTGCAAATAAGAGATGAGGAACTGGTTAGTGCTTATCAGGAATGATGGAATTTGAGATTTGGAGATGAAGGGGGGTTGTTAGGGTTTTTTGGGTTTTTTTTAGTTGTTTTTTGACAGATTTTTTTTTTCTAATGAGAGGACTGGCTGATGTTTATCAGTTGACCCCTGTTTCAGGTAATGAAGCAGCTGGCAGAAACCTATTCATACTGATTAGATTGAGTGAGCTGGTATTTAGATGAACTTCTGATTTCCCTGGCATTATTTGTACAAGCTGTTTATTGCTCTGGTTAATTCTCCACTTCCTGGTTTAGGAAGTGGAACTGACATCCTCCTGGAGCCTCACTACCAGCTCAACAGGATTTTATTATGTGGGACAACGTGATAGTCATAGATTAACCCAACCTCTTGCTATTTTTCAGTAGTAAAATCAGACTTCTGTGAGCTTTGCCTTGTTTTAACCAAACAGGAGCAATGCACAGCTTTATCATCCAAGAAAGATTTATGGTACTGAGACTAATCAGGATATTAATTTCAACCAATATTTCTCTGGCTAAGGCAACTGCTGTCGTCTTTCAGGAATCAAATGTTTGTGTAACCAGAGTGGCTTTCAACCCTTACATATGCTGAAGGTCTCCAGAACTCTTGTGCTGTGGCTGGAAGGGGTTGTGATATTCATTCCTTCTCTGCCCACTGCTAAACTCACGGCCCACAGGATCTTTGGGACTCTTTAGTTTTTCACACCCTCTTACTTGCAGCTGCTTTATCTCACTTGTCTGCACAAAAGATTCTTGAAGCGATCCATCAGAGGAGCAAATTCACCACCAGGTTTCAATAAGTTCCTTCTTTGCACCAACAAGCCCGAGCCCAACACCCTGCATCTCCAGGTGAGAGTCCAGGCAGAACAAGTCATGACATATATATGTGTACATTAGGGTGTCTCCTACACCACTGAACACGTTTTCGTTGACATTTCCTTTTCCAGCCTGGCTATTAAACCTCTCATTTCACATATTTGTAGTGCAGACCAGGTTTAGTTTCCATGAATGGGCCACGTTATGATTTTTTTATGTTATTCAATCTGCTACAGGCTTTTATCCAAACCAAGCAACTAAAATAAAACATGGCTTCCTTCCCCTGCTGGTTTCATAGTCCAGCTCTCCAGCTTTCTCCCCCACCACAAACATGCAACACACTTGTGCAGCAGCCAAGGCAGGAGTGGTGAGCTCAGAGCTGTGACTGCAGCCCTCCTGCCACGGGGACCTGGCAGCTCCTCAACACAAACACAATTACAGGACTTACCCTTCCGTGAAGTATTTGCTTTCTTGATAGTCCCCAGCCTTAACCTCGAGGAATGCTTAGGAATCAGATAGCATTCCTTGAGGAGGCCAAGCCTTTTCAAGCTCAGATATAAGGAAGAAAGAGATTTCACTGCATCCTACAGCTTCTCCCAGCAAATGCATTAAAAGGAGAGAAGAGCCGTGGTCTCAAAATCCTTGCCAAGGATTCAAGAACAGAAGCTCACGGGGTCCCCACTCCTCTTCCCCTCCTCTACTATCAACAGGAAAAAATCCCACCAGAGCAGCCTAACTCTGAAATTCACACCACGTGTGGAAGCCAGGGGCTTCCTGAGGGTCTCTCCTTGGCTTTGTGTTCCAGCAGGCTTTTCTGGAAGTGGTGAAGCCAGAAGGATGCTTTGCATGTCTTAGTGGTCTCAGAGGCTGTGTGTGTCTGCATTGTGAGGGAGAGGCAAAAGAGGTTCCTGATTGTACAAAACATGGCCTAATGTACATGGGTGTTACACAACTTAGACAGTCTAAAGCCTGACAACACAAGTATTGTGAAGGATTTATTCCAACTAGTGGTAAATCCTGGGCTTTTCAGAGAGGACACAAAATCCTTAAAATGGCAATAATAGCTGACCTTATATAAAATATCAGCTAGCAAATAATCAGTCTGGGACAGCAGCTACAAAGGGAAATTCTTGTTCTAAAATGCTAAGACCATAATATTGCTTGTACCCACTGTAGCTTACTCAGTTCATCTTAGGGATCTGTATAGCAGACAGAAAAAAACCTGCAGAGTCCCCCTAACTGATACACCATAAAGCAAAATAATAATAATAAACCAAAACTATAAGGATAGCTCTGGGTGAGAAATACTGAGCTTAGATGTCTGAGCTCTGTAACCTGCCTGAGCAGAGCCCCCAGCACATGAACACTTCCTCAGTAACAACTTCCATGTTGCACCTTTGAGCAGTTGTGCAGCATCACTGCCTTCTGCAGGACTGCCTGCACTTTGCCATTGCTGGTGACCTTCACAAATAACAACTGGGAAAGCAGCAGAGAGTGCCAAAATATCAGATAACTGAACCCAGTCAGAGTGAGACACTCCCAAAAATATTTGTTACACTACGAAGTTTCCACACACACACCTCCCAAATATCCAGGGAAAATTTTTGCATGGTACCAGAAGAATACAAATAATGCTTCATCTGGGTACTAATGGTCCCAGAGTTCCAAGTAACAGAACTGACTGATGTTATTGAGGCACATGGGACCAACCAGGTGATATTTGAAGGACCAACCACCTGAGTATGGAACTAAACTACTGGTATTAAAGCAGTTGCATCAAGCAAGCAAATACAGCAAATAAAACTTATTCTGAGGCAGCTCTGTTGACATCTGCAGACCTACCCAAGCCAGGCATTCGTCCCAAAATAAAAAAAAACTGGCAATCAACTGTGAATAGTTTCTGGTCCTAACTTTTCGTAACTCCAGTAAAGAAGCACAGTATAAATCTGCAGCCCTGTATCCGGGCAGTAATTGAAATACATCAGGAAACTGCTGGCAGTCATTCCAGCTGGGGGGGGAGAGGGGACGGGACGAAAAACCCCAGAGAGATATTTCAAAAGTGCTTATAAACAAGGATGTTACTTTCCCCTTTCTTATCCTAAACCTCCCTTAATTGAAAGGATCAGTATCTAAAGCAACTGGTGCTGCCCTGCACATGAATCCCCTTTGCACCTCTTCCTTCTTATTTCTTCAGTGGTTTTATTAACATTAGTGACTTATCTAAGAATTAGAATGCTTGGCTGCTTGGGAGCTTATCAACAGCAAATTTTATGGGCTGTTTAGTGATGGAAACAGGAGGAGTTGGAGCTCTCCCCCCCAAGCTACCTCGATATGGAAGTCTTCAAGAAGCCATGGAATGTGCTCTCTGGTATTTTTGGTATCTTTAAAGTGTCAAGAGTGCAGAATTTCTCTTGTCAGTTGTCACAGTGTGAGTCACAATTAGAGCCATCTGCTCTGCATTCCCCTCCCCAGGGGCACTGCTCGTTTTTCAGCAGTTTCCTGTTGCTGACAGCACAGTTCCTCCTCCAGCACCCTCCCCCAGCACCCATGCTCCTCACAGACCTTGCACTGGTCTCAGGAGATTTCCCTTGGGAAAGCCTTTGCCCTTGTTTTGCTAGTGACTGGGAAAAATATGGACTGTTGGGAAAGCTCTGGGTTTCCAAAGGAACTGAACACATTCCAATGATTTTATATTTTTTTTCCAAGAGGGCTCCATTGTTTTTAGATCTCATTCAACAATCTCAGCTTTTCTCTGCATCCATTTATAATTTAAGCAGCAGAGCAGGTTGAAACAAATGTGACATTATTTGTGCTGAGTCCTTTTCATTAGCTGTTGGAAAGGGATGACGAATCCTACCTAAATATTCAACAAAGAATTTTTCAAATACTAGAAATCATTTCGAATATCAAACTGCAGTTGAGGAACATGGTGCTTACTCTTCCCCATCCTACAGTTTAAAAAACAGTTGTGCTACAGATTTTTTAATCCACTTCAGGTGAATGAGGCACGAGCTTGGGGCTGTGCTGGGGTCATAGCTGGACATGCAGAAATACCACCTGGGCTGGACAAGGTGTAGAGCCCTGGGGGATGGAGCTTTTATTGCTCAGGCAAGGTTGGATACCTGTTACAGAAGCAGCTGAGAGACAGAAATATGCTTATGCTTCCAAGAATTCCTGCACCAAGGAATACATCCATCAGGGACTCAGGAGGCTGCAGATGTGGGCATATGATGCCTGATCTTTGGGTGGCTCTCTGCTGGGCACACAGCAGTTCCACAGCTCATGCAGTGAGCAGAAACAGGGAATGTAGGAATGGCCAACTCAGAAGAGGAATGGAAACAGGCAGCTGGATAGCTGCCACCTCTCCTCATTGCTTACCCTACTGAATTTATAGGAAAATAGATTTGAGATTCTGCTGTCCCTGGGAACAGGGTTTTCCTGAAAATATTCCCAGTCCTGCAGGAGCATAATATCTTAGATAGCCCCAGATAATGCAGTAATTCTTCCTGGTTAGGCCTGGGGTTGGTCACACACTTCTATCACTTCTAAGTTGTGTCTGCTGCCTAAGGAGAAGTGTACAGAAAATTCAGATATTAAGCATAATATAAAATGCTCCTCCCACAAAGCTCAGAATCACAATGCTCTGTCATGCTCAGAAACTCTGAATATACTGATAAATCATCTTATTTCGTACCACATCCTAACAATAAAGATTAGCTGCATAACTTCCTCATAATTTGCTGGGATCTTTCCAGAACCAAGGGTTGGCTTCTCCCAGGAACAGACTCTCTCTTATGTATTCACACCCCCCCAAACACAAGTTCAGCAGACTTCAGGTCATGATTTATCTGCACTCATCCGGTCACATCACATCAATACAATGCACAGGAGAGCTTCGTTTGCCTCCTAAATCAGGACAGGATAACAGCTGAAATATTTCTCACTGACCCTGCTCTTCAAGACAAAACTGGATGGCTCTTTGCTATTTCAACATTCCCTTGACCAGGAACATATTAGAGGTCAAAACAATTTGGGTCCCAGATCCACACTGCTTAAATTATACAAAAGAAAAAATACGAACCCCTGCCAGTGAAATCAAGAAACTATGTTCTAAAGAAAGATAAAACCCATCTTCTGTTTAAAAACACGTTTCCAAAAAAGCAGCTCTAAACTGGTCTCATAAAATTGTGGTGAAATCCCTAGTTCCTCCAAACATGAAGAGAACTCTCTGAACACTGGAATATGAGTTCATATTTGTTGGGTAATCTAGTAAACCCAGATGGGGAGAAATTAGAAACAGCAAAATGAGAGATTCTCTCAGAGTTGCCTCAGCTTGCTCATCTATTACACAGCCCAGACACATCTCTGGATGGAAGGCTCCCAGGGTCCCACAGCTGCATTCAGGCCTGGAATCCTGGATTGCAATCCATCTCTGTTTGTGGGATCAGCTGTGAAGCTGCCATTGAAGGGCCTTAGGATGCATTTGCCACTCAATAATCACTGTTCCAATAGACTGAGCTGCATCCTGTGCCAGATCCTTTGTACGAGTTACAAACCTCCTGACCTGGCCACCAATTCAATGCAAATCTCTGGACTGAAGGACTCTTTCTGACAGCTTCTGTTTCATTTGACATTCAATGCAAGTCCAGGTTTGCCATTTGCCAAAATCCTCCCTGTTCGACCTTCTCATTCTTCTTTCTGAGTCTTCCACTGTGGTAACATCCTCCTCCCTTCCCTGGCTGAAGGCTGACTTAAAAGTACTGGAGATGTTCTGCCATTCATGAGGTGATCAGAACTGGCTGTGACAACCAGCTCCTCAAACTTCATTCCTATCTGTGTTTCTGTTTCCTGCTCATTATACCTGTAGCTTGAGCCCATTAATTGTAGCAGTGTCCAAGCACTTAGGTGCCAAAAATCAAAGCTAAATAGAATTTTCCTAGCAAATAAAGTTGTATTTGCACCCAAGGTGATCCCTGCCAGAACTCGTGTGTTTTAAAAGTAACATCCAGGCATAAGCACTAAGCTGTGCTTTGAAATGTAATGGAAATGCACTCAGTTACTGTGCAGAAGAGCAAAACTCTAATAAGGTTGACTAAGAAAAGCAAAATCACACTGAAAGAACTCTTTTCAAGCAGAAACTGTTTCGTGTATAAAAATGATCGTGACTGATGGAATCTGGTTTTGCACTGTTAACCTCAAGCATTACATCACAGATAGACATGAGACCTAGCATTTTAATAATTAATTTCATCAAAGATCCCCAGAGCAACAGAGAGGTCAGAAGAGCTATTCCAGTCCCTGGGCAGTTAAGCAGCAGAATGCTCCCCTGGCCTTTAGCCTCTGAGTGTGCTGCAGGACAGGGGAGTTTGGTGCTAAAGGACAAATTGAGTTAGAAATATTTCAGCCATAAACCATAGTAAATCTTTTAGCACTTGAAACACCATGTGACACTCCAAACTGAGAGCAAATGAAGTGTTAGTCTATGCATGTTTAAAGCATGGAAACTGTGTTTACTGGATTATGCATTTCTTAAGCATGTCTCCTCCAGGAGCCTTCACAAGCTGCTGTTCAAAGTCCCACCAAAGGAAACCATTTACTCAATGCTCCTCTAGCATAATTTGAGAAAAAAAAAAATTTTTTTCTCTCCCTGAAAACAAAATTATTTAGGTTGCAAAGTCAAGGACAGCTAAATTAGGAAGTGGCAGATTTATGTGTGCCTGCATAACCTCTACTCAGCCCTCTTGTAGGTCCTGTGCCCTGAGTGAGACAGAGGTCCCTTGGAAAAAATAGTATGTGATTATGCAATTAAAGACTACATCTTAGCACAGAAAAGAGCCCAGTTAAGGTTCTGTTGGCAGCTATGAATAAAACTTTTCCTAACATTTCAGTTCTGTGCTTTGCAACCATAGTCCAGAATTTTTGGCAGGTGACATCTTCAGATGGCTTTGGATATAGGTGAAAAGTAATTCTTGTCTGACTGCTGAGACTTTATTGCCACAGAACATCTTTATATTTAACTGACTTGAAAAAAGAAGAATATTAGGAGTCATCTGAACAGTCTTCCAGAAACGGGAAAATCGCTATGGCCCTGGAGTGGAGTTGGCAGAAACTTTATACCTAGTTGGTTCTTCTGCACTTTTTTCTGGCCAGTGTTATGATCAATATGGAAATGACAGCACTGAAACAAAAATTCTTGCTTCTGTGATCTGAATTTTGCTGCTGTGGTGAATTACCCAGTTACCAAAGTCCTCACACCAGGCTCACAGCAATACCAATTGCTTCTTCCTACCCAATTGTGAGAGGCTGCTCAGAATTCCTAAGGAAGATTCATATTGACAGGAATCCTACAAATTACTACCAAAACCCTTCTGGTCAGCAGGATTACACACTGCCAGGCAGCAGAAGGTCTGAAGAAGCTGCCACCAACACTGCTGCCCCTTCCTCACACCAGGTCCCTGTCCTGTCCTGTCCTGAGAGCACAGGAACTTCTGCTACTTCATTCAACAACCTTCCTTCTCTCTCTAAAGTATACAGCACAAGCCAGCATAAACTTTGAGCTGAATTTAGGTCAATGTAGCTCTTGTTATTTTAATCTCTCTTATCTTTGTTTTACAGATTTAGTCAAGGAAATCAAATATTAAAGCAGCATGTTAAGTGCCAAATTGATGAATGAAAAGTTACTATAAAATCAGCCACCCTGTGGCCAACTATATGAAGGTATAATGTCATCATCCCACAGAATAATAGAAATGTCATCTCTTTCTGAGGCACTAGAGCTGCAGAGAGACTCCGCTTTTATTTCCTGACTCTTACACTTCTGGAACCTCATGGAGTCCTTCTGCATGTGTGACATTGTTAGTTAAAAAGTTAACACAAAGCCTGTGTGTTCTGACAGTCAAGTGAACAACCAAAAAATGCCTCTTGCTTTAGATCTTAAACGTCAAGTAATTTCTAGCCAGGAATAAATATTTACCTATGCATTTAAATACTTTTTAAAATAAAATAAGGAAAAAAAAGAGCTAAACAGCTGCACAGGTTTGAAAGTAATTCTGTAATAAAAGTTACTCCAAAACATTGTGGTGCTCCAAAACATTTTTTGCTCCAAAACACTGTGGCAAACAGTATAGGTGCCATTAAGACACTGTTGTCTTGACAACATCATGCAAGAAATGAAGGAAGTATTTCTGATTCATGACATAAAACTGCAGGACTATTCTTTTAACACAGAATAGTTCACTCGAGGATCTCAAAACTGCTGCTAACCTGAACCAGCCAAATAGTTATCAAGGTGAGCAACACTTTGAGTGGTAAAGGCAAAGTGGCACCTTCACTGAAAAAGCTGGAGCTTGCAGAAGTATGCTGGGTGTTTTGACATTATTTCTCCTTCAGTGTTAATTTTAATGAGTAATTATCACCACACAAAATGTGGAACTTTGGGTCTTACCCAGGGTGCCATTAAACCCTTCTGATGCATTTCAACAGGCCTCACTTTTGTCCATATCCTCTTGTGTTGCTAAAATAAAGAAGGGATAAAGACAAGTCCAGGACCAAGAGCTGGAGCTCCCAAGGAGGTCCTGTACAGGATAGAAAATGTCCTGCCAGTGAGGAGCAGATGGAAGACAAGTACCAAGGGCTGTATGCTCTGTCTCACGAGAGGTTATCACAAAGCCTCCAGGAAGCTCCAGAATCCTTTGCCCAAGCTGGAACATTCCCAGGGAAGTCAGGGACACTGCAGGGTGCAAAGTGGAAGGTGGCAAAGCAGCCCCAAGCTGGCTCCCACCTGAGAGCCCTTTTAGCAATGTCAGTGCAACACTGCAGACAGGGAGCAGACCTGATGAAGAGGAAATAAAGGCTGCCCCGTGAAGAGCAAGAGCTTCTCTCTGCTAAGGAAGAGTTGGGCAAAGGTAGAGCCATCAGTTCCAGGGTGTGCAGCATGCCCAGCAGGCACCTGCACACACAAGTCCTCAACTTGGAGAATGCTTTCACTTCACAAGATTTCACTTGGCTGCAAGGATCCATGCTGGCAAGAGCAGGCTCAGTGGAGCTCCCTTCCCCTGCTAGCTGTATTTACCCAGGAAATTTCATGCAAAGGAAAGAATGAGTGAAAGGGAATATTCAGATACGTGTCAGGAGAGGACTTTATTGTTATTTCTCTTTCAGCCAGTGCTTTGTTTTCTTTTTACTCAAAGTCTGACAGTCATAAAAAGCTATTGTAGGTGCAGCCCACTGAGAAACAAACCCCAGCTTTCCTGCATTGCAGAGGGCAGGGATCATTATGTCATTCCTGTGCCACTTGGAATTCATGCAAGGCATCCACTTACTCTGTTAAATTAAAGCATTTCCTGTAGCAATTGAGGAAGGATAAACAAAATAGGTGCTATTTCAAAAGCACTGTTTGATTGGCTGTTTTCTCTGCAAGCCATTACAACATGGTAGTTTATCCCTCTGAATTGCTGGATCTCTTACCTCCCATCCATTACCAACAGGACCTAAATGCAAAGGGCTGCCCTGGAGCCAGCAGCACTGCTGTAAATGAGACAAGGATTTGCCTGGAGTGTTTTTCACTCTGTTTTGCCTTCTCCAAGCTCTGTATTCCCTGCACTGCAGGTTCCAATCTCCCTGTCCCAATCTCTCTGTTTTGCAGCCACTGCTCTTCCTGTGGGACCCTCCTGGGTGTCTGCTCCTCCCTGCATTCGATAAGGAGATTATTTGGAATAGAAGTGGACAAGCACAGGTGGTGGGACCACCTGCTACAGTCTCTTCAGTGCTTTTGGACAGTACAATAGTGCTTGGGTTTAACCTTTGTATTTCCTTTCCTTTCCTTTTTTTTTTTTTTTTTTAGCTAAAGTTAGTTTTCAAATCATTTCTGCAGGGAGCTGAGAGGAGGCATTGTGATGAAAGACACTATTCCCTTGGTCCTGGAAAAGCAATTTGCTAGAGTACTATACCCAGGACAACAGGCTTTTCCTTTGCATTATTTCAAAACCTCTGGCAGGCCCCAAAGAAGTACAAACCAAAAGCTATTTCTAAAGTGCATTCCCCATCTCTCTCTCCCTTCATCATCCAACAGCTTCATGTGCCTCATGCCCTGCCTTTTCATTCCAGCTCCCACATTTTTTATGTGGCCTTGCACAGCAATATCAGTATCTCACCCCCTGAATCTGGCTCTGCTACAGTCAGACACAGTCTCGGCCTCACAGGGCTTCTACACTGGTGATTTACCAAAGCAGAGGGTTTCTTCTTAGTGTAAATTTGCTCAGTGTCTGTCCCTCAGCATCTTGTGCCACACTCTGCAGTTCCATGCCTGGTGACACTGGCGTTAGTGTTACATGTCCAGAGCAGGTTCCAGCGTGGTGCTCTTATTAATTCCATGAAAATCTGTGCTGGACACCAGACTTAAATGGAGCTTCATATTGTTGAAGAATCAGCAAGAAAGACCAAAATTTCCAAGAGCACAGACAGGGAGTATCTAACAGACAAATAGGTTTGAGAGAGATCCTACAGCTTGCAGCCAGGGGAAACAGATTCTTGTTTGCTGCTCAGCCTTTATAATCACAGAAATGCCTTTTCTGTATTTGGCAGAAAAGTTTAAGCTAGATTTTAACATATCTCTGGAAAAATTTGGTAAAATGATGCAAATAGCTTTTGCTTCAAGTGACATCGGTTTTTCATTTTCATGCTTATGATGCTCACAGTAGGAACATCAGCAAACTGAGGTTGTTTTGTGGCTCCCTGGGAGCATGACCTGGAGCACCAAAGGCAGAACAAGCCTTTCAGGTGCACTGGTCAGAAGTGCTCTGTGGGCTCAGCAGATAGCAAGAAGGAACAGTTTTATAAAGTCACTTGAGATTCTGAAGATGGAGAATTTAGTCCCGAGCTGATCCACATTGTTCCACAGCTTGCTTTTCATCTCTGTATTTGTTTCTGCCTCTGAAAAAACTAGGGATAATTTTATTCCCTTCTGCCTGATTTGAAAGAAAACTGCCAAGTCACATTGTTATTCATTGCTGAATGTTGCTTCATTTGCACTTATGTATGATACCCCCTGGATCTGGAGGTGTTACAGGTCAGGTGCATGCAGGATTTAATTTGTGTTGTACACGTTTTCTTTCTACTCAGATCCCATAATTTTCCCTTGGAATTTACTCAACCCTTAGCTCTTCAGATGACAGAAAATTGCACTCAGCAAGCCAGCAGTGACAGGGCTAATTGAAAACACTTACATCTTTAGAGCACACCAGTGATGCAAAGATTTACCTGTGGTTATGAAGGGAATGTGTGCAGGCTGTGCCTCACAAAGAAACCCTGTGTAAGGCATTCTCCTCCAGAGTGTGTCTTTTGTACCTTCAGTACCTACAGGAGCGATCAGGAATGTGCAGAGTTTGCATTCCTGCAGATACATTATCTGAAAGTGTGGCCCTTTGTTTGCTTTACTTCTGTTTTGTTCTACTAGTCCTTCATTGGAAGGGAGACCTGTTTATACATTCCATTTTTCTTGGCCTTCTTGGCACCTCACACTCAAACACTCCTCTAGATTGATCCCTTGCTTTACAGTGCAGTGGAAGTGCAGTCAATGGGAATTTTAGGCACAGACAAAAGGGTGTACTTGCCATCTGATGATTTCATTTTTAGCTTTCCAGCACCTTTTGTTATTTCAGGGTATTTTTTCCTGGTGGGAACAGGCACGTTCAGCTGTTGTTTTCATGCTGAAAGACTGTGTGGATCCACTTCCCTGGGTTTTGTTGTTTTGCTTTTTTCCCTTTTCCAGACATGTCTTTCAGCATGCATCCAAAGGCTTGGAATCAGCACATTGTGTTGTGACATGTGCATACTTGACACTGCTTTGTTCTCTGACTTCCTTTTACTTGCAATCTTTAGGAAGTTATCTTACAATTAGCAAGGAATTTAGAGTCAGTGTTATTGCAGACCCAGCATATTGTCCTCTGCCATCTGCAAAAAAGAAAGCTTGGAAGAGCAGGAGGGAAGAAAATAATTTTGGTATTTTTAACTGGCTAAACCCCATAGGATTCTGGCTTCAGGTCACTGCATAGTCAGAGCTTTCACTGCAGACAGATAAGAAAAAGCCAAGGTATTACACGCTACAAACACGCTAATTAAATTAATTAAAGGAAAACTAAAGCTTCACAGTAACTGACCTCAGATCAGGTACATTCCTAGTCACCTGCTCATGCTTCAGTGAGACATCTTACAGACCATGGTGTAAAGCTGTGTTAGACCCTGCTCAACAGTATCTTACTGTGCATATAAACACTCAGGTTTTAACATTTTGACATTGTTGTATGACAGGGTAAGAGCACCATCCAGGCAAATATTGTTTATCCATTGTGGGAGAGGTGGAGAAAGCATCTCCCCAGTTAGTATTTTGAGGAGCTTTTTCTTTATGTGCCACAGAAGACACTATATTATTTGGGAAAAAAATTTCTGTCAGGAGGCCTCATCTTCCTGCTGAAGTGGAGAGATTTCCTTTCCTTAGAGTGAGTTAAAGTGTAATAAAACATCTGTTTCAGACTTCAAGAAGAGACCTGAGAAAACAGAGCTTTTTACAGATGCCAACAGTATCTCAAAGCATCAGTGAGAAGTCTCTGGTTTTCGTTGTGCTGAGCCATATCTCCATCAGCTCCCTTAAAAGTCACAACCTGGGCACGTCCACGGTGTGTAGTGGAGCATGAGACAGGGACACACAAACAAACAGCAGCTCAGTAACTGCCAGGCTGGATGCTGCAGGAATGTGTCGGGGAGTGTGTCCCAAATTTTAAAGTATTGCTTAATTTTTTTTTCATTTTGAACAAGAGGGAGAGCATAACCAGAAATGAAGTCTAAAAATATATATTTGCCAAAAACAGACCAAGTGTAAAGTAGAAGAAAAGAAGATTATGGTATAACTTCTAAGAAAATCAACAATGACAGAATTCACCAATCCCTGAAAAAGAGGGCTTTTAAATGTTGGAAGTTTAGGGTTTTACTTGTTTATGGAAAAAAAAGTCCCCACAATTCAATTTACTTACTCCATAATCTAAGGATTACAAGGTGTGGAACATAAAACCCACTAGAGCAAATTGAAAAATGTCTCTCATTTACAAATTTGCTTTCAGTCACTCAGTAAGTGCTCTCTGTTACTGGTATTTTCCTCCAGTGGGACTGGGGGTGCTCACTCATGACAGCTGCACAGATGGGAATAATGTCCATTGTTCCATGGAGCACACCAATTGCTTCCTTACACACTGAATACTTCTGAAATACATTTCTACACACAGACATCTAAACCAACAAGCTAGACTAGTAATGGTGTGCCCTCACAGATAGATTCAGGGTATTCCTCCAAAACATGCTGACTTCATTGATTTCTTTTTTAAGAGATGACATCAGAACAATCCATACTTTTTCAGCACCAGAGCCATTTGTTAGTGTTGCCTAAGCCACAGGACTTTCCTTGCCACATCAGAACTTAACCTTTCCTCATCCCCACATTTGCCAGGCTTTCCCTGGGGGGTGTTTAACTAGGGCAATGAGTTTCCTGTTGTTATGTACTGCAGGGCTCTGAAAGCTCCTGTTGATTCTAGTCAGAGATTGCAGATAGAGCCACGTGGGGCTGATGCTAGGGAGCTTCATACCCTAAGTGGGTAGATGCCTATGGACTCCACAGTAGAATCCTGCTTTTGCTCCACTTCTGAACAGTTGGAACACCTTCATTTTGGGAGCTGAACAGGAATGGTTTCCAGCCTTACTCTTTTTCTCAAAAAACCCCTCAGTTTTCTTTCCCTGCCATTTGTTGGCTTGGCCTGCACAAGGTGTGAAGTGGAGAATCCCAGCAGCACAACCTGCAGCTGGATACAGGCTGGGCTCTCAATGCAGTTTTCCTTGTGACCTCCCCAGCACCCTCCTCTGCCCCTCTGTACATTAAAGGAGTCTGGGCAGTTCTGCCAACATCCAAACCTGCAGCAAAGTGGCACAGATCCTGGGAAAGGAAAAATCATGCTGGGAGTACTTGGAGCAAGCACTGAAGCTACAGACACCCCACTCGTGACAGAGCATTATAATCCAACCCAAAAACTCAGACAAGACCTTGAAAACCACCTGAAGTGCTGCAAAAACCAAAGAAGCAGCTGGGCAGTTTTCTCTCAGTTTTCAATAGCAGAGATATTGGCTGAGGGAGGAGTTGATAACTGAACATCTGCTCTCTTGAGGGATGTGTTTATACCTTAACAGGCTACATTGCTGTCACTGCATCTAAATCCAAAAATTTCTTGGACTAAGAAGGGGAATCCAACAAGAACTCCACTTAAAACTTCCCATCAGTCACAGAGCAGGAGAGTGCTGGGGTTATTTGTATGAAATGTGAGAGTGCTATCACTTGCCTGCAATTAAAAAGAACAGTTTGATTTGGTTTCTTGCCAAGAGTTACATGATTATTTTCCCTTTTGCCAGGTTATGAATTTTGCCACCTTCCATAATCTGAAGGTAGCATTCCAGGTTTTGACTGAGCAGTCCACAAAGACATCATAGCAGTCCACAAGACAAGTCAGATAACTTTGGAGGGGAAACCATTTTGTTCTGAAGACAAAATTATAAATCAATTTTATTTGTCCTCATTCTCTGCAGTGGGCTGGTTGGCAGTGTCATGAAAACACAATTTTAATTGGCATACTTGTAGGCACAGTCTGAGAAGAGTCCAGGAGCTGTGTGAAGACTGAATTTTTCTATCCTCCCTAGATTTGAACCCCCAAGGCATGGATTAAGATGAGACACTAATGGGGCAGCATGCAAAAGCTTGTGTTACTGAGATAGATCTTCTTCATGGATAAAAAAGAAATAGGAACTCCCAGACTTATAACTCTAAATTAAATCAGAGCTGCAGATAGGGAAAAGAGTCAGACAAGGATCTAAATAAATCCTGGTAATGCAATGGAAGCATTGGAGCCATCTAGAGGGGACTTTGGCTGGATTACACCTCCCAGTATTGGAAACAAGAACTCCACAAAGCTCTGACTACAGATTTATACCAGGTTTATACCAGATTTATACCATACCTTAAATATGCATACAATTTAAAAAAAAAAACAAAAACAGAAGAAAAGAAAGGGCACGTGAAGGCAGTTATCTTGAAGATAGAAACTCTTTGTTTAAATGGTTTTGGTTCAATATTTTTTTCAGGTACAAATGTATAATTTTCTCCATATTATAGCATTTTTTAGCTGACGTTATTCATCCTTCATACCACATTACTAGAATTTGACAGTGTCCATCAGAGTGAGCCCACATAAAAAGAAATGAGGTATCAAATATAGTTTTTCTCAGTCCCAGAAACATTTGCTTGAGGATTCTTCTCCCACAGAATAAAAGCCTGTGGGATACTCACACGAGCAGAATACAATTAGTGATGCAGCTATCTTAAAGCTATTTGGTGACTCAGGTCATAGGGACACCAAATTTAGTTGGCCAGGTCTGAGGCACTTAGGTCTGGTTGTAAATTCAGTTGCCTCTTGATACCATATTAGAGAGGTATCCAGGCATCCATATATCCAGCCCTTAACTTGGGTTTCTGAAGGCAAGAAATGAAGTTTGTGGCCTGAAAGGAGCTCCAAGCCACTTCAGAGAGGCCCCTGTGGTACTCAAGTGCTGCAGAAGATCCCTCACAGCCCTGCTCCAACACCAGCAAATACAGCCAAGAAACACCAGCTCTGTGTTGCCAAACCAGGCCCTCAGATATCCAGCAGAGAAAACATAACCAGACTGTCCTGTGCTCATCTGTCAAAGCAGAACCTCAGAACAGAAGGTGAGTTGTGTCCCTGGAGCTTCCCAGCTCCATTTTCCCTTCACCACATCTGACTCCTCATGCAGAGCCCTGGCCTGAAGGGGAATTTCTGCAGTGTTCCCAGGTTATCAGTAATTCCAGCAGGAAATGCAGGTGAACACTGGCTCCTTTCACTGCAGCCCTCCCTCCTCCCAAAGGGATTCTCAGAGACTTCCAGTCTCAATTACAAGAAACCATTTAAATGTTTCCCCCAGAGTCAGTACTGAACAGCAATGAGTGGCCAAGGCCCTACAGAACACAACTATTTTGTAATGTAAATCTGTCTATATTGGGATCCTTCCATGGGGCTTCTTCCTATTTCCCAAACTTCTTGAGGATGTTTGAGGGCTTAGATAACACAAAGTAACCTCTCTTCTTGGAGTAGAGGGACAAAATTATTTGAAACTAGCTTATCTAAGGGCCATATCCTGCCATTGATTTTTTCAGTGCTCCCTATTGATTCCAGAGGTGAGTTCCACACACAGATCAATACCAGGATATGGGCTGTATTTATCAGTATACATCTGCTCATTCCACTCTACCCTAATGCCTCAAAGCATATGGAGCTAATTATGGCATTCAGCATCACGTTGGCTTCCTTGCCTTTAGAGAAGAGCTAAGCCTTCATTTGGTCAACAGAATAATTTGGAAAGAATGTTTGGTGACTGGTGTCATAGATGCAGAAATAGAACCTGTGACATGTTATTTCGGGGCAGGGCTGCAGCAGAGCAGCAGAGACAGAGGGCTCAGCACCTCCTCTGCCTGCCCAGCACCAGTTCCCAGAGGAAGTTTCACAGTGTTTTGACAACAAGAAGCTCCCTGCATTGAGTCAGTGGGCTGAATCTCCTGAGCTAGAATAAAGTTTAAAAGACTTCATGTTCTAAAAAACAGACATCAGGCACTTGGGTGGAAGTTCCCCTACTACAGATTTCTGATCTTCATGAATACCTTGTACACCATGGGTCAGGAATCCTAGAACTGCCACTTAGAAGCAGTTCACTAAGCCTGCAGGTTTTACTTCCTGGGGCTTGGAGCCTCAGCTGACCTGGGAAAAGTCTGGATGTATCCTCAAAGTAGCTGCCAAACCCAGGACTGAATTATGAGGCTTTAAACTGAACAAGAACCAAGATGTGAATTGTCTTTAGAAAGATAGCACCATTTCTTTCCTCCCTCTTTCTACACAATTTGAAAGAATTAGCCATGGGCCTAATTTGAATGTTCTGCCTCCTAAGAAATAAATTTTTCTACACAGAATTCTAACAGCTGCATGGCCAAAATGCAACCTTATATTAAAAAGCAGAGTAAATAAAACCTTTCCTATATACTACTCCTACCTTGCCTTTCTACACTCTGTAAAAAAGCATCCCAATAACCCTTCTCTGCATTCAGAAGGCCTTCACTCTGAAAACAAAATAATTTGACATTACATCTAGATTTAAATTAAAGGCAGAACAAAAGGTAAAGAAGCTGATTTTTTTTACCTATTATATAGTCAGTGCATCCTGGTATTCAGATGCAATAAACCAAGAGCTGCTTTTCAGTTAACACATGTATCCAGGTACATTTGCCTTCAATGAAGAGAGCAAAGGCACAAATGAGCAAAGAATAGAAAGAACCAAGGAAAAACAGAGCTTCAGCACTTGCTCAGCTGCTTTGGAGCCTTAGGAAATGTCAGCACTCTATTGACTCTCCTTCTCTTGTGCTTGTTTACATCACTGGAGGGTCTGGCCTCTGCTTTAAGAAAATATTGCTCCTTTTCAATTGTTAAATAGTGACAAAGTCCAGGTGGCCCTAGCACAGAGCCTGAGTGGTTTATGTCAAGCCTGGAGACAGTGCCTCATGGAGTCACAGCTGATCAGTTGATAAATGTCACCAGCATCAGAAAGTTGGCCATTAACATGAGTGATGTGAGAACTAAGAGGGTAAGAAAAAGCTCCCTTCATAATGAGTGTGTGACAGAGAAAAGCAATGTTATCACCTAGGCTTGGATTTTTGGTTTTGTTTCTTAATTCCTCTTAAGGACAACTTGGTATTGTAACCTTGCTTGTTGTTGGATTCCTTGTAAGTTTGGGGTTTGCTTTTGTTTTGTTAAGTGCAACATACAATTTTCATAGGCTCATGGTCTGCAAAGAGTCTACAGGAAATGTCAGTAAAGGCTTCAGATGAAGCAGGACTTCTGCAACAGTGAAGTCTGTTAGAAACCAACTGCCAGGCTTTGTGATTCCCTTTGCTTCAAAGTGACTTGGGATCCTGCTTTGAAAAGGTGTCTAGGAAAGAGTAAGTTGCATTAGTCCATCCAGTACAAGCACGGAGATCCCTTATCTCCAGTTCAACAGAGGGCTCAGATCCCCACCCCTCTCTTTGCAGGTTCTTGATGCTCCTGGTCTAGGCTGGAAAGTTGAGCTCAGAGCTGAGACTTTGTTGGGATTGAGGTGGCTGCTGTGCCAAGGAGAGCAGAGACTCACAGCCCCCTGGAAGGGCTTCTGCACCCACCTCAGCTTTTGTCTTGTCCCTCAGAAAGCTGGACAGCCCCGGGGTTGTTCATCACTAATTTTTATCATCTGGATGATGCTAATCAATACAACAGAGAATGGAGTAACTGTTTTAACTTTAATTAAAGTGGAGCTACTGTAGCTGTGAGTTACTGATCAGCCTCTGTAATGACCTCTCTATAATTTTCCCTGGAAGCCACTGAGCACAAAGTGAACTCATGCTTTTAGAAAAGACACAGAGATGATGGCCCATCAAAACCAACAGCTATCCCAGGGGAAGAATGCCTATCCCCTTTTGGCTAGAGACAAACCTCACCTCAAGTAGACAAAAAAAGGCTATAACAATTTAATAGTTTTAGTGCCATAATAAACTAAAGTTATATTGCAGTGCTGTCTGCAGTGCCCAGCACCCCCATCTACCAGGGTAGACCCTTGTCTCCATATAAATGTTTACTAAAAAGCAAAATCACCTACAAGGGAGGATTTTACTGTCCTCCTGGTAAATTAGCTTTATGAGCCATTTGCTCAATTGAATCCTGTGTCTTGTCAAGAGCACTGGCTGTATACTGCACTTGTCAGCATTTGTTCTCACCTTCCATTCAGCTGTATATTTTTATACCTTGACAGCTTCTATCATCAAATTTAATGACATCTTTCAGACAAAGAAATAACTGACTACTGAGATATTTTATTGCAGTATGCCTAACAAACTAATTTCTCATCAAGCCTTCAGACAGTTAAAAAGCATGTTCAGTTTCTGTGGAACAAACTTGATGAAGAAAGAAGCCATCTATATGGCACCAGGACAGGTGCATAAGGATGAGACACAGAACTTACTGGGTTAAAAATAAATAAACAGGTAAATAAATAAATAAATAAATAGTCTGAGTATTCCTGAGAGGAGATTTTACTAAGTAGCCAATCAAAATCATGTGTCAGTCCAGCAGACATTTGTCAGTTCTTAAGTCACAACTTTTCCCTGATTTGCATAAAACTACTCAAGATTTGAGTTTCTGCAGAAAAAATAAATCAGGTAAGTTTGTCTTAGGTTTCACTGGAAAAGTTACACTCAACGTTGGTATGTCACTGTTTGCTTAAAAAACATTCTTTCTGAATTCCACCAGACATTTCTTCCTCTAAAGAGTTTTAGGTCATTCCTGCTAGAGACGAGTGGATTTCATCAGGCTGCAGAACTGCTTTGATGGTTTGGAGTGTGTTTTACTGGGTCATGGATTTGCTGCCTGTAACATTTGCTTAAGGAGCATGTCATCACAGCTCAAACAAAAACACTGCTGTCATTTGATCACTTTTATCAGGCTATGCTGGCCTGCTATGCAATGAACCACAAAACTTGGTACGTACACTTTTAAATTATTGCTTTACTGGGACAAGTGAATGAAGTTAAATTTGTATTTGGGGCTTTTTTGCTGTTTTTCTGCCTGCTAGCACTGTGAAGTTCCAGGCTGTGGTGGTTGGAGCTTGCCTGGCACTTTTCACTTGCCATACATAAATCTGTGTGTGTGGTTTGGTGCTTACTGAGTAGGGTTCTTTTTTAGTTTGCTTGTATGACTTTTGTGCTGTGAGCTGCTGGATCCTTGTCCAGTACAGGTTCTGCCATGCCATGGAGATGTAAGATCCACACTATCTGGGTAGGATAAAAGGGTACAGGTAGCAAAGAAAGACAGAGAGTCTGCAGTTCCCTAATAAATCTGGCTCTACCGAGAGTCCTTAGATGGTGTCTAAAGCACATTCAAGTGTCCCTAAAAACTCAGAAATAATGTGTCCAGAGCACTATGCCTGTCCATTCCAAAGCTGCTTATAATTGTCTTCTAATATATCTTCTAATCTCTTTTAACCAAGAATGTTCTGAGAAACCTGCCAGGTTTATTCTGAATATAATAAATCAACTTACATTTTTACAAAAGTTAGAGGGAGGGCATCTCCCCTTTTAGTGCAGACTAATTATTTAAAAGGGAGGAATGGACAGATAGGATCATACCCAAAGTACGTGCCTTATCAAAATTGTCAGGGCTTTTACATTCCATTTCCTTGTGATAAGAGCCTTGTGCTGAGCTGGTATTCGGAAGTGAGCCCAGAGGCTGGCTGATAAGTTTACATAAGGAAGGAAATAATCAATTTAGAACTGTTACTGAATGAGCTCTTATCATGTTCATTTCCTCACTATTGCTTCTCAAGCTAAATATTACATGTTTAGGAGCTATTTCTAAAGATTCAGCATTTTAGCCTCTACATTTTATTAAGGAAAATACTTTCAATAGCCCCACAGTAAGAGTACAGTTCATGCACCAACAAACTTTCATTTCGAGACACTGATATTTATGCTGAAGGAAACAACACATTCTTGCAGGAAGACTGCATTTTTCCAGCCTGCTATTTAGCATTTCAGGATAATTTCCCCTTCCACCTCTGTGGATTTTCCTCTCCTTCCCCCGTAATGTCCTTTGTTAAACTGCATTAGTCTACTTTTTCTCCCAGAAGTTTGTTTTGTTAAGACTGATGACAGCAGCTTGATTTGTGGGCGCAGGACTTGTCATGCTAAAATTAAAAAATCTGGCTCTTATTTTGAGTCTGCATTTAACTGAAAAAAAAAAGTACTTTGTGTCTGGTAAGGGACTGACTATGGCCCCTTTGTCTCCAGGAGCTTTGCAGGGCTCCTGAGAGCTTCACCCAGAGCAGAACTGGTTCCAGCAGACTGAAATTCAGTGACTGGAGGAGAGCAGGGAGGGAGAGTCCAAACTTAAAAATAATTATGTAGGAATTAATAAATTTGTCTGTGTCATTAACTGGTATCCAAATGTAAAGCAACTACAGATTTAATGCAGTACAACTGCCATATGAGCAATTACATGAGGAAAATGTGTGTTTCTCCATACATGACCTGGCTCACACCTTGGTCAAAGTCAGCACTGAGGAGGATTTACTTAGGTCTTAGCTGGGATGTTAATTTTTCCACGATTACATTTGTATCCTAACATTCTTGGGACTGGATTGTGTCCAGTAGTGATGAAAAACCACTGAGATGCTGTAACCCTGCCATTGATATCAAACATTCTGCAGTGGCACCCAGCTGCTCTAGCAAGTGCTGCAGAGCACACCAGTTGTGGCCACTTCCCCGTGAACAACCTGCAGCTGAGAAAAAGGTCAGAAAATGGTGCCTTGGAAGGATGTCTGCAATGCACTGGTGTTTAGAACCAAAATATGCAAAGCTTCACAGCTCATTTGAAAGTGGGAGAGGAACAAAGACAAAAAAAAAAAAAACCCAACCCTGACATAGAAGTGTTGACATCTTGATAATATGAGTAGAGGATTGGGTTTTGGGGATTTTTAAGTCTCTGGTTAAGGGCTGACTGATGTTTTACTTTTAGGATACACACACAGAATACTTTTAGGATAACCCACAGAAAGCCAAAATTGTACTGGCACATCCAGAAAACCCCTGGTAAAACAGGGCAAAGGCAATGCCTGACCTTGTTGCATAGGAGTACATCTGCTGTTCCTCACCTGACATCATTGGGTGTGGATCTGTGCAAGTGCTCAGTTACCACCTGACAGTAGTTGGTCTGAAAACAGCAGAGAGAAAGACCATGCACTTTTCTGTGTTTCTGGCCAACATGGATATGTGGGACTCATCAGCTGCTTAATTCTTCCTTAGACTGCTGCTCCCAATGCTGGAGCCAGTTTTTGTTGTCATAAGGAACAACAAACAATTCAGGAAGCAACAGACTGAGTATTCAGTAGAGTGAGTAAGGAGGAAGAG
Organism: Heliangelus exortis; assembly: GCF_036169615.1. Taxonomy (NCBI): domain Eukaryota; kingdom Metazoa; phylum Chordata; class Aves; order Apodiformes; family Trochilidae; genus Heliangelus; species Heliangelus exortis. Next base: position 21,867,458 of record NC_092431.1, read on the forward strand.
TGCTCCACGAGTACCTGTACTCTGCTCTCCTAAAGGACACAGATCATAAAGTACAACCTCTCAGAATGTAACACAAAACTTTCCCCCCCTTTGTTAGTGTAGAGCAGCAGTGCTTTTTTCCTAAGGTCATACTCAGACAGGAGCTCAGTGTGTAGCAAAAGAGAAACTCTGGCAGGGCTTCCTCCCTGAGGGGTGTTAATTCTGGAATTTACTTCTTCCCCTGGTGCAGCACAGCCTGAATTTCCAGACCATCAGGGCACTTCCTAAGGTTCATCCATCCCACTGAGCAGCCTCCTTCCCAAAGCTGCCTCGCTCAGGTTACCCCACTGTTGGATCCAGATTTCATTCCTGTGCATCTTCAATTTACAAGGCTGCTTTTAGTTATGAACAGTCCCTTTTCCTCCTGGAAAGGTTATACACTTTTCATCACCTATAATGAACATACAGCTTAATGAATTTGTCAAGAGCTTGAACGGAAGACCTTGAAACGAAGGGGAGTCTGTTGAACAGTTTGCTGCCCCAAGAAACTACAGAACACTCAGCTCGGATTTTATATAACACAAAGGATGATGCATTTACATTGAACAGCCAGTTTTAAGCAAGAAATTTAATGCTTTTCTCCCTGGGCCCCAGGATGTGTGCAATCTCAGCCAGGCTTTGATCCAAAACCCTCTACCTAACTCTTTGAGGTACAAATACTGCAGCACAGAAGTTGTTTGGTACAGATGCTCTCTGAGCTGGTTCCCAGAGAACACTGGGCTAGAACAGACATTGTGCCTTGGCAGGCAGTCCTACACCTCTGCAGGAAAGCTGACATTAACTTACAGAGAGGGCAAAAAACTGGCTGAGGCTCATCAGGTGCTAAAGAGATGGGCAGATTTCCTGCTCTCCAGCACATCCAGCAGGATAAGATCCCTGAAATAATGTGGTAGTGAGTAACCAGGTGTTCCCAGTGAGCCTTCCTGTGGTACTGTGTCTGTGCACATCATAAATAATTGACAGGTCTGCTATGCAAGGTCCCTGGTACCTGTGTTCAGAGCTGCTCCATGCTCTGTTCACCTTGCACTGCAATTTGTTGCAGGCCTGGCAGCCACTGAGATACTTGCTGATCCCTGGATGCACAGGCCAGGTCTAAAAGTGTAAACCAGAACTCTTGGGCTTGGCTACTAAATCCAGATACTATATTTTTTCTTACTTTCTATAACAATAGGAAAAATCTAAATATCCATGTGCTCTGGACTGATAACAGCAAATATTGTGTACCCTGGAAGACCCTAGAAGCAGAAAATTTAGTTAGTCAAAGGGCAACAGATTTCAGCAAAGTACTCTGGATTTACACCAAGAGGAATGAGAGCAGACTGAGCTTTTATTACATTCACTCGTGTTTGTACCAAAATTTGACCTAAAAGGCATCAGTACTAATACCAAAAATTGCATTCTGGCCAAACCAAATAACTAACTTTCAGTAAATAGATTTTCTCTTTCCTGCCTAAGACTAATGTGTTTGAATTACAGCTGAAAAGCTCAGAAGCCCTCAGCTTCCAACATAAGCTGCTAATGAATGTAAAGGACTTTCTGCACAGCAGTCCAAGAGCCAGCAGGATCTTCCAATAAGAGTCCAAGCACTCCACAGCAGCATGACCTGATGGAAAAACGTGACCAAATGTAACCCTGGTAGAAATTTTCCTTACATCTGTCCTTTTCAAGAAACATCTTACTGGTGTAACATCAGCTAATATTTGGAGTTCTCAAGTCTGTCAAAAGGGCTTTAGAAAAACATGGCACACAGCATAGCTCAAGGTTCTGCATACAGACACAGATTATAGTGGTTTTAAAATTATTATTCATCTATTGAAAATGAAGCGCCCTTTTTTTCCCATCAAGGGTTTGGTCTGGCGTCCTTTACCATAGTTTAATAAACAAAAACACAGGAACAGGCAGCAAAATGCAGAAAGAGAAGTTAAGCCAGGAAGTTTTTAACCTTGCCCTAACACTCGTATCCTCACAGCAAATCAATACTGAAACCTCAGCCTGAGTGCCAACTAGCCCCATCTGACCTAGTTTCTTCTATTTCCACAACATGGGAAGCTGTGCAGTCTGAGGGACTAAATCAGGCATCTGTCTGCAGCCCAGGAGGTCACTCCAGCCACACTGGGAAAGCCAATTCCACAGCCAGATTCCCTCCATCCAAGAGCATCCTTACAGCTCAGAAGGCAGCTTCACGAATCACTCATGGTGTGGCAGGAAATTGGTCACAGCGTGGGGCACATTTCTCCTTCTTGTTATCACTATTTTCATTCACAGAAACGATTTAATAATCAACAAAGGAAGAAGCTGCCATAAGCATTAGGCTGTTTTGTCTAGGATGCTGGCTCCGAGCCTTGAATTTTTGTCACTGGGTGATAATGATAACATTAGCAAATTATAATGATAATGCTCCTCTGATAAACAATATCAGAAGATAAAAGGAACACAATGTCTACTGGGACTGCTGCTTGACTGTTATTTTGTCTTTTTCTCACTTGTGTTATGGCACACCATTGATTATCTGCTTTCCTGCATGAGTCACATCACAAATGATGTCATTTATCCTTTCAGGGACTCCAATGATATCACAAGCCATGGGGAGCAGAGCTTGCCTTTTGCTCTAATGCAATTGCAGTGCCTGCTGGGGTGATTGTCTGCCTGCTGCCTGTTCTGCTTACAGGGCATTTAAACCAAACAACAATAATGTGTCTGACTGCAGTTTTTCTGCTCCACTCACATTCATCTCATCTCATTCTTCCACACCTCTACTTTCCGTAGCCCCCCTTTTCCCTGCCTCCTTGTCCTTCCCTTTGCCAGCCTGATTCCTTCCTTCCTTCCTCCTCAGTCTTCAGTGATAAATGAATCCTTTCCTTTTCCTTAGCCTGAGATCGAAGTCGTATCCACAAACCCCTTTAAAAATTATTTTTTAGGTAGGTGAGGTGTTCTACAGGTTTTAACCCCCAACCACAACATCACAAGTGCAGGGAGGGTGCAGAGGGGGCAGTGTCCATTCCGTGTGCAGCCACCCACAGCTCTGATCAGCCCACACCCCAGCCAGAGACCCCAGAAAATGGACAGGAATGTTTTGAAACATCAGCTCTGCATCAGTGTCTTTCCACATCCCTCTCATCTGGTCCACAGATTTGAGTTACAAAAATATCTGATAAATGTCATATAACCTTTCATCTGAACGTCCTAACTCATCAATATTTTATTCCATTTATTTCTTGAATATAACTAACATTTTTTATAACTTTAAGCTCAATGATTTCTTATAATTTATAATTTAAATGCTTCAGACTACCTCCTTTTTGTGGCAGCTTTGTGTTTCCAAGGCGAAAGATAGGTCTGCCTTCAGGAACATCAGATCAATACAAGAGGATGAATTTTCTCTAGGGAAGCCAGGTTTTTAAAAGGGTTTTTGTTGGGTTTTTTTTCAGAATTACACATACTGTTTCTGTGCTTTACATTCCATGCTACACCACACGGGGCTTTTTATTTCTATTTGCACAAATATTTGCAAGCAAAGTGTTCTGCAGACCTTATGTGTACGAGTCTTGGCACATTTTTCCCTGAATAACTGCATTTTGCAATTGCTGCAGAATTATCAAATACCATTCTATCATACGCTGAAGTTGGTGAAAATCCATTTTCCAAAACACAAGCTGAATTCATGTTGTTCATTTCTGACATAATTTCTGTAATATGTCAAAAGTCCTAAAAATAGTCCAATAAGAATTGCATTCTACAAGACTCTACTTTGAGGAGGTTTTACAAAAAACCCAGGCATTTTAATATTTTTAAAATTAAGTCACTGTTAATTAGTTGTTGCACTGTCTGCTTCACTAAATTAAGTTTGAAATACCTATCAAGGCTGTATTTTAGAAATATTTCCCCACAATTTCCAAATTATAAAAGAAGTGGCCACATGAAGTAATATCCTTCTGTAGGGCTTCATGTACCTCTGCTTTCACTGTTCACTCTTTATTCTGTAAGTAACAGATAATTATACATTAAATAAAACTCTCATCATCATTAGTTCACTGTTTTCAAAGAGGTACCTGGAAAACAGAGCTAATGTATGAAATGTATGTGCTATCACACACCTTATTTTAAATAATATTTTCTCAACAATCCCAAATATATGGAAAAGTTCATTTTTCTATTTAAAAATCAACCATACCACAGCCCATTTCCCAGGTAGGTGGAGGAGAAACTCCTTTCCTAGCCTGTTCCATGAAAGCACTACAAATACTCTTTGTTTCAGTGCTCGGATACTTTCACTACAATTTAATCCAGTAATTCCTCAGTGGTTTTTTTTTTTGTTTCTGTCCATGACTTGCAAAATGGGCTGGCCCACCAGAAAGCCCTAATCTTGGGTAGGTATCTGACCCCTTGTCCCTGAGCATCGGGTGTCACTGAGGGTGCAGGGGGTCAGGAGCCTTTAACCCCCCCAGCAGCCTCTGCTTGCAGCACACGGGTCCTGGAGCCCTGGGTGGTGTCAGGGGGGCCGAGGAGTTCTGACCTAATCTGACTGCAGTGAGTGCCAGGAACAGCAGCAAAAAGCAGGGAAGTGACCAGGGTGCTGTGTTTAATGACCCAAGGATTTTTTTGCTCTCAGCTCACAAACTGAGACCCACAAAAAAAAAGTCATTTTGAAGTTGGCACTGGGACTGATCCTGGGAGTGAAGGATCCTCCAAGCCCCGTGAGCCGCTGACAGCCAAACATCAGCTACAAGAATTAATGGGTGATGGGAATGCTAGAGAGGGGAGTCAGGATTTCCCAGGTGTTTGAAGGCTTGAGTTCTATCAGAGAGCTTAGGGCAGAAATGTTTTACTTCTAATCAGACTCTGAACCAGAAAAATGGCACCGGGCTGCAGTGCAGTAAGCAAAAGCTACAGAAAATATTGATGTGTAGGAGCTCTGAGTGCCTCTGGGAGTCCCCCGGTGTACACAGTGCATACATTCTATACAACAGCACTGGCTGGAATAATGGTGGCCTTGTTTTATTTCCAAAAGTGAAAGGTATAATTCTACTGCTTTTTTGTGTGTGTGTGAACTTTTTGAAATAATAACCATCAGTTCAAATCATATCTGGAGGAACAATCTGACTTGCCTGCATTTCCACATATTCATGGTTTACATTCAGCACTCAAAACGTGGTTCCAAGCTGCCAAAGCCACAACAGCTGTTTTCAGAAACCAGCATTTCTTATCATTTGGTATCAAGTATTGCAGCCCATTAGAGTATGGCAGGAATGCCATAAATGGAACAGGTTCCTAGAGTCCTAGGAGATTTATTTCCATTTCTAATCAAACTGGTTCCCAGACTTAATTCAATCAGCCTTTATTTTTCCTACATGTTGGCAGGAAAAGGATTTTTTTTCTCAGAAGCAATTACTGCAAATACAAATGGCTAAGCTCTCAGGCAATATATTAATTCTAAACCCCTTTTCTTCTGCTCTTGTTCATGAAATCCCTTCCTTCCAAGCAGTGGTTCTGCCCTCTGTATAGCATGAGAAGTACACAGACAGATACCTGGGCTCACATCCCTGCCTTCTTCATACTTGCACACAGTCAAGGGGACTCCTTCCCATTTTCCAGACTCCCTGATCTCTTTGCAAATAACTGAGAACTTCTTACAGCTTATCTTATGCTCAGGAGTTTTTGAAGTGCATCAGAGGTATCAGACGTGATGGAAGAAGAGAAAATTAATTGCTGCTGTGTTACTGTGTGTATTTCCACTTGGAAGAAATCTGTCCAGCCAGAGGACAGTGATTTCCCATATCAACAAGAGACCCAAGGATGTAAATTATTCTGACTTTCACTGCTAAAAGCAGTGTACTACTGCTTCAAATGTTAATTGTGGTGATGTGACATCCCTAAGTGTTGAAAAGACAGCACCCCACGAAAATGAGAAGTGACCCACTGCAAGGAGACCCTGTCTGCAGCTGGGAAAAGCATTAGGGTTCTATAATGGGATTCCCAGAGAAAACAGAACGGATGATGGAGTCATATAAATATATATACAAACACTCAGAAAGAGAGGAATAGAAAACATAAAGAGATATAGGTTAAAACTACAAGAGAGCAGTAATGAGCTACTTAATTGAAAAGAAATGACACCTGAATGTACAGCTATGATCTCAGGTAGTGCCATAGAATCTCTGTTCAGTTCTGCTGGAAAACTTACAAGTACTTTAGTATTTTTTATGCTACTTCAGTCACCAGTTTGATATAAGAGCTGCAGCTTGCTTGATCATATTTCTGACCAATAAGCGGCATTGATCCAAGAAACTCAGCTTCTACAGGAAAAGTCTTTTCCATGTACATCAAAATATTGACCTTATAATGCAAAATCATTTTAATTCATATAAAATCATATACATTATGGCTTACTTCAGTGACTTGGTCTCATTATATTTTTTGAAAGCATCCTACCTTTTATGAGTTTTTTGCTTATTTATTAACATCTGGCTACTTTGCTTTCCTTTGATGACATTACATTTCATTACAGAAAAAATGGCTATGATGTTTATCTCAACTCAGTTTAATAAAAATTCTCCTCTACTGTAACACAAAGTGTTAGGAAGCTACCAAATTCTTAAATGCTAAAGAAAAGATTCTTTATTTCCTGACATTGCTGAGACTCACTCATGTTTTCTTCTTATTTATTCAAGTCAATTTCTTTCACGTTTCCTTATTTCAGATTTTCATTCTGTTTTATCAACATAAAGGCAGCTCTTCACATTTTGATGTTTTGTATTTATGTGATATATTTTTAAATGCTTAATATGACACAGTCACAATTTCTAGTTGTTAGGCAGCACTTTGCAGTTGGGTTGATTACAAAGGCAGCTCCAAGATCACAGAGGTCCCTGTGCTTTTGAATGGTTTCTCCCCATTTTTGTCCCTGCATGCTGCTGTGTGCAGGACAGGTGACATCACTCATCTGCACTGTTCTGCTCTACATTCATCAAAGTCCTGATTAGAATCTGAAAGTTCTCAAATAGCAGTAGGATTTAGTAATTTGTAATCAGATACATAAAAGTGAACAAAAGGAAGTATCAGTGCTCTCAAAGGGAGTTTGTGACCTTCGTGTGCAGGCTCTGGAATAACTTTCTCTGTTGATTTTAAATTGTCCCTGAATAGCAACATTAACAAAGCAGCTAAATGGATGTTACAGGTGGGGAAAGGTTCCCAGCCAAGTATCTACTGTGTAATTACACACCAAAATTTTATCATGTATTTAGGAATATTGGGGGACAAGAAGGAAGACAGGGATGAGCAGCTTATACTGGTGAGCCTGTCAGACTTCATCTGGTGTGCTAGCATTTCTTGCAGTCATTCCTGGTTTCATATGGGCATGGTGCTGCAGTGCTGGTGATTTTTAATTAATTTAAGGCTGTAGAAACTTCTTGGTGATCAGTAGTGGGGTCTGCAATGTTGTGTGTTGGATACTGTGTGACAATGTAATGAGAGCTGAGATGATCCATCTGTAGTGGCTCTGAACCCTCTCCTTCTGAGGACATGTAGGTTGCAAGCTAAATCATGATACAAAACAAGCCTAGCATTTCATTTTTATTTTGATCAAAAAGAAACCTATTTCAATAGCATATTTGTCTCCCTTTAGATCGATTCTTCTATCTGCATAAAATGTCAATAAATCATTCCATAGTTGATTATTTGAGTGCAGAGCATATCCCAAAGAAAGTTTAGAGTTTCAAGTCAAGACATCTCTGCCAATGACCTCAAGGCTCTTGCAGATCCCAGGTGGAACACAGCTCACCAGTTCTCACTTTCAGCCTCCCAGGCAATACCTGTTACTTCCAGTGTACTGTTAAGTTATTGCTGTGCTTCCCAGATGCAGAGATGTTCAGATGATAGGCAGGGGTCCCTGCTCCCACCCAGCAAAGCCTGTCTCTCTTTTTTGAAGCTCCTGATAGCATTCCAGGGTGCAGATACTCACTCACACCTCCTGCAGCCAGACTGAGCCCACCAACAGGAGTCTGCAGTATTCTCAGGACCCCCCATCCCACCTGGGGCCCTGCTGGGACCCCACTCAGCAGCACAGAGCAGCTTCAGACTCTGCAAAATCGTGTTCAGCTGCAGCACCCTCCCAAGGGCTCTTTCTGCAGTTGGGGCTTGACAGAGTTCACCACAGGTTTAAGCATCCCTCCTGCCCAGCCTCAGCTCCAGCCTCAGCTCCAACCCCTGGGAAAGGCAGAGCAGGAGGATGCTGCAGGGGCCCTGCTCCTGAGGCTGGGAGGTACCCAGGAATTCCCTGGACATCAGTGCTGCAGAGGCAGTGGATGCAAGTCAGGAATCTGGCTCAGAAACAGCCTCTGCTAGATAGAGATTTCCCTCACACACACTGCTTACATTAAATGAAAATTGCCATGTGTGAGATAACATTAAACTATCAGTGAGCAGGAGCAGCAGGAAGCATTTCCTTCAGCTGATGGGGTACCATGTGCTCTGCTTTGGCTTCATAATTGCAGTTCCAAACAGTTCCCCTCAAAGTACAGAAATGTCCAGTCACACAAATGAGGGGATGAAAAATTCCTGCATATTACAGGGACAGTGTCACTTGTCTGCACATACATGGATTCTGGAAACACAACTGATTTCAGCTACTTCCAAAGACTGAGTTCACACTGCAGCAGGTCAGAGTCAACAAGAATTCAGGATCTGGAAGTTCAGGATCCCTAGGGAGGGGTCCCTGATTCTGCTCTTGATTTTTATTTGCTGCAGTCTTTTTTTTTTTTTCAGAGCTCTGCCTGCACCAGCAGCTTCTGCTCAAAGGATCATTACCAATTTTGGTTGGTTGGTTTGGGCCATTCTTACAAAGCACACAGTTCCCATGCTGTAGCCCAAACTTTGCTTTTGTTCCTTGTCACCGGCAACAAGCAGACTGAAAAAGGATGGAAATGAATGTAGATGCTGCCCCCCCTTCTTCTGTTAGCTGAAATCCAGCCAAAATCCTTGCATTTCATACCTCCTGACTAATATCATAAATCCTTCCTCGTGGGGAGCAGGGTGTTCCCCCTGGAAGCTGGCCTGGGGTTGCAGACTGCATAAGGAAGATGGGCCAAGTCTCTAAGGCTTGTGTTAAAACTGGAACTGAGGCACGTTTCTTATAACACATCAGTTTATGTCCTTTTCTCTGAAAACACAGCTTTGCATAGTTTAAAAATAACACTCTCTGAGTCTGTATACTGAAAATGTCCCCAGCTGAGCTGCCAGGTGCCACAAAATGTCCCAGCTTGGCTGGACACAGGGAGTGTATTCCAAGAGGAGGATGTGACCAGAAATGCAAGATTTCAACCCATTTTTATGTGCAGCTTTACTTGTGCTAAGAAGATGTTGGAGATTAGGTAAGTCTGATCCTCATGATACATTACAAAGTGTTTTATTCATTCTGCACCACATAGGTAACTCACAGAAGGCACATAGGTTCCCACATACAGAGCTGTGATAGGAATTGCTACAGATTCCTGTCCTGTAAATGCAGTGTTCACACAGCACTGGAACAGCACAGCCCCAGTGCCTAAGCCAGGTTTGTCACCTCTATAGGCATCCTCCAAGCCACCAAATTTTGCCTTTACAAGCCCACCACTGCTATGACCATCCCCAGGTTTTTCTGGGAGTCTTCACTGCACTCACTTCTCTTTCAGTGCCAAGTTCTTAACACAAGAAAAACAAAATAATAATTGGAACTTCTTTAAGACAGTGACTACTGGTAAAGGAATATAATCCAAGCATGCCAAGTCTGTTCCAGCCAATAAACAAACTATTTCCCTACAGTCTTCATGCAAAAAATATTTTTCCTCACAATTCTCATTATTAATCTTCTCCTGGATGGTATAGCCCTATTTATATGTTAGTGAAACTAGATTTCAAGAACATTTGGGTAAAACATCATAAACCATCCCCAGGCTTTTGGGTGTGCTTGAGCAAAATCACATAAATGAGCATTATAGTTCTTCCTACATATACATGAACTTTTCCCAGCAAATAAAGAGATGTCTACCTCACTGACATTCTGGTAACTGTCCAGAATATATATATATCCTCATATATAATCTGAAAGCAATGATCATAGCCTATAAAATAAGTGAAGTCCAGTAAATAAGCAGTTCTTGCCAGGAGTCAGCATGTTTTTTTAAAACCTCTACTTGCTGGGTTTTGACAGCTTCAGTAAAGCAGCTTCATTAAGTCATTAAACCCCCTCTGCACATTAAAGATCTTCTCCTGTTCCTGGCACTGACTGGCACCATGTGCACACCAGGAAATTCCTCTCCCTTTAGCCAGGAATATGTTTCCTTTGCAGCTTGTGTTGCAAAACCAGCAGCAATGGTACTCCTGGGCTTGGGTAGTGCCAGCCCTCTCAGTAAGGTACAGAATTCTCTGCTCTTAAACTAGGGGCATCTCGACATCTTTCAGGTTTTATCATCTTTTTTCCCCTTAACTGGATGTGAAGTAAAATGCTAAAGCACTGCAGAAACCAGCTTACTATAACCCAAGCATACAAAAAGCCAGAAGTAGCTGTGTGCCATGGTTTGGATCTCGTGCTACAGCATTGCACAGGAATAGATTCAGCATCAGGAAGTTGTAAAAGTGGTTTAAGTCACTGTGCACTAAATCTCCAGCAGATGCAGGAAGGTCAGGCTCAGACTGTTTGGCTTCTTTCAGTACTCTGCCCTGCCCTGGTCGACAACCTTTCCTGCTGAGGATTTTCCAGCTTCTGCCATGGGACTCAATTAAACAAACATCAGCCAATTAAACAAACACCAGCCAACCTCTGACCTGAGCATGCATCTTTAATGATCACATTATTTGCCCATCCATAACGTGGACAGGCCCAGGGCCACAGCTGTCACAGTGACTGGGAGAAAGAGAAAACTGCAAAACTGATGTTGCACAAGCACCGAAAAAGTTTTTCTAAGCAGCAAAAGCCTCCTCCTGAAAGAAACACAACCTCATGATCTCCACAAACCTCAACTACACTTTTTCTCTAGTGCTTTCTATTGTTACAAAACATTTACCTCCTCAGTGACATACAAGCCCAATCACTTCCCTTAGAAATGTGGGAAAAGCACAGAACTCTCTGGAGAGGCTCTTCATTCCCAGGAGAGAAAAAGAGATGGAAAAGGAGTAAAAAAAAGATGGAGGAGGACACCAAAATTTGCAAGCTACTGCTCTTCCAGAAGGAATGTGAGGAAGCATTGCCTTCTATTGAAGTCTGTGGCTTATTCCCCACAGCCCAGCTAGCCCTTAAACAATGAGAGAGCCTTTAAGTAGTCACATGGTGAACTTGCTTCCTTAAGCAGGCTGCTTGAACCCTTGTGGTCTTTGAAACAAGAAGAGATACTCCAGCAAACAGTGTAACAATATTGTAAACAATATCTCAAATTTAAATATTTATATTTTCTACATATTGCACTTGAAATTCAGGTTGCATATAAACTACAGATTTTTTGAGAGAAATTAAATGGTTATAGTTGGGAAGTAACGACAGAATTTAGTGAACACTGAAGAGCTGTTCCATGCTACTCGATCTCATCCTTAAAAGAAAAGCTGCTCTTCAGTGACTGACATTGTACTGCTGAGGCTTAAGGGAAAATCAGATGATAGGACTCTTATATTTACTCTTAAGTGAGTCTGCAGCTAAGTGCTCTAAGGAAAAACACAGTGGTCAACTCAGCATCTGCAAGATCAATATAATTCCTTAAGAAGAAAAAAGTTCTCTGTTTAACTTACTTTTGTTCCACAGGGGACTGTGTCAGACTGTTGCAGGAAGCAGTAAATTGCAGAGCTGGTGGACTCCATCAGGCACAACAAGTAATCATTGTAACTCCAGGGATGAAGCCACAGCTACAGGAATCCAGTACAAACTATTTTTCAGGTTCTGAACTGCAGCTACCATGGTGGCTTTAAACTGGGTCAAATAAATGACACTGCTTGAGACCCAGAGCTGCACAGCCCAAAGTGCCCAGGCTGAGTATCTAGCCCTTACAGACTGGGATAAGCTCTATAGAGTTAAATCCACCTTGCTTGGGAGCAATTTGTTTCCACAGAGCATTTCATGACTCAAGGAAAGCTCCTCCTGATAAGAAGCCTGATCCTGAGCAGCTGCTGAGCTCACCTTCAATTGGTGCAGGTGTGGAAAAGCTCTTGACTTGGTCCCAGTTTCCATGCAGGGCTTTGCAGGGCTTTTTGCCCACCCTGGAAAGATTCTAATTCACCTGGTGGAATTCCAGAGCCCCAGTTCCAGTTAACCAGGGATGTAGGACAGAGCCAGGGCACCAGACCTGTCACACAACATGAAACCATGAAGGTGAAAAAGAAACCTGAACTGCAGTGCTGATCACGAGACCAAGTGATGGTGTTGTTGGGAGCTGGTACTGGGAGCCAAGCACGTGTCAACACCTCATCCCAAGTTTCATCTCACTGGCAGAGTTACAGACATCTAGGGACAGGCATAGAACCAGTGGTGTCCAGTAAGAGCAGCAACAACACTTGGAAATGGGAAAAAAGGACAAGGTTGAATGAGGTGGATTTCAGCTGGAGAATTCCTCAGAACTAGTTGCTGTAGCTGGTTAGGAGGCTTAATGGGGTGCAATAAACCATGGAGATTTTCTCCCACCTCCTCTCTGAAGACAGTGTTGATTGGCAGGGCTCTATATAGCACTGTGCAGGTCAACATGCACTTTATTAACTCTGTGTAATTGCTGTTAGTGTTAGAAAACTGCACATTGTGTTCACACAGCTTAACATACAATAAGCTGCAAGGTGTCAATGCAAATTTCACATGCCAGATCAGTTAATAAGAAAATCAGATGCAGATGTAACCTATCAAAATGTTTGATTTTTTTTTTTTTTTTTTTTACATCAAAGATAAATTCACTAAGGACTCATCATTCTGTCTACTTAACCCTGCATTACCATGAAGTCATTGTAAAACCCTCAATACCTCTTGTAATTCATCTTAGAAGCAAACACTTGAACTCCACAGAAATGGAAAGTACTTGCTAGAGAAAGAACTGGAAGTAGCAAAATCCCCTATCCGTACTCTGCATCCTTGTTTCTAGCTTCTGTGAGGGCTGGGAGCATTCTGAGAGAAAATACAAACAGGAATAGATTTTCCATGATTGTATAGAAATCACCTTGACAAGCACATTCTGGAGGAGGTGCACATGGGAGCACTGCAGTTGCCACAGAAAAGACACAAAGAAAAGCCTCATCAAATATTTGAGCTGGACAAAAACTGCTCTATCATTAATGTAAAATGGAATCTGAAAAAGTTAACAGCACAAGCATAGATCAAAGTGAAGTCTAAACTCAGATTACGGGTGACAGGTTATGGTGACATGGTCCTGTGAACAAGAAAAGAAATACACTCCATCACAGAATGGTGAGAACACATCATTTTATCTTTTTTAATTTCTTTTTTTTTTTTCAAAAAAGTCAACATGGAGAATGTGATAGCTGCTGTGAAAATTTCCTGGCATAATCTTCAGTTGTTTGATGAATGTTTCAGCTTAACTAACCCATCTTCAGAGAAAAATTATAGGTAGAGATAACAGTCAAAGCCCTGGGGAATGAGATGAGCTGATAATTTTCTGTACAATGTCATTATTCTAATGCTTGGTATCTCAGTCCTACAGGAGGTCAAAGGACCCAAAGCAATTGCTGGCTGCTTCCTCATGGATGTGGAAACCCTCCCTTTGCCATAACCTTTACTTCCCACTTCTTGCTGTGAAGCTGACTGAGCTGGCCAAAAGACAAGACTCATCCTCATAAAAAAACACTGAGGTTTTTGTATTTGCCATTCAGACAAAAATGAGTGGCTTCAAAATATTTCACCACGTGGTTAGATAGATAAGTTTTCTCGTTTAAGCTCGTCTTTGAAGATAACTGTAGTCAAAATGAGACCACTTACTTTCATTATACACCTAACTTACCAACTTCTGCATGTTTCTTAAGCCCAGGACATAGAAAAATACATGTGGGTTTTAGGGTTACATAAAAAGTCATAAATGTCTTATGTAAGTATTTGACTTGTTCATCGTCAATGGGAACTATTTGTACGTGTAAGGCAAGCAAGATTTATCCTGTAATGGATAATCCTTTCTTCATTTAATAAATAATCCTTTATTTACTTTTCCTCAGTTCTCAAAGTCAGTTTTCAGAACCTGAAAAAGCAACCCATGACCTCATTACCTTCTCCCATCCTGCTGTTGGAAGCCCAGGGATGACTAAACTTACGTTAACATGTTTGCAAGTAACCATTCTGCCTTTTTTCCAGCACTTCTGATGAAGGCTGCTCAGAGAACAGCAATGATGTTCCATGGGTGATTTGAAGAAGATTCTGCTTCACCCCAGATAAAACCCCAACAAATGAAGTTTCCCATGAAAAGCGTGGACCTGGCTCCCTGTAACTATGATGTGGGTTGCTGGGCAGAGAGCTGTGTGCTGCTGAAACTACTGCTCTGCTCTATGCTGGTACCTCCTCTAATGCTGACAGGCTGGGGAGAACGATGCTGTGCTTCAGCTGGGCCGTGCAGGGTGGCTTTGAACTCCCCCACAGCCACAAAACCTACTTCAGATTCTCACACAAGCACCAGGCTGGTGCAGGCAGGAGCAAGGAGCACCCAGTTCCTGGGCTTGCCAGGCTGGGGAGCCTGGAACAGGGGACATGGCCCCAGCAAAGCAGCTTTGGGTTGCAGATCCACTGAGACCCTCAGCAGGTGTTTGGACAGCAAAACGTTGCTGAATATCAGTGACATCCCATCCCCAGTATGGGGTCAGCTTCAGGAAGGAGACTGAGGTGCTGGAGCAGGTACAGAGCAGAGCAAGGAGGCTGGGAAGGGATCCAGCACAAGTCCTGTGAGGAAGGGCTGAGGGAGCTGGGGGTGTTGAGGCTGGAGAAGAGGAGGCTCAGGGGAGACCTCATCACTCTCTCCAACTCCCTGAAAGGAGGTTGGAGCCAGGGGGGGGTTGGGCTCTTTTCCCAGGCAACTCTCAGCAAGACAAGAGGGCACAAGAGGTCTCAAGTTGTGCCAGGGGAGGTTTAGGTTGGACATGAGAAAGAATTTCTTTAGGGAGAGGGAGATCAGGCATTGGAATGGGCTGCCCAGGGAAGGGGTGGATTCTCCATCCCTGGAGATATTTCAAAAGAGCCTGGATGTGGCACTCAGTGCCATGGGCTGGGAACCACGGGGGGAGTGGAGCAAGGGTTGGACTTGGTGATCTCTGAGGGGTCCTTTCCAACCTGGATGGTTCTGTGATTCTAAGGGTACAGCCCCAGGGTCCTATCTGGAAGGACCAAAAGGAAAGCTGAAGCAGCTCCAAGGAGATCTGCTGTCAGCCACAAGGCCAGGGAAGCAATGAGCTGCTGTTTGTGGGATGGATTGCAGGCTGCCCCTTGCCCCCTGGTAGCCCAAGGTGGCCACAACATGGGGAGGGCGAGCAGGCACAGCCATAGGAACAGCCCAGGAGGAGCTCAGCATCAGGGCCAGTTCCTAATCAACTCCTCCAGCTTTGAGAAATCTGCTGTAAAGGGAAAAATTCTGCCTGGAATAAATTATTTCCTACCCAGATGAAAGCCTCTAAAACAAAGCAACAGCACTTTGTATTATCTTAAATACTGACGTGATTTATTTAAAAATGCTTATTAAAATTAGGCTCCTAACCTCATGCTGAAGCACTTAAATCAATATCAGCCATCTCCAAAACGGCAAGCATTCAGCCAGCACACCTCCTGAAATACACAGTGGCTTTGGTGACCAGTACTTCTGAATGTCAAACCATTAATTTATGTGGCAATCTTTCAGCATCCAATTGGGCTTGACCTATATTTCAAAGATATCTTCTAAAAGCTGGAGAAGAAAAAATTTTAAATTCTGGCAGCAGTGCAGCAGTTGCTATCAGTGGGGACTTGATTTAATAATAACATTGTTGTGAAACAGGCCGTAAGATGATGTTGTTTAAAATGGGACAAAATAAGTCATAAGGGTCCTTTTCTTTTTGGTAAATTATGTACAGTGCTGCTTGTATTCTTGTTCCTGTAGCATGGTTCCTACCATCTGTTTTCCATTTTTCTTTAATTTCCATTCATGCCCTTTGGCCTATTCCCTGTGTTCAGAAGAAAGCAGTAATTAAAGTTGACATTATCTCTGTGTCTTTTCCAGACTACACAAGTGAAAGACTTTTTTTTTCAGTGTCCTTATGTGCTGGCTTTTTTTCTTTTACTGCAAGATCAACCTTATGGCTATTTTTGAGGATCTTAAGAATTATTACATGGTGACCAGTTACAGACTCTCATTCACAGCAGTAATGATGTTTGGTTTTCACAGCATCAGGTTAGCACCATTGCATTAGAATCATAGAATCATTAGCACAGGCTTCAGTAAATACCCTGGTTTGCTCTGGAGTGCAAAAATTATCTCCAAGAATCCCAAGCAATACAAGACTTGCAGCGTGTTCAGAGCAAGGTCCTCACACCACCAATAGCCTCCTGAGGTGGGACTCGGTCTGTGCATTGTTTTGGTCCCACAAACTCAGAATAACCAATTGTTTTCCTTCACAGCCATGGACAAAAGGTTCATCTTATTGCTCATATCCACAAATAAACTGGGTAAAAAGAGCTGCTGCCCTGACAGCCTGCTGTACTCTGAAAAGTACAATCATGTTGGATAATTCTGGACCTGCCCTTGCTGACATCAAGATCATTCTTAAACTACAGCCACAAGTTCCATAAATCTTCACTGCCCATAAATTTATACACAGTGATTCAATAATACTGATGCTTTTGTCCACAGACTGTCTTGCACGTAAAGTAAGCTCTGACCATAAGGTGTGTGAATTTTATTCTTGAACCTAAGTTTTATTTGCCACAGTACCAGAGGATCTGAAGGGGCACAGGGGCACTGGTGTGCTGGGAACAACCAGAAGCAGAACCCTGCCAACTCCTCTGCCGTGGGAGCTTCCTGGAAGGATAGAAAAGGAGAGAGTCCTGTGTGTGCCCTGCTCATTATGTATGTTCTGTAGGACAGACAGCCTTTGATGCTCCAGATTGAGAGCCTTTCACACACAAAGTTCAATGGATGCTTTCAGCTCACAGCTGAATTTGCTTTGAAACCGAGTATCTGTCCGGTCACTTTCTGAGTTCCTGATTTTCACTTCCAAGCCTCAGCAGTGCCTCATCACATGTAACACAACCCCAGTGCCACAGGAACTTTAACAACAGCAAGTTACTGACCATTTCTCTTGCAAAACAACATTTGACTTTCAGTTAGTTTTATATTAAGCCATATTTAATGACAATGGTGTCAAAGTCCTAAAATATGGCCTTTCTTTGCCACTGGAGTTGTGTTATATGACCACAGTCTTGTTTTGTGGCTGCCTTTTTGGGAGCCATATTTTAAATTTGACACACAGACACATATAAATCACTTCTAGAGAAAGGGAAATTGTGCTGTTAATGAACTCTTCAATTATTTCCTCAGTAAACACTGTCTTACAATAGCTCCAGACAGTACAGAGACCCCACACACAACGTGCATGAAAAATGTTTGCTGTACACCAAATGGTTAACTGCACAGGCCTGGAGGCTGCCCTCATACCAGCCTCAAGAAACAATGAGTAGAAATTTAGAAGCCATACATTAGCTTCTCAAATACATATCAAAGTGGGATTTGCTTTCTAATTCCAACATTTCTCTGCGCCACAAAATACCTCAGAACCCATAAAGCACCACAGAAATAATCTCAAACTGCTAGGCAGAGCTTCTCTGCCAACAACAAACAAAACCAAAACCACAAACAAACAAATAAAAATACAATAAAAGGGGGAAAAAAGAAAATCCTTAACACAGAGCTTCATATTCACGAATGTGTCTGTGTCTTCCTATTGACTTTTGAGGGGTGTTCTGTGTTTTAGATACATTACCATAGTATTTTGATGGTAATCTCTTACTTTCTCATGCTAACTAGGGATGTCCTCAGGAATACATTGGGTTTAAAGCCTCGAAAAGTGTTTGTAACTTCTTGTTCAAGAGCTCTCTCTCCCACAAAACAAACATTAATATTCTAGCTTACCAAGTCAGAGAGTTCAAAGCTGACCAGAGATGGAGCCAGGACATGCCAGGTCCTGGGTGTACTTCCCATGGTCACTCCTAGCCCCTTTCCCACCCCTCAGCAATCTTCAAGACAACACAGAGAGCTGGTGCTACAGCAGGAAGAGACAACTCCTTCCCTTGCTCATCATGCCCAGAGCTCAGCTCAACAGCATCAGCAGGAGGAACCAGGAGCATCTCCCTTGACTCAGTTGCTCCACACTGTCACACCTTAGCTCTCCTCTCTCTCCCTCACTTCCCTGCTACCTTCCCCCTGCTCCTTCTTCACAACATTTTGCTTTCTCAATTCCCTTTCTTTCTATGCATCAAGAGTTTTTCTAACGTGCTGCCAGGCTGCATCCTCGAGTTCAGGGACTCAGAGCTGGCCAGAGTCGAGGTGCAGAGGGGAACATATGCTCTGGGTGCTTCCATCTTGCTGCAGGCATTTGTTTCCTACCTGGCAAGATTCACCCATTCTTCTATAGCCATGGATTTGCTGCTTTCCCTCAGTCTCACTTTCCTTCTGCAAAATAAACTTCAGGAAAAAAAAAAACATGATTTGTAGCAGGTTGAATATTTATTCCTTTGCACTGATTTCAGACATGAAATCAGTGACATGAAAATCAGACATGAAAATCAGTGCTGCTAAAAATAATAGAGATCTACTGTGCTTCAGTTCAACACTGTGTAGCTGTTGTTGGCAGGAACAGGTGAGTAGGGACCACAGTCCTAACAATTGTTTACTTCAGTGGAACTCCTAAGATACTCAGCACTGCACAAGCTAATGAGCATTTGCTGTCTCAGAGGCATAATTACCAAAAACAATGCAAGCAATTACTCTTAGAAAAAAAAAACAAAAAAAACACCAAAATTAATACAAATCTACTACAGTCAATTTTCCAGTGTAGAGGTAAAAATGTTATTTTGCACTGTTCTATATTGCAGCTGGTCCCAAAGTGCCCGGATGTTCATTGTTTGGTATTTTTGAAACTTTTCATGAGAATTTGTCAATGTAAAGATTTACTTATGAAAAAGCCTCATTTCTTATGAAATTTTTTTCCAGTTTCTGGATAGAGAACTGAGACACACTGAACTGATCTTCAGTGTTAGGCATAAGGGCTTTCTTAGCTTGCTACAAGAAAGTGCTTTAATTGGATATTCTTTGGTCCATCTCAAAATCTTTTTAGAAACCTGAAGAAACAGATGTGATTACTGGAAGTGATATTCCCTGCTTTCACATTCTTCCAGTTCTCCATTATCATCATATCCTCTGCATATTTCATCTTTCTTCCCACTAATTCCAGGATACAGTGAACAACACTGATATCTCCACCCCGATTAAAGCAGTCTGTGAATTCCTTTCAAACATTTGAGCAGCATTACACAGAATATTCATTGTATCTAGATCAATAAATCACTTAAATCCT
Organism: Heliangelus exortis; assembly: GCF_036169615.1. Classification (NCBI taxonomy): domain Eukaryota; kingdom Metazoa; phylum Chordata; class Aves; order Apodiformes; family Trochilidae; genus Heliangelus; species Heliangelus exortis. The sequence continues at coordinate 21,887,033 of NC_092431.1, forward strand.
ACGGGACTTGAACCTCCCAAGGTACAGAGGTCAAGCTACAGTGGAATGAGCAACAACCAGGTTCTCACAGATGTGCAATAAAAACATCTGGTTTTGTCCTCCCTGCCTGTTAAGATGCTTATTCTGTTAATTGTAGGCAAAACATAACCAGGCATTGTATTTGTGGTTTTGTTCTAACAGGAGGGACTTAGCATCCTATATTCAACTGAAACAAGCTGTCAGCATAGCAATTATTCACTGCTGTATTTTTAACAGAATACTGCAACCTTGACAAAAATACAGATCACAGATGATAGGTAACCTGAAAATATTTCTCTGCACTTTGTGTCCTAAACAAAGAACAAGAGAGACTTTTCAGTTCCCCAAATCACCTTCTTTTTACACGTTTAAATCCCGTAAGTTTCTGTTCTGTAGCAGCAAAGGGAAGCTGGGAGGATTCTCTGCAGCTGTTGATCTCATGCATTTGAAACTCAGCAGCACCATCTGATCTCTCAGACTCCAGTCCTGCAAATCTGGGAGCAGCTCCCACATCCCCACCAGTGCAGAGCTCCCTGCCAGCACTTGCATCATGCTCAGTGACAAGTGTTGGAGAGGAAACTCTGTCCCCAGGGATAGCTGCCCAGGCAGTGAAGCCAAGGCCTCAGCATCTATTCATGCAGCACAGATCTTTGCAGGACAGAGGTGCTACAAGGCAGAGGAAGGCAGATGACTGGAACACCAGGCCTGGAGCCCAAGATGCCATTTCCTTAGGACAGGAACTCAGCAAGCTCTGTAAGATCCCTGTGTCTCAGCTCCTCCATCCATCTCTACAAAGCCAACTGAGATCCAGAGCTGAGAACCAGTTTTTCTTAGTGCTAAGCTCATTATTATTGCTCCTCTGGAGGCAAAACTCCCTTACTGAAGAGGATTAAGATGCCAGTTGTCACTTATCAGAGCTAACAATGTGCAAACTTCACAAATTCATCTGCTTTTGCTACCTCTCTTGTTGACAAATACCTGCAGCCTTTTAGAAGGACGCATGGTCTGAGTGGCTTTTAACTGGAACCCAGAACTCCATAGGATTTCTTACATGGAGGAGGCATTGATGCTGACCTGAAATGCCCAAGGCAACAGCAGCAGTGTTCTGATCCTCCTTCCTCTGGTGTCACCACCCATTTCTGGAGCTACCAGACTGAGAGAAGCTTGGTTTTCAATGAACCAACCTATAAATTATATTCTGCTTCACCTGCCCTCTTAAAAGCATAGGCATTATTTTCTAACCAATTATTTCTCAAATGCATAATCATTAGAAATGTCAGTAAAATAATAACTCAAGGGTGCTTCCTGTTAAATTGGTTAATAACCACATCCTCTGCTAATAAACACCTAGGCCTTTGGCCTCCAGTTTATTTAGCCCAGGATATGGGTATTATTACCTCGTTAAAAGGAAACACCCTCAAGATATTAAGTATCTCCAGAAGGAACAACAGCTGAGTGGAAAGGATGTATATGACAGCTGTTTAAAATTCACTGGGTAAGGCAGTTTTATAGGTAAGTCACCAAAACTCAGATTTACATTCCATAAAGAAATGCTTATTTCTTCCATTACAGCATGCAGTCACCCATGTGTTTACAGGACCAGGCTGGAGACAGGGAGAATTAAGGAAAGGCCCTGAATTTAATTGCCTGGGCACCCAGCATTTAGCTATATGATAATAATTTGCTTTGATAATCTCCACTTTCACTGTTATGCTGGAAAATGTTGGATACACTTTGGTTTGCTTCTCCCCCAGGAACAAGGCAGCTTTTAAAAGAAATGTGGCAAAGCCATTCTTTGAGTGCTGTCCCTTCAGCTCTCGTGCTTAAGCCTCAGCATGTGGGGAAGTTTGTGTAGAGTCCAAAGCTGGGTTATTAAGCATATTGTAGCCTTATGAACAGAAACCAACTTAAAACAAGTTTAGATATGTTTGCAGGACCAATTTAGATTTTTTTAATAATGCAGCATCATTTTATATATTCTTCTGATAGACGTGTTGGGTTTTTTTAGACATATCTTTCTGTTTACATATTTTTCTCCTTTTAAAATGAAAATGAAAAAGTAACTGTGTTGTGCACAGTAAATGTTAGTGTTAGATATGCTCCTCAAGAACAAAGTGCAATCTCAATACATATTCATTTAAACAATTACTTTTCCATACCAATACTTCAGAGGAAGCAGAGACTGCACAGATGCTCTGACTTCAAAACACACATTTTGAAAAATAATTTTTAAGATGCAGACTGCACTGCTCAGCACTACGTGGAAAGAAAAAAGACCTAAAATTTCCAAAGCACACTCTGCTTTTACTGACATAAGAACTTAAGCATCACAACTGGGAATGGAAGGTGTTAGGAAGCAAGATTAGCTCAGAGAGAAGTGTGTATGCAGTACATAATTCAAGGCAAACCAAAGGCCTGGGGATGATTTTTGCTAAAATAAGAATATCAAAATTCTGAGGGCTTTAAATGGTTTTACAAATACATTTGATGCATGAGCAAGGTCCAACAACAACAAAAAAAGTACCCAACACAAAATAAACATACAGATTTGCCACGAAAAATCATCTTGTTGTCAAAGACTGGCACATCATTAAGGATAAATTTCTCTGAAATCCTGCAAATTTCCTGTGAATTTCCCTGTGAGTCTGACTGAAGCTATTTAAGGAGTGAAAGCAGATGCCTTAGCAGCACTCATTCATCAAAACACCCAAACAATTTTCCTTTCTGAATTTAAACATAAAAGGATTAAAAATATTCCACAGATACAGGCTTTCACTTTCTCTTCTGCTTCTCTAACAGAGGCTCTGACACACACCAATATAACCTCCACATTTCTAAGTTCCAATCTATTCCCATTTAAATAAAAAAATAATAATCAACAAGAAGCTGGGCCTTACTGAGCCCCAGTTACTTAGCTGGCCAGCAGGAACAATGTTTTAACAGAACCATTTGCTTGTCCCTCCCCACACTGCTGAGCCTCCTGCCAGCTTTTCAGGGTTATTTTGTACACAGCTGTCACAGACAAGAGGAAGGGATATACTTTTAAAACAAAAGCTATTGTGTTTTAGGTCTCGTGATGTTTCCAATCTGAAAACTGGAAACTAAAATTTGACAGTTTTAATAATTTTCACTGTGCCACATAAAAAAAAAATATAACATAGAGCAGAGGGAAGAGTCAGGAAGAGACTTTGGAAAAGCCATTGGTTTGAGAGATGAGAACTATCCACAAGAGGAGGCTGAAAAGGGCAGCAGGGAAAAGAGAGAAAATAAAGGTAGTGAGTGAGATGCCCTAATGATCTCTGGAAGGGACCTGTCCCTTTGCCTGCCCAGCACAGGGAAGGGCTTGGAGCTGATGGATTTCCTGGGAAAGTCTCACCCAAACAACCATCGAGGAGCAGGAGATGGGCAGAGGACATGAAGAGCCAGCTGAGAAAAGCTGGGTTTGTTCAAGCAGCTTTGGGGAAAGAAACTGGCAGCCCTTTGACCTCTGAGCTCTTCCTGCTCTTACGGAGCAGTGTTTGTGGCATCAGGGCTCTGACAGCAGCTTCCAGAGGCCACATCACCAGAGTCCTAAGTATCCTTGTCCAGAGCCACACGGCCCCATTATTCGTGGGCAGAATCTGACTGCAGGCAAAGAGCACTTAGGAAAACCCACTCTAAAGCACAGGTCCTGCACAAATGCAAGTGGTGAACAGAATTAAAATGTCATTTTGAAAAAAGTGCATAGATGTGGTGTGGAGAATCAATCAAAACAAACTTTTTTATAGCACCTACCTTCATTTCTCCATTAGTCAAAAAAAACCAAGATTGCTGTGGACAAAATGTTTGTTTCTTTTATTTAATAATGCAAACTCTGTTGTAAGACTTTAAAAAAAAAACAAACCTACAAGCACTGCTTGCTCCTTGCTTCAGCAGCACCCACCTCCAGCAGCCTTTCCCAGCAGAGCCCTGAAGCCATGGCACGTTTGTAAAGTGGGAAGAGGAATAAGGCAGCCATCACCTGAGAGATGTTTTTCTGAAGCAGGCAAGTTCAGTGAAGGCTTCATCATGGCATGTATTGACCCAACATCAGTAAATAAATGAATATAGGAAGGAAGGAAGGAAGGAAGGAAGGAAGGAAGGAAGGAAGGAAGGAAGGAAGGAAGGAAGGAAGGAAGGAAGGAAGGAAGGAAGGAAGGAAGGAAGGAAGGAAGGAAGGAAGGAAGGAAGGAAGGAAGGAAGGAAGGAAGGAAGGAAGGAAGGAAGGAAGGAAGGAAGGAAGGAAGGAAGGAAGGAAGGAAGGAAGGAAGGAAGGAAGGAAGGAAGGAAGGAAGGAAGGAAGGAAGGAAGGAAGGAAGGAAGGAAGGAAGGAAGGAAGGAAGGAAGGAAGGAAGGAAGGAAGGAAGGAAGGAAGGAAGGAAGGAAGGAAGGAAGGAAGGAAGGAAGGAAGGAAGGAAGGAAGGAAGGAAGGAAGGAAGGAAGGAAGGAAGGAAGGAAGGAAGGAAGGAAGGAAGGAAGGAAGGAAGGAAGGAAGGAAGGAAGGAAGGAAGGAAGGAAGGAAGGAAGGAAGGAAGGAAGGAAGGAAGGAAGGAAGGAAGGAAGGAAGGAAGGAAGGAAGGAAGGAAGGAAGGAAGGAAGGAAGGAAGGAAGGAAGGAAGGAAGGAAGGAAGGAAGGGGGAGAGAATTGGTGTCATGCTCAACATGTTTTGCACCCTGTAAAAAGGGAATTAAGTGACTCAAGCTCCCCACCCCCTTCTCCCTTTATGTCTGGAAGTGAGCCCTTCTGAAATACTATAGCTACTGGCAGCACAGCAACACATAATAACATGGTAGCAACACATAAAACTGTCAGTCTTCAATGGAAATAGATGGTTAGGCTGAGGGGGTAAACAGACTAAATCAATTTGAACATGCATGTTAAGCACTGTGAAAGGGCAGAGTTTAGTGCTGCTAAGCTGGAAAACATTTGTCTCTGTCTCGTTGTATTTCCCTGCCATTCAGGGCCATCCACCCACAGGCCTCCTGCTTGGCTCCAGTCAGACTCCACGGCTGATTAATGGCAGCTGGAGGTGTCCAGTAATTTCCTCACCTAATAATAAACTACAGCCCAAACCAGGGGCTCCCCTCAGGCCCACATTTAACATGACTCTACTTAGTGCAAGGAGAAAGGCACTTACCCTGTGCCTGCTCACATCTCTGAGATCATGCATGTTGTTGAAGTGGCTCTGAGAGGTTCCTTGGCTGGCTTCAGGCTCATCCTCCTTGTCTGGGGCATGGGAAGCATCCTCATCCCTCTTCTACAGGGAACATAAAAAGGGGAAAGAAAAGAAAAAAAAAAAAGATAAGCCATCTTTGCAAATGGGAAAATAGTCTCCTCTAACAAATCTTAATGCCAACATGACCTTAGAAACAGAGGGATTTACTTTCTCTCATCCTAATCCCAGGGTCACCAACACAAACAATTCTCTTTCAGTGGCTGAGGCTTAAGCAATCTGTCTGGCTCACCACTTCCTACCCAAGGGTGCCCAATAAAACATTTTATGTGAAGACACATCCTCAACAAGAACTTTACCAGATTTTGTCAGCAATTAAAGCAAAGCCTTGTTACTGAAAAACTTGCATGGATCTGTGTATTCAGTACTAAGACTACAAAGACAGAATTGTTTTCCATGGGATGTCACAGTAGCTACACAGCATTACCTCTGCCTTGCCAGCTATACAATTTAATAATCAGCCATTGACATATCAGGAGACTTTTTGAAAAATGTTACTTAGGTGAGTAACATCTCAACTTGTGTACAGTTACTTCAGTAAATAAGGGATGGATATTTGGGTGTAGATAATTGATTTTTTTCATGCTCTGAATACTACTATCAATCCCTTTACAGCTGGTCAAGATATAAAAATGCATGCAAACCACTGAATTTTTTCTTGTCCACCTGGAAGACCCCCTGGTAGCCCAGTTCTCCAGGCACCAATATTATTAATATTATGCACCAATATATTATGAATTTTCCGGTACTTCATTCCAGAGTTTCCTTTTCCCAGGAAACATCTGTAAAGTTACATATGCAGAAATGCTGGTGATGTCAGGAGTGATACCTATTTATCTACACAGCACCCCACCTTGGAGATAAGCAAGAGTAATGGCACTGATCACAACAAATATTTCTAATGCACACATTTCTACTGGTGTAGATAAATACTATGTAATTAATCAGTGTTAAAAAATACTAGGATAATAATATTCAGTTTATGCTGTCTGGCAGAAAGGAGATGAGCATCCCAGTTTCTTGGAGAATGGGCAGTCACAAGGAATGCAGATGCCAGCAGTTTTGCACTAGCACTTCCTCACTCTAGAATCCAGTCGGTGCCAAAAAGGGAGTAAATCAGGTTTCCTACTGTATGACAGGGCCTATAAATACCCACAATTCACCATCCCTTTCAGAACTCAACAAGCAAGACCTGCAGGTGTTTATGTGCACGTGGATGTGCTTCTCCACAGGAACAAATCTAATTAACATGTGGACAGACACACAGACCTTTGCTAGCAATGTCTGCTTACACAGGCAGCTGCTGGCACCAGGGGATTAAAAGGTAATACAATGATTTCTTCAAAAGTCTTGGGACAGTTGGAAGGAAACTGATTTTCCAGGCATCTGTGCAAATGGGTTTTCCATTCTCTTCAAAGGTTTTTTCCTATCCCTCCCCTATCTTCCTTCCCTGAAGCACAGATCATTAGAAAGAAATTTAAAACAATTCTGGATATTGTTTTATGCTATCCTTTATAAAAAGAGATAATATCATTTCTGCCACAGATGTCACTACGTATAAATTTGCAGTATGCTGGAAATGGCAAGAAAAAAACAACAAAGAAACAAATGTAGATACAAAAAGGAAAACCTAAGGAACTGGTATTTTCCATCATGTTAGAGTTAAGCCACTTGACTGGAGGCTTCCAAAAAGAGGTATTAGTATAATTTAAGAGGACAATAACACAAAAATAAAATAAATTCACTTGGGGATGGAGGGAATATTAAGCTGCCTCGCAGTTCAGTCCTTTCTTTTTCAGGTTGCACATCCAGACATTGCTTCACTTACAGCAGGGAGATGCATGCATTATTTGGGAGATTTTTCCCAACAACACAGCTGCTTACTTCAGACTTGATCTGATGCCTACCAGCGTCAACCAGAATTTTTGATCAACTTAAAGGACTACACAGTTCTCTGACAATTTGAATGGAATTTCTGTGGAAGTGATCTTCAGTTTTAAATAGAGGTGCCTTCTCACTAAAGAGATCTGAGAAGTGCTAAAAGCTTAGCAGGAAGTTGAACCTGCCTTAGAGATGGATGCAGGCTCACATTTCTGAGGTTCTGTTTCAGAAATCTGCTTTTGAACCCAGGGACCTCGCAGGGCTGGACTGGGCCCAGAGGGGGCTGAGCTCTGGAGTGACCTCCCCAGCTCCTTCAAGCCCCTCTCCAAAAGCCATAACACTGCTCCTTCTGTGCCAAGATTACGTGTTCCCATAGCACAGAGGGAGTGAACAAAGTCCAAAAGAAAAAGGAAAGCTGGTCTCCTGTCAGAGCCTCAGCTTATCTCAGCAGCTCCCTATTTTTAACTCGATTGCAAACGATATCTGTGATCAAAGGGCAGAACCCCTGGAGGAGCTCAGCCGAGCAGCCTGGTGGCCACAATTCTCCTGATGATTTGTAAGCAGGAAAGGACTTTTGACATGAAAGACAGCTTAAACAGCACAAGAATAGCAATAAACCAGTTGTAAAATGCTTAACATTGCCCTTGAACTAATGCAAATTGTTCCAAACAATTTTCTTTTCTTTTGCTTTCTCCTTTTTTCTTTTTTTTTTTTGTTTTTTCTTTTTTCAGTCTCTGGCTGCCCTGCTGGGACATTTAAGCAGTCACATGCTCCCCATACAAAAGCCTTATATAAGTGAGGAAATACAGTGTACTAATGTGGTCAGAAGAAGAGAATCAAACAACGTCCACAATTCAGATCTGCTGCCTTCCCTTCTTTTGTTTGAGAAAGTGTTCATTAATGAGAAGCTTGTTTTGGATACTCACTGAGCTCCCAGACAGAAATGTTGAAGGGCAATTTATTGGCTTAAAATACTCAATTAAGCTGTAGAAGAGATAGGTAACAAAGTAAGTAAAAAAATGAATACCCTGAAAGCAAATTAGTTGGGTTGCTGAATGTTTTAGGTGTTTAGAAAATGACAATATTTACTTTCTGAGCTTCAGCAATACTAAAGAAGGCCAATGTATGTGTTTATAGAAATCACGTTTCAAGGGCACGCTCACTACTGTAATTGCTGCCTGCAGAAATTATACATTATAATGTCACCTTAAAAACATTCCATTCTTTTGTTTTCTTTTTTTCTTTTTTTTCTTTTCCACATGGATCTAAAGTAGATGTTTTGTTTCAAGCACTAACACATTCCTTTATCACCAGCAATTAGTTATATCTTCTGAAAAGCTCTGTGTCAAACCTCACAGTAATTAGAGACAGGAAAGACCAATGAAATCATCAGTTCATTTTCCAAAGATGTTGAGTGCTGGGATAGCTCTGCAAGGCAGATTGTATCAGCCTTTAGAAAAACACCAGTAATTAGAAGATAGCTGAGTGGTGTGCATGTGTGTGTTTAAAAACATTAAAATTCTCCAGTCCATCTATTCTTTTGCTTCCACTTCTTCCTGGCAACGCTTGTGGTTTTAAAACAATACTCTTCCCCAAAAAAACCTTTTTAATTCCTCCTCACTGTCCCTCCGGTCGTTGTATGAAAAATTCCTTAAGAAAAGAAGAAACATCTAGGTTAAAAACAGTGTTTCAAAGAGCACTTAGGTGTATGATTCACACAGGTGGAATAAAGCAGAATTTAATCAGAAGTTTATAGTCACCCATGTGCAAACCTACAGCCCTGACTGGGGGAAGGCTCTTTGTTACCTTGGCAAGGGTTGTTCTGGCAAATAGACAGAGACGAGTCAGAAATACAATATTTTTTAAATTAATAAATATTTTCTTTATTTTTTGTTGCAGTTAAAAATCCATTTGAATGCCTTAGAGCAAGTTAAAAGTCAGGAAAAATTTATATTCTTCATTGCATTCCTAACTTTATACAGTATGTTAACTGATAACTGGGCTCAAAAAAAGCACTGGTCATAGGGACTTTAAACCCCTGTATGGTAGTCTTCTTTTTCTCTAATCCCCACTATTGATCAAATTAACTTCAGAAACACCATTATCTGAGCATTCCAGGTGAGGAGCAGGAAGAGAGCTGTGCATCCATGGCTGTAAATCTGTGAGGTCTGTGACCATATCCCAGTATATCCTGCCACATTCCCTCTGACCTCATCCTCTGGGGATTTCTCTGTAATGATGACAGGATTTGTGCTCTTGCTAAATCTGTACTCTGTGGGAACCTCTTCTTTCTGGTGACCCTGAAACCAGCCACTAACCAGAGTAAGCACATGGGGCTTGGAACTGTTTAAAGTAGGGTTGTCTGAGGTCCTGTGTGCAACCACAGAGTCAAGTGTTTAAAATGTTTTCAAGTCTCCAACATGAGGTCAAAGAAACACAGTTGGTTAAGAGTCACATTAGGATTTCTTCAATTCAAATTACCTTGGTGCAAACCTTCTATTGTCCTATTTTATGTAAATTTTTAATAACTTCAAAAAAGCTGCAAGCATTTTACTGACTTTTTTCTTGTTTCCCATCTTTTTTTTTTTTTTCATGAATATATTATGAAATAGCTATTACATAGCTAGGTTTTACAGCACCTCACCCAACAAGCAAGGAGAAATAACTGCCCAGCTTTGTCTCTGCTTTTCTTAAGGCTAATTTTTTCAAGTGTTAGAGGTTAATAACACTTATTTCATCCATTTCTTGGATCTAATAAAAGCAGTGGGGCATAACGTTCTGTAAAACCAGGCAATAGAGGAAATAACACTAATGTTAACCTCTAACATAAATGTAGGGGTAATTACCCTGGTCTACTTTTAAAATGAATGCCTTTTGTAGTCTCCCAAGTGGCATGGAAAAAAACCTCCTATGTTCCAGGCTGCCACCAGTTTCCCAGATCAGGAGCCATTTCCGTGAGGTTCTTCTGTCTGTGGCAGGGTGACAAAGGTGTCTGTGAGTCTGTGATGAAGGACTGGCACCCTGCAGCAGGAAGAGCAACAGCTCTCTTCAAGGTCTGTGTCTGAAATGCAGGGACAGCCTTCTGCCAGAAGGAGCATTTTACCTGCTTCCCCTCCATTCAAGATTTAAACAGGCAATTTGAGCAGAATACATTAAAAAGCAAATAATATACTCTGAATTAATTAATAATGGCACAAGTATTCTGCTCCATCCAAATATTACTTTTTTCTAAAATAAACTATGTTTAAAATTGTCTTCTTTTATCTTTCCAAATGTGTATGAGTACTGTCAGTCACCTGGAAGTCTCCTTGACCTGAACACGGGACAGCCCCAGCCTCTGTGGGTTGATGGGTAGTCCCAAATTAATTTAATTTCCAGGTGTCTTCGTGCAGGATAGGAAAGAACATGATAATCTGAGGTCAGAGTCACTACTTAATGTCTTCTAACCTGAAAAAAAGGTCCTCACCCAGTCCTGCTAATGGTATTAATTCTATATTAGACACTTACTGATAAAACTATTTGGTGTGATCAGCTATCAGTCTTTGAGCTCATTGGTAACATAAATGCACATCTATGTGTACAGACTGCCTAACCAGATCTGTTAGGTCCAGATAGGGACTGTGATGTACAGGACCTATAGGTATGGGAAGGAACAGCCTGGAAACTGAGTTGTCACTTAGGGACAAATGGGAATCCCTTGGATTAAAAAAAAGTATCAGATAACACCATGCAGTGACTGAACAGAGCACAAAATATGTCTACAACTATTTCTATGCTGCTTTTAGTTGCCCTTTCTACCAGAGTTTCCTGAACGTGCAGAATTCAGTGTTTGCAATGATACTGTTGGAGCTTTCTGGGGCTCTGGGCCACAGCTGTAAAGAAATTCTCTCTTATCCCACTCTCGGGGTCTGAACAGTCAAAGGAGGCTCCAATTGGGTTAAATAAAAAGTGACAGCTGCAACCACATCATGCAGGTCTCCAGAACACTTACTCTCTGTGTTTCACTTCCTTCAAAATCCCTCTTACCACTTGTCAGGACTACTGGACAGTCCAGAATCAGGTGCTGAGTATTTACTTGGTGGATACCACCCAATGACTGATGAGGATGGTCAGGAATATTGCAGGATGCTGCTGGGAACAGTAATTCCTATCTTAGTACAGACATTAACGAGTAGAAACAGAGAAAGTTGAGTGCAGGGTGACAGCAATTATAACCATGTTATCAATGTTGTCAGCGTGTCAAGGACTTGTTCAGGTAAAGGGAAGGAAAAAACATCTGAGAGAAAGCCAAAGCAACAGAGGAACAGTGGGTAATTTCTGCAGAAAGGCTAAAACTTAGAATGGAAAATAGGAAATAGATTTTTAGTTTCATTCCTGGGGTGACTTTGGATATATAGCATAAAGTCACCATGGAAAAACCTGCATATCCATCCATTCCTCCATGAGCTACCTGGTTAGAAGGAGACTGAAACTGTTGTGCTGCCACACTAATACTCTTCAGACACATTACATTCACTAAATTCTTTTCTAATAAGGCAAGACAGCAGAGGGTTTTTTCTCTTGACATTTATGAAGCCTGCAAAGTGGAAACAATCAGTACTTTGTCAACACCTGACATTTAGCCTGACCTTCTTTTCATAATTATATTAGAAGGCTAGACTAGACCCCAGAACATTTGGAAACCAGATGGATTTATAAACAGTAAAATATACTTAAGTGGCTATGCTCAGCAGAACCGGTTCAGAGGAGATTTCTCAAAACTTAGCAAATATTAATAAAATATCTGCATTGTGAGGCAGCTTTCTTAAGTGAATGAGCCAAAGTCTGCGCATAAAATAGAAGAAATGAAACCTTTCCATCATCATCCTCACAGACTGACTTCCCTACATGACCACAATCATAAAGGCAAAGCACAGTTTTCTGAAAGCTTTGCAGAAAATCCACAAGACCTTTTCAGGATGGCACATCTCTCCAACAGAGATAAGCTGCCCCAGAGAAAAAAATAATCATCATTTAGAGCGGCTGATTTTATGATATTCACTCAGGTATTTTACTTATTTTATAATTTCATCATATTTGGAGGCTTCCTTAAGACATATTAAAGTGGGAATGTGACTGTCCAAGAGACACGCTCTATACAGAACCAGATTACATCTGTCTGCAGAGGAACAACTGCTCACAGCTTCATTGTTCTGCTGCTATGGGACATGTTAGGACACAGCAATGCAGGTACCATTCCCCTCTGCCTCACAGACTCCTCACTGTCTTCCAAGAGCATAACTATAGTCTGATTAGCTCAGTCCTTTACATCATTACCATTTACTTTGCCAATAGCTATGTCTGTGGAACTGAAGCTTTCAAGAGCTTCCTTGTTGATCAGGGAGGTTTTCATCTACCCCATTAAAAAAACATAGCCTGGAAGGAAGGAAGAGAAAGGTGACCTGTATTGGAACTGTGGGTTTCTCTACAAAGTGTAGGAAGAGCTATGCCCCAGAGAAATACTTGAACAAAACAATCATTCTGATGCAAGAAAAACAGTATTATTGTAGTCGAGCAGCTATGAATGAAGGTATTCTGCTGTACCTGTTGTGAACAAGGCCCCTGCTTTAATTATGTCTGAAGCTTGGTGGCAAATATCCAATCCCCAAGTGAAGTTTTTTTAAAAAACCCAATATTTTGTTTCCATTCATTTAGTTGGCTGATTATTCTGAGTCTTTGACACTTTGACCTTTTGTTCTTTATGAATGTGCCCTGACTATACCTATAGGGTCAGCTTGGCCTGACTAAGAGCAGTTAAATCTGGTTTTGTACAGTGCTTTAATTCCTCTCCATAATGCCCAGCATCTGCCTCCTTTCCTCTCAGTCCTAGCTACTGGAGAGAGCTAGGAAGTGGTGAGTATATTCCAAAAGCAAAGGATTTTCTTTATGACAAACCACGAGTACAGCCCTGCCAGGTGCTGTGAGACCTGCTCCTTACACCCCAGCACTGACCCAGAGCCTTGCCAGACAGTCATGATCATAAAAAAACCTCAGAGGACTCAGAGAGATACCAGTATGAAACTGCTGGGCTGTGCACACCAACACTGAACTCGTGCCTGTGTCCCAAAGGATCCTACAGCCAGGTTTGGGGGCACATGTCTCACAAATTACTTCTGAACGTGTGACAGAGAGGAAAAAGAAAGGAAAATCAGGACAAGATGCTCCAGGTGACATTATTTCAAAAGCCTAATGGCAATGACAGATGTTGATCCTAAATATCCAGTGCACATTTTGTGTTTGATATATTAAACACAATTAAAATCATCCTAATGGCAGCTGAAAGGAGACCCTGACACACTCCAGCAATGCCAGTGGAAGATTTCACTCTAGAAAAGCCCAGCCCATTTTTGCTCCAGATGTTAGCCTCCTTCTCCCTGTTGGATACACAAGAAACCTGGGAAATGAAGTTTCTAAGTGACCCAATTTCTCAGTCACTCAGATAGAAGAGTTGGATGTTCAAAACTTGCTGGGGAAGATGAGGTGAATGTTCACAAACAATCCTGTGACCAGTCAGTGGCACCATGAGCCACTCTTCTGTAGCAGGAAAAGGAAAGGAAAGCTAAGCTTGATTCAGAAGCATTATGAACAGCAGCTATAAAATTCACTGCTAAGGGCAGATCTGTAAGAGGCACCGAGTAAAATTTTTCTCATAGTAAATGCTGGACCATGAACTAGTCAAATGAAAAAAAAAAAAAAAAAAGGCCAGAAAAGCCCTGACAAGTGGTACTTAGTGTACAGATCAAGATCTAGATTAAAGCAGATGGAAAGGATAAACCTGACCCTGGATAGTTCTCTAGAGAAAAATACTGAAATCATCAGGCAAGAGATGATGAGCCAGCCTCCTCTGTGCACCCTGCCCAAAGGAGACTCGAGCTCTGTCCATCAGAAGGGGATTTGAATAATTCTTTAAGTACTGATGACAGTTTGTATACAACAATGCAGGAAAATTATCTTCATTTTAAACTGTTTATAATTTGAAGAGGACTTGGTTAAAATTAAATTGTGGAAATCCTATCTGTGGAAAAATATCTCAGGGATGGGTTTTCATCTATCCTGTAAATCTGTCCTCGTCTATCCTGCAGTAAAACCATGTAATTAAAGTTGTCACTCACTCAGGAAGGTGGTACAAGATCTATTACCAGACTCTCTCCTCAGAGGCCACTGCACATTGCCTCCTGTTCCAATCTGCTGTGGGTTTTTCTGGTGCGTGCCCTATGGGCAGATGTTCCCAGAGAATTACTCTATTTATTTAAACAAAGCGTAATAGAAAAAAAAGAAAATCTGTTAGGGCAAGTAAGGATGAAAAAGAGCCACAAGTTTTTTCTACATCTGTTTTTGTTATACATGGTAACCAGGGAGATAAGAATATCCACAGTCCTTGGTTTTGCTACTCATAACAAAGTGCTTTTGCTTTGTACACTCAACAATTTCACTTGATTTTTTTAAGAGACTGAAAATAAATGCAGTCTCTATACATAGTTTCATTTGTTTTCAGGAACTGTGCCCTTTGACTCTTGTAATTCTATTTAAAGCTAATGTCTAAAGCTCTGTTGTTCCAGGGACATACAAAATATACCTGAGATTTATGAAACAATAAATATTTTCTAGGCTATTTTCTAGGCTTTTCTTCATTCCTTTTATTTCATTAATCAAAGCCAATTACAAAAAAAGCTGCACATCCTCTGGAAGCTATCTAATGGGTTATTTATTATTAAAAGCAATCAATAGTTGGTGTCTCATATGAATGTTGAATGCAGGGGAAGACACAAGGAGTTCCTGTCACTGCCATCACATGTACAGCAGGACTACAAACAAGAGTATTGTTAAAGCTTCATTAATGGCACGACAGGCATCCACCTATGAAAACAACTCCATTAAAATAACCCAGCTATCAAGTGGGGGCTACTGCACAGAGCACTCTTGAAAACATTTTCTCCCTCTTGAAAGTCATGTGCAATGTTACAGTATCACCCTTAGCAGTGCCTCTGGTTAAGCTGTAGCTTCCTTTTCTCCCCAAGGTCCCTTTTTGAGGCTGTTCCTTTTTTCTGTCCTCTGCAGGGGGTCTCTGTAGGGCAGACGATGTGCTGGTGCCCACCAGAGCCTGCAAGAGGTACTGCTGAACAGGTCAGTACCAGAGGAGCAGCCAAACACCACCCCAGGTGAGGGATGGCCTTTCATGGCAGATCATGCTCACAAGCAGAACAGGAGTACAGAAGATGGGTGCTTTTAACCAAAGAAAAACCCCAAGGCATTTCCAGTACCATCTCACAGTGGATTTGAGGACATTTCCTGATTTTGCTTCCTACCACCATGAAGATATTTTTTATCATCATCAGGTGGCAGGTGTTTCCTAGGCATTCAGGCCTATTTCAGAGGAGATGGACAAAATGGAACTACAAAAAGGTTTATTTTCAAGTGCAAGTCACAAATGAACCAGGACCCTTAAAAAGGCTTGAGGATAAACACAGAAGGCAAGAGTCTCACAGACTGACTCAGGCAGGCTGCTGGGTTCTGCAGGGATAGCATGGAAAAAAAAGACAAAAATGGTGACAGTATGAGAAGCAGATGGATTTGGGAATATCAGAGGAGCAGATGGAGAGGACTGGGAACAGGAAGTTTGTTGTGGGAGGATGGTTATGGAGGGCAAGCTGCTCCTGCACACAGGGCTGTGAATTAGGGCAAAGCTGTTTAAACCTGATGCTGCTTTTCCAGATGAGGAACCAGGAGAGTAACACGGAGAGAGGCAGCAGGATCCAGCTGAGGAATAAGGAAGGAGCTCAGCAGATGCGTTTCATATCACTGGGAAGGATCCTGCTTATTTTTGGAATGCCAGAGTAGTCTGTGTCACAACAGTCAGGGACATGTAAAAGGAGACTCCACAGGTCTACAAGGATTTTGGAAAAAATTGCTGATTGGGGGACAGATGCTTAATTGATGAGAATCAGATGAGCTGTATCACTTGCAGCAGAGCTATAGCAGCTTGTGATCACTGGTGAGTTTAGACCTGTTTGTCCTTAACAATATAGCAGACTTTGTATGTTTGCAGCACTAAAGAACTATTAGTTTTTAGACTGAAGAGAAGCTTTCTTGCCAAATAAGCTAATGTTTGATTAGCTGATATCTCCCAGTTGTCATGATCCTGCTGCTGCCACTGATAGCCATTTCCACTGGCTCTAGCTTGGTAAATATTTAAATTTTTTAACCAAATGTTATGTCATCCCCAGTATATGGCTCACAAACTTGTTGTTTAAGTTTATATGGCGTGCATTAGGAAACTGGAGATTGACATATGAGTTTGATTTAGGTTAAAAAATTTGAACCAGAGCTGAGGATGAAGAATTCAATTTATAACCACTAAAATTGCAAGGAAAATACAAGCTAGAACAATGTTGGCATTTCTCAAAATAGCAGAGAGATGCATGGTTGTGGTTAGGAGAGAGAGGGCAACGGGAAGGATTTTCCAAAGTAATGGAATAGAAATTTTACAGTGGTTTATCTGGCCTTCTATTCATAATTTGTCAACTCCCTAAATAAAGTCCATACAAAAGACCATTTACGTTTTAAATGATAGGTTTTTGCCTGAGGATCACAATTCATTTTAAGCAAATGAGCAAATAATTAGGTACACAGAACAGTTAAAAGATAAAAATGAATACTAGCAGGACATCTTCAAACCGTAAGGCTACACCATATGACCTCACCTTACAAGAGGCCTCCAGCTGTGCCAAAACATTTCAAAATCAAAACATTTTCATGTTTCATATTACTTGAATTTTTGCTACAGCACTTACATTTCCAGAATAGTCCTACATGAAGGATCTGTGCAGAAGCCACCTTTTCCTACCTCTTCCCGAAGGTTCCAGCTAGAACTGCCAATAACTGACTCCTTCCCCACTCCATTCCTGTGATGTGCTATGAATTTTCTTGTTAGCACAGCAGCCTCACAGCCATCGTTGGGACACAGTATTCTTGCACACTAGAAATGCTAAATCATTAGTCTGAAAAGAATCTATAGGTGTTTTCACCACCACCTGCCTATTTTTATGCAGATTTTCTGAGAGAAGTAGGGGTAAAGTTCAAATAAACTGAAATATAGCAGTAGGCAATAGCACATCAAGAATGCTGATCCTGGCTAAGTGCAGTTTTAATTTCTTGATCACTTTCCTCAGGGCAATGCAAGGTGGTCAGTTTTTCAAAGCTTGACTGGATACAGTCAGCCAGGACACACTGTGCATATTTTTATTCTTATGTTGCTGTCTATCCAGTTAAAATAAATTCATCACTCTCATCACCCAGCACTGGTAGCATTTCAAATGTCTCTGCAGCAGCTCACTGGAAAGACATTTGGGCTCTAGCTTTCTCCTGGAGCTTTCATCAGAGAGAAGCCTCTGGGAAGCTGTGGTGGATGAGTTCAGAATAACCTGTAAGAATCTCCTGTAAGGCTGAAAAGCTAACAAGAGTTCTGAGTACTGCAATAGCTTTTTGCTATTGACAAACTGCTAAATTGCTAAATTATAGCTTTTTCAGGCACAGTCTCACAGGTTCTGGAAGGACTTTTGACTAACCCGAGGCCACTCCTGTTAACACATTGTCAGATTTATATTTCTGGTTTTTTTAAGATCTGTTTTTTTTCAGGTAAGTAGTAGGCATCAGCTATTAGCCATAAAAAGCTGGGGAGAACAGAATACATGTAGGTTTTAGGGCATGATAAGAAATGAACCGTGAAAAGGCCTAGCAGCAGGCAGAAGGATTAAGGAAGAAGTTGGCATTGTCCAGCTGTGGGATAAAGTGTGTCTTGTACCTCCAAGGTCGTGCAGCCAGATAGTTAACATCCATTGCCATTCCCTCAGCTCAAAACATGCATGCTCTGGGAGATGAGAACATTGACTGCTGGAAAAATGCATGCTTTGGAGGGTGAGGACATTGACTTCCTTTTCATATTTGCTAGTCTAATTATACTGTCCTGATTTCAAATTAAAGACACAATGGCTTTTGCTATTCCATTATGTAATTATAGATTTCTGTAAACATTCCTTCCTTTGTTGGTTTGCTCTGTGCACGGATTTGTTTCAAATACATAAAGCAATCAAAATAAATTCTGAAATCAAAACAAAGAGAAAACAAATGGTGCCTCAGATATTCCCTGAAAAAAAATAGCTCTGTGCATCATCCTCAGGCACTTCTGTCATCTGTTGCTATAATAACCACTTTGATTACACGAACACTCACCAAACTCTGCTTGGCTGACTGAAGGGCACTTCCCAGCAGCTCAATGAATAGCTCTGAAGTGCTGCTCATTTCCAACTCAGTACCAGATTCTGTCCTATCGTATCAACAGCCATGCAGCCAAGAAACTGAGCTTTCCTGCACACGGTCTCCATGGTGTTTATGTGTTTCTTCCCCAAACAGACAGATGCAGATTAAGCAATGCATGTCAATCTCATTAGGAGACTGTGAAATGTGCAGAAAGTTTGTTAGACACTCATGCAATCGTACACATTGTGAACATCCTGTTTATTTGGCCTCTTCTCTGATGATTGGCTGTGGTGTTTCAGCACATTACTGACAGCTGGGAACTGCTCCAATGGAACATGCTTTTCCTATGACAAAGATCCAGAGAGCAGCACTAACATGTGTCCGCCCATTATTTCAGCCATACAAAAAAAAAAAAAAAAAAAAAAAAAAAAAGCCCAAAACAAAACCCCAAAAGCCCCAGCACAGCCCTTCCAAATGAATAGCACATTGGTTGTCTGAGCTGTGCTGGAGCAGCACCAGACAGGCCCTCAGCGACCTTTGGAGGCCATCTGAGATAATAAATCCTTGGCCCCCCAGTTCCGGAATGCTCTGGGCAAGGTCAGGATGGCAAATTTCCCACTTCCACAATATCAGATGTTACGGTAATTCCTTTTAGCTCATGTGTAAGAGCAAAGGAATGTCTTCAAACCTCATCTAGGCCCTGTGGAATCTGTTGAAAATGCATGACAGCTGCGGGCTTTGGCTGGGGTCTGCCTGTGAATAGATGAGATTTGGAAGCCTTTCAGGCAAGGGAAGGAGGGAATGAGTGTACATTCAGTGTGTCCCATGCTGCCTGCCTCCCCAGCTCCCTTCCACACAGCACAGACACAGGGCAGCTCAGCCCTGCCACAGTCTGTGTCACCCAGTGTCACTGGGAACATACGGGACACAAATACAGGTGTGCAAGCACAGACACCTACACACACACACACAAATAAAAAGGAGGGGGGGGAGGAAGAAGAAACATGGATTTCCATAAGGTCTGAGAATAGGAAACTGAGCACTTCTGCCAGTTTTTCTGTAACAGGGCAGGGAGCAAAGAACTAAGCAACTAAGCATCAATTGCTGCTCGATGTCTCTGGGTGCACAAGGTGGGCAGGAACCCCACATGGATTCTCTTGTTCCCTCTTCTCCAGAACCAAGGCGAGACCAGATCGTGCCAAAGACCATAGATCATGGCCTCTTACACACCCATTTTCACATCACTAAGCAAAGTGGTTCAACACCAGCTACCATGTTTATCATATTCATCATCTCTCCAGTCTTGTGCTTTCCAAGGACTTCGTAGACTCAGGTTTGGTCCTCAGCTACAAGGTCTGCAGTGCAGATGGGAAACTCCATTTGCTATGTGCAGAAAAGGACTGAGATACAAGGCAAGGGAGGATCAGAAAAATTGCCTTAGAGAGCCACCTCCACTCTACAGAGCTTTCAAGCTGTGGTTAACAGCCCAGACTAACACAAGCTTTTGATTATTCCTGAATAATTCCAAGAGTACAAGAAAGCTCCTAGCACACAGGGCTTCTTCCAATCACATCAGTATTCCACACAGTGTTTCATAAACTTTATACTGCATCTGCCATGAAGCCACCCTCACAGCCACTATGTCCATCTTTCACACTGAAAAATACCAAGAACCTGTTTTTTGTGCAATAACAGCCACTACAAATTGTTATTGCTGCTGGTATAAAATGAAGTAAAAGAACAGATCCACCAACAGCTGGATACAATGCACCCGGAGAAAGTGCTTTTTCCAGATTCCAAAAGAAGTTTCAGAGAAAGAAAAGTAAAAAACAAAACAACAAAAAGCAACAACAAAAAACCAAAACAAAACCCCAAAACCAAAGCCCAACACATTGAAAGGAAATCAGAAGTATGCTAATTATAAAGACAACACACTCCTGATTTCTTACAAGAAGATGAAATGCACAGCAAGCCTCAGAGATAACATAATCAGAGATAATACAATCTTCATATATCTCTTCATATATTTCAGAGATAATGTTAAAAAAAACAAAGACTAATTGTTCATTTGTTATGCCTGTGGAAACAAAAATCCTCCAATCACTGCCTCAGGAGACAGAAACAAACAGCTGTGTGCAAAACAGGTACAGAACCCCATGTGCAGTTCCATTCCTTTCTGCCAGTTTTGCTGGCAATACCTATTAAAGCAGACCAGTTTTTGCCTCACCAAGATGAAGCTCTTTATATACAATCCTTATAAAATATTACAGCAGTCTAAAAATTGAGCCAGAACATTACAGTAACACTTCTGTGATGGTTGTGACATTATTGCAGTACCACATTGGTTTGGAGAAGAGGGGAATAGCAGAATGCTAAACCAAGTACAAGCCTCTTGTCTGTGTGGAAAACGAGCTGCACCTTATTAATGGAGAAATTCTCCACAGATAACAGTACTCTGTCTGCTGCATTTGACATGGTTTGTAATCCTGACTCTGCTTAATTGAGAGTTTTAGCCATGATTTCAGAGGGGTTTTACCTCCAGCCCCCTACTTTTATACAAACCTCCTGAGCCCTCGAGTGCATTGAGGAGCCTAAAGCAAAGGAAGAGCTCCACCCTGAACAAACCAGCAAGCTTCAAAAACATCCTACTCTGAAAATTACAGCTACTGGAAACCATCCTTTCACGAGTCCATGGACATGCTAATTTTTCCTTACTAAATTATCAGCCAGTCCCTCCCACAGTCACAGTTTATTTGCTTCCACATTCAAGAATTTTCAACAGAGCTTAATCAATTCAGCAAAAGAGAAGCTGCATTAAAAATACGTGGAATTCATGAGGATAAGCTTTCTCTGTAGGAAGAAGGTTATCAAATAGCAGGGAATTTCTTGTGTGATTGGTGTCTCTTTCAATTATGTCACTCAGACAGATTCAGGGCTTTAAAACAACAGTACAAGTGTAAAGGAAATCCATGTATTTAGATTTTTCTCAGGGGAACTCACCCAGAATTACACTACCATCAGTACAATCAGAATTTCCCCCATTTCTTAGATTCTGTCATTTTGCAATGTGACAATGACACTGTTTCAGAGCATCCCCTCTCAAGCACGTGTCAAATAACAGATGCCACTCGCTATCCTCTACTTTTTCAGACAATGAGGAGCAGAATTCAGCCTGCACACCATTCTGTAATCAAGACAATCTGACAAAGTAAGCTCTAGTCCTGTGTTTTCCTGTGACTTCTCAGGGAACTGGCTTATTCTCAGATCTGGGGAAGAATACCAGTAGTATGTACACATTCTTGTCTGCACTCATCTAGCTGCCCACCCGACTCAGCAGATCTCTTCACATGAATTTTTCAGTAGAAGGAAATACATAAAGAGAGTGAAGTTTGTGTACCACTGTATTGCAAGCATTCCTGTTAACAAACAATATAATGGGGATGCAAACTACTGGAGGCTCACAAAAGGATACTTCAAAGGTGCTGCCTGGAAAACACAAGGATCATGAACAGCAGCACCAGAACATCCACTGCAATCCCAAAATAAACATGGCAGTGAGGTCTGCAAGTTGCCTGCAATTTGCAAAAGGCAAACTTCCTTAGTTAAAAGTACTCACTGCTCAGCATGGCTTAGGTTTCCAGTAAGTTCCTCTCTTGAGAACTGCTTTTATATTCATTCCTGTCTTAGAAAGAAATAGAACATTTCCAACAAAGCTGCATCAGCAAAATCCCATTGTCCACAAAGTTTGACTGGCTGGCTGCAATCTGCACATGCACTACTTCCAGTTGGATCGTGTCTTTGGGCCCTTCCCCATTGGTAGGAGACACAAACGAGAAAGTTTTTGATCTATACTAATTAATGTTTGTTTGCACACCATGAAACAATAATCCACAGAAGCCTTAACAAGGCAAAGTCAAGTGAGAATGTTGCCATCTTTTAATCAGACGATCGTAATTTCAAAAGACAAAAAATTAACCCAAGTTATCCATACAGTCCTACAGCCAGTGAAATAAATTCCTGCATGGGTGCTCTACCTTCATTTCCTGCTTAACACACATCACTTAGGAGCTCAAAGTTTGTAAGAACTTAATTGACACTCTCAGCACCTTTTTGTTTGCTGCATCCCTCCTAGTGCTGTCGTGTAAATTCAGATAGTACACACACACCAGTGGCCTGGCAGCCTGCTGGAAGTCATCCTCTCCCTGTGAGTCCTGCTCCAAAATCAAGAGAAATTGCAACAATAGGGTACTCTGCTCCAGAGCTGTTCAACATGCAACAGAGCAGAGTCAAAAAGCAATCAGAAATAGCTTCTGGATTCTTTTCCATCCTTTGTCTCCACATATGAAGATTTTTAAGATACTTGAGGAACTTACAAAACAAGAGATTGCTTTTTCTTAAGCTCCCAGCAACTGATGACAAGTGAGGAGTGGTCTGCATCTTGACCCCTGCTCTGATGCTTGTTTCCCCTTCCCTGCTGCTCTCAGCTGTTTCACTCCTGACCTCCAGTCTCTGGTTTCAGCTTCCATGGCATGCTTTGGCTTCTAACAGAGCAGGAATTGTACATGTCAAGCATTAGAAACAGCAGCTCATTAACAATGTAAAACACATCTGAGAACAAAAATGGCCATGGGGAGACAAAACCAAGGGCACCAGCCTGGTTAAACCATCCCAGGATTAAGTGTTCCCAAAAGATGTAATGAAGGGGTTTCCACTGACATGGTTTTTCTGACAGAAATTTGCCAAAACTTTCTGGGAACTATGAACATTTCAACAAAGAACTTTAATTGGGGTGGAATAAAAGAGATGCCCAGCAAATAGTTACTTCCACAGCAGGAAAGAGGCAATCTGGAAAACACTCAGCACAGTGTTCAGTGCATGCTCCTGAGATGGTAAAGGCAATGTCATCTCCATCCTCTCTGCTAGGAATCACTTTGAAGTCAGATTCTTTATCTGTACATGACCTAACTGGAGGACTAACTATTCAGGAAAGTCTTGTCCTTCCTTCAGAACAAGAAAAAAATGTTTTTAAAATATAATCTCAGTTTCACCCCAATGTGGATATCCTCATGGCAAAAAAATCCTTGACTAGTTACTGCTTTTTTGACTTCCCTCTCGTACTGAAAGCTGAAGGTTTCACTAAATCCCAGTAGTGCAAGAATCCCAGGCCCAATCTGACTCTCCATGCAGTGTGGCTGGCCAGCTGGTATCAGCCTCTCAGTGAGCTTTATCACATCAACGTGCTTTACCCTGTCCTCCTCTCTGAGGTAGCAGTGACCTGTGCAATTCTCATGCAGCAGGGAGCTGCCAATTGTGCAGACAGAGACATTCCAGGGGGTGTATCCTGTTACTGTCTGTACTCCCCATCATCTGCTTTAAATCCCTCCAGTTCTGCTGACAGCTTAATGTGTTCATCTTCTTCAGAAACAAATATCTGAAAGACTAAAACTTAGGGAAGACCTCTGGACTTCAGAGAACTTAAAGCCCAAGGATTTAAGAGACCCAAGAAGAGCTCAGCTTGTGTTAAGACTCACAAGAGATCTATCTAACCCTAGAAAAGCAGTAAGAATAATTATAAAAATTAAGCCAGTATGTCCATCTTACAAAAATCCCAAAATTCGTTCAGGATCACTAAACATGAACAGGTATGAAATCCACCCCAGGGTGTATCACCAGATCTTTCTCCTGGTCATAGCCTTTCCTCAGCATCACTACTGGCAACTCTTAGAAACAGTGCTGGGGGCTACAAAGACATAAGGTCTGAACTGTTCTAGAGACTGTTCTGTTAAATGCTTTTTGAAACAGCGTTTGAACTTGCACGCAGGAGATAAATTCATACTTCATTTACTGACATACATTGTGTGTATGAAAAAAAGACCTTACTATCAGAGTGCCTCATGGCATTAGCACACAGCTATTACAAGAACGGAAGTGATTTATATATATATATGTATATAGGTATGTGTGTGTGGATATATGTAGCCTTATTTTTTTTAATTCAGGAGGAATTTCAGAAGAAAATTACTTAAGGCCTACAAAACTTATTATTAAAAAATTTTTAACATGACGATTAAAAGATTAATGTTTCGGCTTGAGACAAAAGGATCAGTTATCTCTGCCTTTTTTCTACAAGTCTGCCTGAAATAAGAAGTGCTTTCTCAAATAAATGCAAGTCAAGGAAAAAAAAAATTCATCCAAGATAAGTGATTGATGGATTGATGAGTGATCAGTCAATGTACAGCGTGCTCTGGGTGACGTTTGAAAAAGCATTTCAAAATTTCATTTTAACACATACTCCACTAGTAATGAAAAATGTGCTGTCACTGATAAGTGGTCTTACCAAAAGAGTTGGTGGTGAAAGGGCTTTGAAAGAAGGAAATGGAAAGGGTATGGCCTTTCATTATATTAGGTAAATCTATTTGACCACAGAGAGGTTGAGACTCTGCTGCTGGGGTTACAAACTAAACAGGCCATCAACTTAATTAATGTATGACTTTTCAACCAAGGGCACATTTTAGCTACACCCAAGGATCAATGTAATTCCTTTACAAGGTTAACCCTCTTCCACCAGTGCTGGGTTTGGCAGATAGCCCATGAGCAGCACTCCTGAACCAGCCTGGGGGAGCAGGCAGCTGCAGCCAGGGAAAGGCAGCCTGAGCCTGGCTGCAAGCAACATGCCAGATCAATCCCTCTCTGAAAAACCTGGTGGAACAACTGCCACCCACTGCCTCAGAAGCCTTCCCACCCCCTGCTGCCAGAGAAAAAGGGGGCCAGATCTAGGTGATTAACAGAAAGATTTTTCCCACTGACTTCCAGTAAGCACATCCGGTAAAGTGACAAGTACCTGATCCCTCCCATTCCTCAGTTCTGCCTTAAAATCCCATTCCTCCGCCTGACAGCTCCTGTCCTGCACACAAACCCCGTGGTTTGGGTTCCTGCTTGTGATGCTTTACAGGGCTCTCAAAGATGGAAACTGCTACTCACACGGTGTTTTCTCCTGAAACTTGAAACCAGGTGAAACTTCCCCATTGCCTCCTTCCCTCCCTTCCCCCAGCCCAACAGCTCTGGCAGAAGCTTTTGCCAAGTTTCAGGAGCGATTGAGCACACCTGGGTCGAGCCTCAAAAGCTGGAGAAGGGTGTGTAGATGTTGATGGAAGTGACACAAAGCAAAACCAGCCCCCCCGAGGTTTCATGTCACCTTTGCAGCAGTCCTGGGCTGCTGTAGCTAATACCCCCTTCCCAGATTGTCCCAAAACTGCTTCCAAAACTGCACGTTAGGCTGCTGTTGGCTGGAAGCAGAGGGCAGGCATGCCTGTCTTTGTCTGCTTGCTGATAGTTCCAGTAAACTGGAAGTTATGATGTTCAGCACAAGAGCACCACTGAAACAGAAACACCTCCAGAGTGTGAGGCAGTTGCATTTTCTGGCACCCTTCTTGTCTGAACAGAGCCTTAGCTGGAGTGGGCCATGGTTACCTGGGACTCTGCTCCCTCTGGAAAGCCCTGCGCTGGGGCCCTACAGCAGACCTCATGTGTTCTGGGTCTAAACTTTCAGTTTCCTGTCTGATTACCCCAAAATACTGCATCCTTAAACTCTTGAGTGAAACCTATAGGACGTGCTTAGCCTTGAGTATTTCTTAATTAACCCACATTAAAAAGGGAATTACCTAAACATGATGATAACCATAACCTTAGATGATAACCATAACCAAAGTGTGGGTGCTCAGGTCCCTTCCCACAAATCCCATGTTTCCTTTCAGAACTAATCCCATGTCTCAAGAGGGTCAGAGGAGCTACACAAGCCTAACTGAGAGAGGAAATCCTGCTAGAGAACAGCTTTTGCTCATGTTGTTAGTAATCTATCCAATAATTCACGTGGCATAAATATGTATCTCTACAACATTCAGCACAATCATTGGGATTATTTCTAACCTGGCATTTAAAAACTTTTAATATACACATAACATTTTAAAAAATTAATATACCTCTGACTCATTTCCATGCTGTAATTCCAATCAACTTTGTCTCCTTGCACAGCTAGGTCTGCTTTAGCTTGATGTGTTTGAAAAAATGGTGATGGGACCTTTTCATAGGAGTGATGCCCACTTGAACAGTCAGTGCAACATCAGCACAACAGATAGTGACAGACCCAGTGGTGAGGCTGGATCTGCTGCAAGTGATAGTTCTGAGGAACTCCTGGCAGAATCTCATCTCCTTTACAAGCACATTTACATATGTCCCTTTCTCTCTGCATCCCCAGGACTGGCTGGGTCCAGGAAAGGCAGGTAGGAAATGCAATCCCACTTGGAGCCAGAGCTCACTTTCTATTCCACACAATAAGAATGGGTCAGACAAAGCATCCTGATTTACTCAGGTGGAGGGATTTTTCAGAGAGGAATGGAAAAGGAGTGGGTGTGGTGGCTTATGCTAATTATCGTCTATTTATTTTGGGAGATAAGCTACTTATACATGGTATGTTTGGTTTGGATTAACTTGGGCAGACACAGAATGACTGTCCACAGTTTGACCTTGACATGAGTAACTGGCCTTTGGCAGGGAGGGAGGACTTTGACTGATACTGCCTGAAGAAAGGGATCAGCCTCAACCTCACTGCTGCAGAAGTTGCTCTGGGCAACGGAGGGAGGCTGGGAAATACTGCCTGGAAATGGAGAAGAGAGCTGGGGGGGGAAAAATAAAAACCATCACTGGAAAAAATGGAGAGGGGAGAAGCAGGGTTGATCAGGGGGACAGACACTTCCTGTTAATATATTTTGGTTTGGAGTGACAATGTTTGTACCAAGCTGAACTCGAGGACAGGAAGAGGCAGACAATAGCAGAGCGCTGCTGCATTGTTCGCCCCATGTGCTCTGTTCTTTCCCCTTGGCTTCCCCAGCTGATCATTGTGTAACCCCTCAACTGGGCTAATTTTCAACCTGTCCAGGATATTCTCAATTATGTATTCTTCATAGAATGTCATGGTTTATTTTTAAAAGGTCCGGAATATTTCCTGTGATTAATGTCTGGATTAGTGGTTGTTTTACAGGGTATATGGTCTTGGGTAACGAGTCTTAATCCCGACTGAAAGGGCAGTTCAACACGAGCAAGCTTTTAATTTATGTATCTTAACAAAGGCTTTATATATTCTTCCCCTTCCTTACAAGTCTTCAGAGGAAAAATACAGCAATGGCAGATGAAGTGGGCCATGAAACACATTGTTTTCTGTTCTGGGAAGGCCTGCTCAAAACGCGAGCAGATTTCAAAATGACAAAACAATTTTTCCTGGCAGGTTTGGTATCAGGCTTTGTTTTGCTAAACCTGATTATGTACTTTGGCTGCCCAGCACAAGCATATGTTCCAAACCAATTTAGTCCCTGCTCAGAATGAGTCTCCTTATTTGTCCAACAGCTTCGGAAATCATTTTTTCATGCTGACATTGAGTGACCATTTAGCACACACTGCAAAGGTATTCCAGGGACAGCAGACCTCTGGAGCAACTGAGGGTCCAATTCAAGACTTTTTTTGGTTTTAGTTTTTTTTCCCCTGTTTTGGTTTTCTGATCAAGCTGCTTTAATAAAGTTCTATTTGTTTTTAAAGCTGCTAACCAGAAATGTCAGTCAGAGACTACGGCAACTGTATGGTGAAATAACAAGCACAGAAAAAGGAAGGTATAAAAATTAAAAATGGTCAGC
Source organism: Heliangelus exortis (assembly GCF_036169615.1). Taxonomy (NCBI): domain Eukaryota; kingdom Metazoa; phylum Chordata; class Aves; order Apodiformes; family Trochilidae; genus Heliangelus; species Heliangelus exortis. The sequence continues at coordinate 21,915,162 of NC_092431.1, forward strand.
ATTTCAGCTATAGCCCTCATTTCCCTGCAGCAGAACAGCATGGAAGTCTTCACGTGTGCAAAAGTTAGAATTAAAGATAGAAAAAATGCTGAGATCTGTGCAGTCTTCTCCCGTATCCTCTTGTAAAATCTCAGCTCTTCTGTTTAAGGGTCTTGCAGTGCTCTGTCCTGTTCAGTTTCTAAATCCTGAATGAGAGGGTTTATAGGGTCCAGAGGGCTGCACCAGAGGGGAAGAATGATGCACAGGTCTCCATAGCCAGAACTTTCCCTTCACATTTAGCAGACAACTTTTTCAGATTCAAGACATTCTCATATTGACAAGGCTACTAAAATCCTGTCAAATAGCACTGTACCTTTTGCAAACACCCCTCCAACTAGCACTGAATACTCTGCCCTTGCTGGCATTCATACATTTCCCATACAGTCAGTATTTGCTGGATGTCCTCTTCCACGAGTTCCTCAACACTATCAGTTGCAGAAGATCCAACTTTGTCTAGATTAGAGGAGTGCCTGCCCATGGCAGGGATGTTGGAGTAGATGAGCTCTGCAGTCCCTTCTGACCTAAGCCATTCTATGATTGCTCCTGAGAGAAAACTGCAAGAACACAATATAGCAAAGTGCCTAAACATGGGGACCTGAGAAAACAAACAAACAAACAACCTAATCGCCACCCAAACAGTCATCTGGTTTGGGCTAGAGGCAAGGGAAACCAGTGAAATAGTCCCAGGAGAACTGGGTACTATACAGAGGGACTGTCAAACTGCTTAGTTACCTCTGCCATACTCCCTGGTCATGTTAACACACTTGTCAGGTGAGGAAAACCCAGGCTGGGCACATTTCTAGAGGTTTAAGACTCACAGCTCGGCTCGAGCCCCCCGTCCCTGGTAGTTTCATTGTCACCACTGGGCTTTATCAATGGGTTGGCCAGGCCACCCAAGATAACCCATAATAGGCAGGCAGAAGCAGTGCATACCAATGCTTTTAGCTATGCATAGTGACAGTGAGCAAACAAACTCTATTGAACGTTTTGGCTGGTGCTAGTGTGACTTGGTTAATATGAGATTAACCTCTCTCTGCCTCAAATCACCCCTCCTGCAAACAAATATAAGTCTACCAAGCATACCTCAAGTAAAAACTTCAAGAATAGTGATTGTTGATAGACTGGCACTATAAAGTATCACATTCTGCTTTTCCTCATTCAATAGGAGTGACAGATATTTAAAAGTTTCAGATTGTTTTTCACCCTCATGGAGCTGAGAGGACAGGCAGCTCCAGATCAAATAAAGTTGCTCCCTTTGCTTTCAGACAACTCATATCTTTTCCTGGATGGAAAGATTCAGGCTACATTGATCAAGGAGACTAACTCAGTAGCCCATTGATGGTCAGCTGAGTTTCACCAAGTTCCTTCATCCATTGTTTCCATCAGTATTTTGAGAAAAGCCTCTCAGTCACTATCTTGGGCTGCCACGAGGGTTTAACAGCTTGAGATGTAAAGCCTGCAGGATGCTCAGGTGAGACAGTGACACAGAAGGGAATTCAAGGACAAAGGCAAGAGACTGGCCCTAAAAGAAGACACCTGCTCCCACTAATTCTTTTAACTGACCTTGAATGTAAGGTAAGGAGGAACATTTCACCAGGAGGTGATGAAATCTCTTAAGACTGTGTATGCAAGCATGGAACCACACAACCTCATGCCCTATAAACTTGAGCATGGGTATTTATATTCTGCTTGCTTTAATGGTTTTGCTCTGTAGCTGAACACATCACACTGATTTTTTCTTGATAAACCCCTTTCTTCTGGTCTGTTGCTACCAGCTGAAGATGTTATGGCATACTTCATATGTAACTGCATTACAGGCAACTGCTTCCTCAAAAACAGCTGGAGTTAACCAGCAGGAATTGCAAAGTGCTACTGTAAGATGCAAGATGCTGCTCACCTGAACACGTGAGACTGCATTCACAAGGTCTCCCACACCAAGGACTAAAAATTTTTGCTCAAGAAACAAGAAACTCACCAAAGCATGTAAGGTCTGCTTAAGTAAATGAAGGGGATTGGCTTCCACAATCTAGCAATAATTTTCCATTTTCTCCTGCTGCAGCTCTCAGGCACAATACTCCCTTGTTAATTAAACACAATTACACTCTTTATCAAACACACATTTGTTTCTAAGTATCTGGGTTTAAGCAATTCCAGGAAACAAGTCCTCTTGCCTGTTCCTTCCATCCTCCCCCCTCCATCCATGGAAAGATGCCTTTTAATTCTGACCCTCCACATATCTCCAAGCTAATCCATGAACAACAGGACTGAGAGGGAAAAAACACGACAGCTCTGCTTGGGGCCCGGGGAGGAGAGCCTTGCAGAGGCCCTTTTGTTGTTCCCCAGGTAGGATGTTTAGCTCTCCATCCATGCAGCCCCAAATTCCTTTCTCACCACACCCAAGGTCATTTTAATGAAAATTCCTAAGCCCATGCCAGGGGGATAGAATTGCTCCTAATCCTTCAGCAACACGTCATTTGATCCCCGGGCCCACTGGGGTTATTATTGTGTGTCTGCAGAGCACAGCAAGGCAGACAGGAGGAGGAAAATGGCAACCACTGCAGGAGATCTCCTGCCCTTCCCCAACCTTTCATCCTGGTGGCCTTTCTTCTCCTCCAGAGCACATTCACTGCCTGCCAGTTTTTGAGGGATAATGCCATGTTTTAAGTCACCCTCTGCTATTCCCTAGAAGCTGCACATATTCTTGATTAAATTAATGAGGAAGTTTAATTTTAAAGGCAGATTGTTTCCTCTGGTTTGCATTTTGAAAGGAACTGCATGTCTGTGTGGTCCATTCCTTACAGTACTGCACTGATGTTTTACATCTGTACTCAAGCAATGCTTTAGCATCATGAAAAAAAACAACACACCAAACACAAACAAACAAAAATCCCAAAACAAAACAGCATTTTTGGCAGGATACAGAGGGGAAAAGAGCTAGTGAGTCCAATACAACTTTTCTTTTTTCTGGTCTTCTTTCCACGCCAACACAAGGGCCTGTGTTTTATAAAAAACTTCTAGTGGGTAAGACAAGGTTAAATTCTTCTCTAGTTTAGTTGCCTCCTCGTGGCCTTTCTGAGCAGTGATTCCCTTTCCCTATCATGCTGAGATCTGGAAGCTCACTGGGTCCTTGCCTGAGGATGCCCAGACCTCACTCACATCTGTCTGCCTTTCCTCACGAGCGCTACTTGCTTCCCTGGCACACAGATTTCAGAGCTTTCCACCCCTGCCAAACAAGATGCAGGCTTATAAAGCAGAAAGCTTCCTCACTAGTGTTAAGTATTTGTAGGGATGAGCTCAGAAGCTATTTCCTACTCTCTCATCTCTTCCCAACACATGAAAATTTCCCGTGTTTCCTACACGGAAGTAGGGCAGGGAATTTCCTAATATAGAAACCCTCTAGAAGAAATGTGTCTCTATGATTTGCAACCAAATCCACACAGTTCTTGTCTACGACCTTCAGGAGAACTCAGAGCTGGGCACAGCAGAGAGGAACATGGCTATCTCTGAGGAGAAACAGTGGCAGGAGAAAGGGAGCTGCTTGGCCAAGGTCACCAGGCATGGCACAGCAAGGAAAACTTTCTGTCCTGGCCAGGAATGTGTCCCAGCTTGCTCTAGACCTGCTCTGAACAAGAGGGGACCAGGAACACAGAGCATCCCCTTTCCAAACAGCTGCCTAACTTGCCCACTGCTATGGGATGAAGCCTGAGCACCAGTCTTTCAGTGCTGCACTGAATCTGCAGGCAGCTGATGGTGTGTTGGCTCCACTGTGTACTGCTAAAGAAACATTGGCCCTAAAAGTTGCAAAAACACAGCTACTAAGGGTACTTTGGTCCATACCCTGCAGGAGGCCAGGTAGGAATGCATCCAGGTGGGGTTTGAGTGTCTCCAGACAAGGAGAGTCCCCAACCTGCCTGGGCACAGCCTGTTCCAGTGCTGTCACCCTCACAGCAAAAAAAAGAAAAAAATTCCTCATGTTTATATAGAACCTCCTGTGCTCAAGCTTGTATCTGTTGCCTCTTGTTTTATCATTAGGCATAATTGAGAAGATCCTGGCAGCATCCTCCTGGCTCTCTCCCTTTACGTATTTATAAACAGTTTCTCTCTTTAATTTAGTTTCATTCACTACTAGCTTTCCCAAACAGTTATTATCCAGTAAATCATTCTTGGTTTATATGATCTACTTCACCATTATCCATAATGAAATAATAAATTGGGTCAAATCCACAGATAAACCAAGCTAGAGCCAGGGATGATGTAAATGCATGTGCTCTGCCAATCCACCTTCTTCCCTCCTGACCTGCCATACTTCTGTTATTCTAGGCCTGGGCCTGATCAGAGACAGTTCTTTGTGCCAAACAATTAGGTAATCACACATATATACACAAAACTTCATCTAAAACAAAACAAAAACAACCCAACCTTAAAAACCCAGAACCGTAATTAACAACATTCATCAGAAATGAATTTGGGAAAGAAAGAAAAAAGGAGAGCAAAATAATTGACAAAAAAGTAGGGGAGGATGTCTCTAGGGGTGATATGTAAACAAGAGGTAGTTTTATTTTTTTTTTAAGGTTATTTCACCTGGGGTTTTTTGTTGTTTGGCAGCCTGGCTTGTTTTCCTACAGCCACTGTGCAGCATGATAGGCAACTGACTGATCACAGCTCAGCTTGTCAATGAGCAGCATTCTAAAGTCTGAGGTATCCCCTGTGGAGGAGCTGTGCAGACAGACCTGACTGATGGGTTGGGTAGAGCAGAGTCCCACACTCCTCTGAAGTGTACAAGTGAATGCCATGGCATGAGGAGTCACCCTGACTGATAGGAGGTCTGGCTGTTGGGAGCCTAATCCCACAAGGATCACAGTTCTGGGGGTTCATGGCATGCTGAATTCCTCCACGTGACACAAAGCTGGGCTCCAGTTCACATGCCTCTCTTACATGCTAATTCAAGAGGGTTAATTCCTGACAGGTGAGGAGTGCTGAGGCTTCTGGTTTGCTATGAAGAAATTACTCCCTGTGGCACCCATCTTGTGGATGGCTCAGACTCAGTTTGAGGACAGTGTCCTGCAAACACAACGTGTGCAATGTCACTGCTCACAACGTGGTGTAGCCAACCCTTCCCTCAAATGACACTGTGCTTAGGGACACTGCCTATTGAAGAGCAAGTCCCTCAGCCTCCAGCCTGCAGTGCCTCAGTATATTACCTTTAATCATCACAGAATTAGCACAGCCAATGCTCTCAGCTCTGGACCTTTCTGCCCTGCTGCATTCATACCAAAAATCAAAAGGGAAACTGTAGCAGCAAGAAGTGACCATGTGTACACACTGACCAGTTACTCCCCCGGGATATGGTGTGCTAAAATGTATAAGGAAATGTCATAGTTTGTAAAAAGAATTTTCAACATTATCTGAAGCCCAGGTTCTGTAGCAAGAGAACATGTCTGGGGACATGGGGGGCTTGGGGTTTTCTTCAGGGTTCCAAAAATTCTGGGTCCATTCAGTTTCACCATCTACTGCTGCTGCTTTATGAGAGATGGCAAGTTCTATCTCTGGTACCTTTTCAGGATCTCTCAGTTTAATATCTGGTTTTCTGTGTTCAAATCAAGAAGCAACTAGAACCTTGTTCCTTTTCAGTAATTTTCCTATCAATTAGTGTGATTTTAATAAGAAATTATATAAATAACGTATTCACTCAAACTAGGGGTAGGAAAATTTAGCTGCTGCAACAACAGTCTGCATGTCATCTGCCTTTGGTTTTCTTGGAGAAGGGAAAAAGGTCTGAGGCAGGATAAAGTGTGAGCTTTTAAATATTGAGGAAGTGAAAGTACAGAGCCTAGAAGAATTTCAGTTTTTTCCCCACAGCAACATAAGCTGAATCAATATGGAATGAAGAACACAAATCCCACAGAAAGGCTCTGTGCTATGTTAGCTGGTAGCTACAAAATGATGCTTTTTGTATTCGGATCCTTCAAAATCCCCAGCAGCAGAAAAATTACAACAGTTCAGCCCATTATTGGCAAAGAAACAGTGTAAATCAAACATGGAAATTGCATATCTATATTGCAAGTATAGCATTATATTGCCAGAATCCCTTCAGTGTAAGAAAAAAACCAAATAGCAATAGGGCCCTTAGGCAGAAGAGAAAATGCAGGCTGAAATCAGAGCTCAGCCCTAGGTAGCCACTGACTTTCTGAAGTCCCACTCACCCTAACCCTATCCCACACCTTGCTGCTGGTGTGCCCGCTCCAGAGGGAACAGGAGGAAATCCCCACATGGACTTTTGAAGGTCATTCCATTCCATTCCATTCCATCCTCTGAAAAGCCACACAAAATCCAGAAGAATGGATGGAAAAATGGAGAAATGGTTGGAAACCACAAGCATTCCCCCATAAGGTAAATATGCTCTACTTGGCAAAGGAACAACAGCTGCACAAGCAGCAAAGGGAATGGCACTGCTACAAAGGAACAGAGAACCTCAGGCCAGTTTGAAGAACAGACTGCTGGAGATCCTTGGGTGATCCACACAAAGCAGCAATGACAACACTGTCACCACAATGCAACAGACAAACTGCAGTTGGAAAGGTGATGGGAATTAGCAGAGACTCATGAAAGCAGCAAAAAGACCCAGCATGGAGGGCCAGAGCAACAGGCAGCCTCCCTTCCTCTGAGACAGCAGGGACCGAGGGCTGTGGAGGCTGGCAGGAGGAGAGGTTCTCATGGGAGGCACCAAGAGGGAAGCTGATGCCAGGAGCAAGAACACCAGGTGTGGTAGGAGCACCCATCCCCAGGTCTGCCTCCAGTTGTGGTTTATTACAGGAATAAAGTCCTGCCACTACCCAGCTCACACCATACAAGAGAGCATTACATACCCTAACCACCCCTGAGATGTTTCCTATGCCAACACTTCTTGCACAGACCTCCTAAATTTGGCAGAAGCAGCCCTTTACCACGTGTAGGGATTTTCCATGCTGGGGGAATTCCTCCCCGGACAGAAGAGAGATTTCTGCCTGGCTGTTTTCTGCTACAAAGGCCTTAATTTCTTGCAGACAGAGAAGAACCATGCTGCAGGATTTGTGGATTCATTAAAGATATTTTCGGTTTTAGTGCAGTGGTACCTAGTATTGACACTTTTGGATTTAAAACCCAGAAGACATAGCACTAGCACCCAGTAGGAACCCTCTCATTCATAAGAACAAGTGGCTAGGACCCCTTCAGAAAGCAGCAGGAGCATGACCACTGTTCCTCTCCCCCCATCCATGGCAGCAGAGGGCTGTACCTTGGCTGTGCTGCATGGCACAGGAGCAGCCAGGCAGATGCAGCTTACTGCTTACCCATTTGTTCTACCCAAACACAGAAGGATGAGACTTTTCATTAAAGGGATTAGAATTTAAACATCTGGAAGTTAAACATTTCCTTACCAAGTTAAATTTATCAGTTTTGATTAGTTACGTTCCCTCCTTCACCCAGTGAGCTGCCACATCACATGTTCCAGCTGTTGCCTGAGCACACAATTCCTGTGACACTTATTACTCACATAAAAACCCAAACACCCCCACCTCCCAAAAGACACTACAATCTCCAGGTACTGCAAACATGACACAAAGAACTGAAAAACTTAAATAGGGAAACAACACATCCAGCTGAAGCAGCAGGCCTCAGCTGGTAAATGGATCTACGTGAAAGTAAGAAGGACGCACTGCAGGAGAAGTTGCCTATGGGGTTGGTATGAGCATGGTAGCCATGGCATTCCTAGAGACAACGTCAAGGAAAAGTTGTTCCATTGCCTTGCCAGGGATGGGGGTGAGGCTGATCAGTCTATAGCTGCCCAGGTTCTCCCTCTTACCCTTTCTGAAGGCTGGAGTGCCATTTGCTTCCCTCCAGTCCTCAGGAACCCCCCCGTTTCCCACCGCTTACCTGAGGTGACAGAGCGCGGCCTAGCAATGGCTTCCGCAGGCTGCCTCAGACTGCCTCAGGTACATCCCGTCAGGATCCAGGGATTTATGGGTCTCCAGGTTGCCTAACTCATCCCTAACCCAGGGATGCTCTCATCTTGCGCTCGGAAGAAGTGCTTCTTCCATGTTAAACAACTACCTTGGCCCTCTTTACCTTCCAAGCACCTCATCCCATGGGGTTTCCCCCAGCAGTTCTGCAGAAAGGCCAAAGTTGGCCCTGCTGGAGCGCAGGGTCCTGCTTGGTTCTGTTCCTCCTGCACAAGGTCCTGAACGTCACCACCTGATGGGGACTGCACCCAGGGCTGCCCTCAGCCTTCACCCAACCCCTGCTTGTTGCTGAGGGTACAATCCAGCAGTGCTCCTCTCCCAGCTGGCTCCACCACGTGCACCGGGAAGCTCTCAGCAGTGCGCAGGAGGAAGCCCCTGGGCTGAGGCGGCCTCACAGGGAATACCCGGGGAGATAAAACCCCCTGGGCAGCAGCTGGGGCAGCTCCCAGGCCTCATCTGCCCCAGGCCCTGTACCAGACACCCACAGCACTGTGACCCATGTCATGTATCCCTAACTCACACCCAGACACCCTCAGCTCTCTCCACATCCACCCCTTTCACGACTTTTATCACAGGTGACCTAGATGAACACAGAGAACATCAACTACCTGTGGCAAAGGACACAGCTTGGTGTCTGGTCTCCCTAGCCCTGTTTTAGAAGATCCATAAAGTGGGACGCTGTAAAAATTTACTTGAAAGAGACTCCTCTCTGCTTCTGCCTCTCTCCAGCTAAGCACTCTGACCTGATTTTACCACTGTCATTTTACAAGACTCAGTTACCAGCCAAAGAAATGAGCAAGGGGTAAAGTTGAGAATAGGCTTAGACCCCTTGGCAACACTGAAGATACATCCCAATAAGAGCCAGAACACTACATCACCACCTCAACATGTGTTGGTGCAGGCTCTGACAACAGTGCCTGGTTTTCCCTGTGTCATTATACTTGAGCCTCATTTCCCTTTAAGCCATGGTGAACACTTTTTGGCTGGGTTCAGTTGGCACACGCTTCGAGTCAGGTGAGATGAGTGGGAAGGGAAAATACCTCCTTGGAGAATCATCCCAGTTGAGGTCTAACAGCCCAGTTCTCTCAAGGTTTGGGTGGCTGTGCAAGTATGAACTGGCAAAAATGAAGGCACCAGCAGTTCCCAAGCAGTTATGCTACCGTGTGGCAAACGAGTGGGGATTTTGCAGATTTAAACGGTAACTCCCTAAGCATGCAAATATGGAACAAAGAGAACAAAAACTGAAGACTGCTGTATAAACTCTGGCCAAAGGCCCATCATCTGTAATGTCACATCTCTGACAGGAGTCAAGAACATATTAATAGCAAAATGAGAAACTGGAAGAGTAGTGTTGCTTTCCTGGTATCCTCTCCTAGCCCTAAGCAAGTGACAGGTCAGGGTCTTCAAGGCAGACATAAAACAGGAATTTATTTTTTTATCCCATTAAATCATTCAATTGGTGGGTTTGTTGGTTGTTGGGGTTTTGGGGTTTTTTTTTTGACTGATTTTTTTTAAACAGATATTGCAAAAATATCTGGCCATTGGCGAAAATTAGAAATAATCCCTCAAGTCCTGACTTCCAGCACACTGTCTTTCCTTATCTTGGAATATTTTAGTATGTCCCCAAAAAGAAATAATTAAACAGTCAAATTAGGTACTGTTATTTCATTTGTGGTTAGTAAACAACAAAGGGAAGCATGTAAAAAGGTGTTTTGTGTTCAGGGTCATATATTTCTTCTCTGTTCATTTAACCACCAAACAACATTTCCACACCTTAGGCCTCATATTATTAACATTAGATAGTTATGAAACCTATAAACTGCCTGATATTTTCTAGTGGTTGGCTGGGTACATTGTGTTTCATCAGCTTAATGACTTTGGGATTTTAACTTGACACCCATAAGCAAGTTATGAGCACCCAGATCCCATTAAAAAAGCATTAATGTCTGTGTATGTATGCAAATAGATTTCCAGCATGGATTTTAAATCTTTTTGTGTGATCTCCCTGTCCAAGCATATATTCTGGATCCTATTTTCTGCTTTCCTGCCACTGCAAAGCCCAGAAGAGCACCAGGAATGTAGAGAACATTGCTCTTTGACCTTGTGTCAGATGTTTGTGGCCAAATACAGAACAAACAGAGCTCTGTGCCACGTAGTTTTCAGGGTTTTTTTTAAATTGTCTTAAATATTTTATAGATCAATTCTATTAAAATGAGCTCTGCCACTCATAAGTAATGTTATTTGCAAGCTGTGTGCCCCCAAGCCCTCCTGCCTTTACCCAAGCACATCTCTTAGGCTTGAATCAAGACTGCAGGATTCTCTTCATACAAGTTCCTTACAAATGTGCATTTTGCTTAATTGGCCACATCCTAAAATGGCTGCAGGCTCTGAGGCCAGCAAAGCCTGTGAGATTAGGCTGACACAGAGCAATGCTGCATGCTTATTGTTAATAACTGAATTCCCTCCATTCAAATAGTTTTCCAGAAGTCCCTTCCTCTGCAAGCCCCTCTTCCTCAGAAAGCTTCCTGAACTTTCCATGAGGCATTTGCCCATTAGAAACAGAAAACTGAGTTCAAAGCTGTAAACTAGCAAGACTCATGTCAAGAGCAAGAATTTGTAGCAGATACTGTGACCCGACTTCTTTATTTATCAGTATCAAGTGCAACTGCTAATCTTGGAGAAAGCATTACTGAAATTCCAGCACTGCATGAACAACGTGCTGCAACTTGTTTCCTAGCACAGTTCATCACTAAGTAATTCTTACAAAAAATTCAACATGCATCTGTCCAGAACTGGAGCATTTTTACTTCCTAGACTCAGAATTCAGGGTTCCAGAAGCAAAATGAGTGTGTTTAGATATCTTCAGGGAAAATAACCTTTTCCATTTTCACAAGACAGAAAATCACCATGGGCCCCACCTCCATATCTCCAGTTTCACAACTGGTTGGCACAAGGAGAATAAGTAATGATTTTCATTTAACTTGACAGAAACATTTCTGATGCCACTAATTCATATTTACACTCTGCAAAATGAGCCACAATTTTTCTATAATTCACAACTGGAACTTAAAAATTAAACAGCAAGAATTCAAACACCTTCACTTTAATTACTCCAACAAGGGATGCTTTAGCCCGTTACACAGAACCACAGAATGGGATGGGTTGGAAGAGACCTTAAAAATCATCTAATTCCAGCCCCCCTGCCACGGGCAGAGACACCTCCCACTGGGCCAGGTTGCCAATGCTCCCAAGAAGGAGAATGTCTGCAACTGAATTTCTCATCTCAGTAACTGATTCTCTCTAAAAAAAATTCAGTAAAAAGCAAAAGAGAACGAAAACTGAAATTGAGGAGAGGGACTGTCCTGGAGGGGAAGTGAGAACAAAACCATGCAGGCTTATTCAGCCAGCCATCTGCAAAGCTGAAGGTTGCACAAAGAAAAAAAGCTTCTACTGTTCCTGAATCAATGACTCCTCATTTACCAGCTAGCTCTATAGAGAGAGATTCAAAATGGCTCTCAAGGAACTCATGCCAACCATGAGGTCTGTTTTCTGGGCTGTATTTTCCCCCACCTCCCCTTCTTTCTTTCAGAGTCACAAGGATGTAAGTATTTATCAGTCCTGTACCACTGCCAGCATACACTGAAGTGAGTCAAAGGGACCTGGCAGTGAATCACAGGGATTTGTGATGCTAATAAATGCAGCAGGCTTCATCCATTGTTGATTAATTTTGACTGAAATCTAAAGACCAAACAACAAACAGTCTTTCTGAACTGCTTTGGTACCCATTAGTTTGATGTGTTTATTAGACAACACTGTATTCTTTCAAGCTTATTAACCACAGATTAGAATATCTGCAAACAAATGTAGGAGTTTTATTATTTAAAGGTGTGGACCCCATACTGTAATGTTTATAGGATTTGACAATAAATTAAAAAAAAAACAAAAATCCCATATCAAACTGTGTTTATGGTGAAAAACACCCTAGTGAATGTTGGAGAATGGCATGGTGCCAGCCCTTCACACAATCACAAGTTCCAGCTCAGAAGATTCAGAATGACACCTTTGGAGCAGCACAGAGACTGAAAAGTCAATTACCAAAACACAAAGACAACCTGGAGGAACCACAGAAATTACATTAGTTGGTAGTGGGCTCATATGAAATGAGAGGGGGTTGGTACTTTTGTAATCTATTTCTGCAGCTAAAGGAATTCCTTGAAACCCTGCATTAAGTTGCAGAAGACTTTATTTGCCAAAACAACACAATAGCACCCAGCAGAGCTTAGGAAAACTCAGATCTCATTATTGTACTTGGCAGGATTTTTCCCCAAAGACTTCATGCCTTGCAAACAGGTGCTTACTGGGCTGAAGCATCCCATAAGAGCCACACAAACAACAGAACATCTGTTTGACAGATAAACCTTACAAACTCTTGGGTACCCCCTGCTCTCTTGTTCTTCACAGTCTGCTCTGTCCTCTGCAGCACCCAAACCTCTCTTGGTCACAGCAGAAGAAAAAAAAGTAAATATTCCATTTTCTACTTACACTATATCTCCAAGACTCTAAACAATGATAAAAGATCACTTCCCTTAATGTCCTGCCAGAAATAAAACCCAGGCTTTTGTCTACTCTTACTTTAATTCACAGACCAATAGGATATGTCAATATGCTTTTTGTTTCTGCCATAAGTTTTAATCTAATTATTTCTCTCCAGACATTCACAAGCCTCGAGTTTAGATGCCAATAAATTATAGCACATCAGTATTACTTAGATGGATGACAACACTAAATTACCCTCCCTGTTTTCTCCTATGGCATTTCAACCCAATCAAGGATCAAACCAAGGACAGTTCAAAAGGATTAAAACACAGCCTTCTTTGTTTGATGCATTGAAGTTAAATAATGATTTCTGCCTCAAGGAGGGTATGATTCATAACCATCAGCTGACAAGATTTTAAAACACATATTATTAGAGTTTGCATCTTAAAGTCTATCCATGCAACGCAGACAGAGCAGACTCCAAAAAGCAGCTGATGGTGATATTTCCACACAGCCCTTTGGGAGGAACCGGGGAACTACAGGAACCTCAAACCTGAAAGCAAACCAGTTAAAATCACCATTATTGTCTTCTTTGGGGCTAGCATTACACAGACATTCACACACACATTTTCCTCCCCTTTTCTAAGTCCTTACCCTGCCTGCTGACGACCTAGGGTGTTGCTCTCAGAGCAACAAGAATGAGAGAAGACCCCAGAGTAACCTTGAACAACAACAGGTTTCTAACAGATGAGATACACACTAAGGGCACCTCATGTTAAACTTAAGACAGTGCTACAGAACAGAATTCTCTCTCCCTGATGGCTTTAAAGAGCAACTTTTTTTATTTTTCTTGAGGGCCATTTTGGCATGCACAGCATTAATTTTGAAGGCTAACACTGCTAATGAAGGATTTTCCAAATAGCACAAAGGAAGCATTTAATTACACTTGGGCCCATTGAGCCCAAAGCCTAGTAAAACAAGTCAAAAGTGAGCTGAGAATAATAAACCAGCATCTGTGTTTCACTCGGGTTCCCCAAGCGAGATGGGGAATTTGCATAACATTTTAATGTAGAGTAAAACTGCAACTCTTGTGATTAAGTTCTTTCAGCCACACACTAATGAGACCAACACCTTACAGCCAACCTTACTAATGATCCTATGTGCAAGTTTAAATAGGGGTAGGATTAGATGGGAAATTCCTCTTTTGCATAGTGAATTAGGAAGACCTCAAAGGATCTGCAGTGCCTGCAGAGGCACTGAAATTACAGCCCAAATTTAAGAAACAGGGAGCTCATTATGCCACTGAGATGACTCCTGTGATGCTGCTTTCAATGCCTGGGTTATAAATGTTAATTTTAGGCTGAAGTCTCCAGGTATGGTCTATATGCCACTTGGTTCATTCTTGCACGTCTCCTAACGTTGTGTTTTCTCACATGCTGCCTCCTCTCTCAGACTGCTATATTAATACCTCTGTAACTCAAAACAAGGACTGCACAACAAAGCTCCAACATGTCCCACACAATCACGTGTTACTAAGCCACCTGACAGTCTTGTGGTCACAGGAAATGATATTCACAACATCCAGTTTTCTCACAGTAACTGGTGGAAGTAAGTTAGTTATCTACCACTGGTTCTTCTCCAGTGCTCATCTGATTATTTCATGCTGGTTTTAGTGTTTAATTTAAAATTAATAGAGAGCTCTTTTGCTGTCTGGGCAATTCTCTGTTCATCTTCTCTCTGGTGGTGTTCCCATGAGGAGCTCCTTGGGGCTAATAGCTCAGTTGTCAACCCTTTTCTCCAGGTCACACACACACTACAAATTCTTGCAGCACAATATGATTCACTGCCATTTATCTGTTTCCCCAAGCCTCAGCCTGGGTTATCAGAGCTGGCACAGCTCTGCAGGCAGTAGCTGAGCTTTACATGCCTGTCTCAGGTATCAGTACCTTTTTATCATGGATTTTCTGTCAAGTCCTGGCATATTTCTATTGCTTTCTCCAGTTTTAAAACTTTGAGCGTTCATTAACAAGAAAGATGTTCCAGAATACAGCCTTGCCCTTTATCAGACATCCAGTTAACCTCCCAAACTTGAAATATTGGCTTTCCAGCCTGAAAGTATTTAACTGCCTGGGAGAGCCTTACTTTATTTCTGTGCTGTCACTACCTTAAAAATCCTACAACAGTGTTTGGGTTGGCCTCCTTTGCCTCAAGTTAACAAAACTCTTCTCAGGTATTGCAGCAGAACTGGCCATTGGGAGTGACAATTACCTGAGACACAGACCGAGCCATTAGTTTAAACTTCATTTGCCATCTGTATTACCAAAGAGCTCAGCAGGAGCAGAGGAGCTGTTTGGCTCTTCCCAGAGTATTATTTTCAGCCATTGTATTTTCACCCCTGTGTAGCTGTTCAGCAGTCACCAAAGCTGTGGACAGAAGCCTCTCCTTTACCTGTGTTTGGTGTGGTTACTCACCATCAATCACAGCAGCTGCCTTCTGCTGGGGTCTCTTAGGAGCTCTGCCCACCCACCTTTTTTCAGGTAACCCATGACCTCTGAGCAAGCAATAGTCATGCCCAGTATTCAAACTGAACCTGACTAGCCAGGTGTAGTGGTAGAGAAAAGGAAAAAGAGGCTCAGAATGGCTTAAAAGCACCCTCCAAATCTGACTGTTTCATGGCTCTAGTTGCTAACCCCCATTTTGTCACTGGCAAGTCTGACACCTGAAGCTGTTTCTCTTCCTCAGCTGTGCATCTCCAGCATGGATTAACAGAACTGGGATGGTACAAGTTACTGCCTGACTGCAGGGGGATGAGCAAGAGACAAAACAAGCGCTTTACAACGACTGACATGGATTCATATTTGACAATTTCACACATACACACTAAACTACCCCAGCAAATCCATAAAGGACCAGTACAGCAAATGCTTTACTAGGCAAGTACAGATGTCATTTTAAAACTAAAGGTTTTTATCACTGCCTTTTCCTGCCTTTAATAACAGTCAGGGTAGTAGTGCAATACACAAAAAAAACCTTGGAATTTCATTCACTGGGGACCTCTGTGCACAATACTCTGAATAGTGTCATTCAGAAAGACAGTCCAATAAAGATTTTTTTAAGGGAGGCTGAGGCAATATCAAACAGTACCTCACAAGCTATTAAACTTCAGACCTCTACTTCACTTAATCACAACCCATCATATCTCATACACATTGGAAATGGTATTTCAGATTTCGTATCAGTCACCACAAATAATTTAAAGAATCAGAGTCATGACAGGCAATATAATTAAGAAGGTTTAAAAAGAGTTGGAGGGGAAGGTTGTTGTGCTTGGGTTTGAGGGTTTTTTAAATTTTTTAACAATGTCATCTTCCAGTAACTTTCCTGCTTCATCCTTTTCCATTTCAGCCTTGGAGGTTACAAACTCTGCTTCAAAGAATTTCTTGGCACTCTCATAGTCATAAAGCAAATATTCTATAGCTTCCAAGATCAAACACACTTTGGTGAGATGCAAAATAGCTACCTCTGCTCCAGTTAGAGCAGACACACTTGTAAAGGATTGAAATGTTGCCTCTGCACCTGAGCAGTGTGCAATATCTTGAAATATGCAGGTCCTCACTGTGCTTGCCTTTCAAAGATTGCTTGTCCTTCCCTCCAGCTAGAACCAGTGGCTATCTGAATGTGCTTGTTCAAAATTCATGAAACACATCACAGGATCCCTGAGACTCCAAGATTGGTCCACTTTAAGAATATAAAAAATTGCTTTTTATACAAGTTTCACTCTCCTGGGCAGAAACTGTTCCAAAGTGTTGTAGTCTTTTCAGGAGGGACGACTTACTTTGGAAGGATTCTTCAGATTTAGGAAAGAACAACATTTGCTGATTTATGGTATGGAGGGAGGGGACAAGAACAATACCAGCACAACAAAAACAAAGGTGACAGAAGCCCATACACCCTCAAGTACAATTGTTCCCTTCTCATTTTCTCAATTACCACTGCAGAGAAATGTCAAGGTGAAAGCTAATTAGAAGCCTTAATATTAAGAAAAAAGAAAGCATGAAGATTGAAGAAAATGCAAAGTACATGGGGCTTTCCAAGCAATTTAAGGTCTTCTTGTGCCAGGAGTCCTTACAGCCTAAGCCCTCACACAAGACCATTCCAAGTACTGGATCACCAGCATCCTTTCTGAGAGATTTTTCATCCAAGGTCAGTTAATAACATCACTAAGAGCCCTTTAGAAAATGCCCAGCAGCAGGCTCTGGCTTCAGGTGAAGAAGTCTCAGTAGAACAAGGTGAAGAGGTAGAGGTTGTACTGTCATGGAGATTACTTGATGAAAATTCAAGATGAGAAGAAATTTGAAAAACACCTATCAAATTATTTCGGTTTAATTGCTTCCCAGCAAATGTTCATAAACAGCAGTTTTCCCTAGAAGGATGCAGCTGTGTGCTGTCAGGCTTTACCAGCTGAGCCTGCCAGAGCCTGGCAGGAAGACATCTTCATGCAGACCATTAACTGGGAGGAGAAATCACTTCTCATTTGCTGCATTTTGTACCCAGGTTTGTTGCTCTTGTGAACAGAACAAAAACTAAAACCCACCGTGTATTTTTCTTTATTTCAATGTGGAGATTATTAGGATAAAAGTAAAAATTACGTTCAGAATCAAAACTGTAATCTCTTACTACTTGAGTTTCTCTCTAAGCATGCACTGATGCCAGAAAACAAAAAGCCTTGGGTTGCTTTGGTTTTGATTTGGTTGGGTTTTTTTTTTTTTATTTATTTAAACCCCTTCTAAATTTGAGTTATTAAAAGACAACAACCAGGAGACAGCCCCAGCATAAGAGAGGTAATTGGGGTTGACATTTTCACAGTGAGGTGTATTTAAAGGTCAGCTGTCCACACCACTGTCCAATCTCAAGACATCTTTCAAAGACAGCAGTGTACCTGCCATCTGTGAAACTCTGCTAGGGTGCTGTGGTTCTTCAATATGAAGAGATAGCAGGAAAATAAGTCTTAAAAATGATATAGCTGTACAGATTTAAAAGATTTTTTTTTTTTTTTTTTTTTTTTTTTTTTGTCAAAAGCAGAATAGGAGGCAGTTTAGACTTCTGGCTCTAACAAGCAAGATGTAGAATTTTTTCATTATACCTTTTATATAATTTATTTTCCTTAGAACTACATTTGAAGTCTGAAACAAAAAGCTTGCTTCAGGGTAATATATTTCAATTTACATGTCACAGTTCCATAGATGAAGAATGTGGTTTGATTCCCACAGTCAGGTTTCTATTTCATTTATAACTGAGGTCAACATGACGTTTATCTGTTTGTTTCCCCATTTCATTACCTCACTGAGGTGGCCCTGTAAAACAGACCTGTCAAGTTCTCTCCTCACCCTTAGCCTGCTCTTGTAACCCAAATGCACTTCATAAAAACCTTCTGAATAAAGCAAAAGCCAATTCAGTAGAAAGATCTATGACTAAGATCTATGATCAGAATGCTTTTCATTTCCCTTGGCTTATGTGAATAGTAGAATAAAACAAACAGAAAAGATAACTTTGCCCTGCTAAAAGATAATCCCTTCATGTAATAATTTTCTAGCGAGGTTGAGAACCACAGCAGGCAAAAGTCCAGTTAGCATTAAGTCATTATGGCCCCATTTATTTATAAGAATTGTCCTCTGACACGGGTTCCAGGCACTTAGAAGTGCTCCCCGTGCCCGAGGCTGTAGCTGTGTTTGTAATGCAGCATTCCCACCCCATTCCCTTGGTGTTATGGCAACAAGGAATACAGCAGTTGGAGAGCTGTTCAGTTCTGACAGGGACAGGCAGCAGCCTCTGCATCACCCCATGGCAACAAGTGGAGCAGGGGGTGTGTCTGCGTGGGTGTGGGTGGGTGTATCTGGGTGTGGGTGTGCCTGGGTGTGGGTGTGGGTGGGCGTGGGTGCTGTCACCCGTGCACATCTCTCAGCACAGGATCCACAGCTCCCAAGTTGGCAAAAAGAACAGGAGCAGAAATATCACAAGAGGAGGACAGAGGAAGGGGGCAAACAAAACTCTGTTTCTTCTTGAAATCTCCTGGCCATAGGCACTTAATTGTAGTATAGATTAGGCTGTGCTGACTCATTTTAAAAAAGAACCTGAAATTCAAGATAGCTCATTTCCTACTTTTTTTTTTTTTTTTAATTATAGAGTGAGTCTAGACTCGCAAGGTCATTGAAAGCTACAGAAATATTTCCTTCTACTTCAATCACTGAGACTCCAGTGCATGTTTCTACATCTCTTCATGACCCTTCTACCCCTCAGTGAACACAGCAAGTTGAAGCCCCAGCCAAGGAGGCTGCATGTCACTATCAGACATGATTTTCTCTAGAAGAACATTCAGCTCTTGAGATGACATCTGAGTCCTGGCACAGTCGCTTTGCATCAGCTGCCAGCCCAGGCTCTACATTCTCCAACGTGCCAAGAGACTTCTCTGTGCTGGTAAAGCCAGGGCCAGGAGAGCAACCAAGAGTCATTGCTGCAGAGGAGATTGCCCCTTAGTTTGGTTTTTACCTCCTCAGGTAAAAATTTCCTTGAAGTGGCAAATACTTCATGAAATTGACACAGCAGATTTGTAGCCAGACTGCTCCCTCCTGACCACCAGGCTCTGCTGCCCACCCCTTGGCCAGGGAAACCTGTCCCAAGGGCTCTGTGCTTGGCTCAGCTGCCACAGCCCCTGGGGAAAGGGCAGTGGGCAAAAAACAGTGAACCTCTCCCAGGACCAAGCCACAAACCCCTCTCCTCCAGCAGAGCTCTGAGTGCCTGAGGCTCACCCTGGAGCAGTCCCCGTGTCGTGCAGGAGAGGGCAGCGACACACACAGCACACCCTCAGCAACCCAGTGGTACACACTGGGAATTGGACACCTTTCCTTTAAATCCAGAACTCTCCTGGAGGTTCAGACACGACTCATGGTGTCGCAATTAAAGGAAATCCCACTGTGGATACGGTGGTCTCGTGGTGAGAAATCAAAATGAATGCAGACAGCTTGATGCTAAACAAGAAGGACCAAAGGTGTGGCACTGAAAATCACCTGTAAAAAGTACAGGAGATGCTGGTGGAAGAAAGACTCAGCTTGGGAGAAAGCAGAGATCCACAACAATTTGTTACTTCTTTAAGAGGTGATGGTTCCAGTTTTTATTCAAGCACTTTTATTTATAGCACCCACAAAATTAAGATGGGAAAAGGAAGGAGATTCCTGAAGTACCAAATCTACAAGCCATTTCTTCATCAGCTTCAATAGGAAGATGTCACTGTAATTCCTAGGGAGAGTGTCCCTTCACTAAAGGCCTGAGGAAGGAGCTTTTTTTCCCAGCAGTTTTTTTTTTTTTTTTGGGCAGAGGGAGATCAGTGTATGGGGTATGTGCTAGCAAACAGGTGCAGAGTGCCTGCACATCACCTTCAGGCATACAGAAAGCCACCACAAGATGTTGTAGCATGGTCTGACAAGAGGCAAAGCATCTGGCAGCTCCAGCAGCAGCATCTGGCAGAGGTGAGCAGGGGCTGAGCACCAGGTCCTCAGCACTCTGTGGTGCTGCTGCTGGTTTATAGGGCTGGGCATTGTATTCCCATGGCTTGCACACAAGCATCAAGCTGAATGGCATAAACCTGAGCTAATGCAAACAGCATCCTCCTTTGACATAAAAAAAATTACAATCAAAAAATGCCAGCAACAACAGATAAAAGAATACAATGAATGAGCAGCTCAAATATGCAAAAAGTACACAAAATGATCTCTATTTCAGTAACTAAACTGTGGTAAGTAGAGCTGTATCAACAGTACCTCTTAGTGGCCACAGTAATCTGCTACCAAAAAGAAAGAAGAGGAAAACAAAAGTCATGAGTGGAAACGTTAGTGTGCTGGGGGAGAAACAAAACAAAACATACAAGCCAAAAAAAAAAAAAAAAGCCCAACACCACCAAACAAACAAGACGTAAGTAGGAAGAACAGGTAGCATAGCTGGAGTAATCTGAGACATTGGTTCAAAGACATGGTTTTTCCCCAGATATCACTGAACTTATGTTTTTCATGACACACACACTTTCCACAAGTCCTGCTAGTGTAATTCTCCCTGGCTTGGAAAAAAACTAATTAATATGTTTAAAACTACAGAACCCATTGGAAACATTTCAAATATGTAAATGTTAGCTCCAAACCAGATAAACAATCTTCATATTTCCTTCCCCCTCAGCTGCAGAAGGGGAAACTGAGGAACATGATACATAGATCCACTTGCAGTGTACCTGGATACCAAATAATAATAAAGCATCAAGGTATTTTTGCCTTGACTTTTTTGGCTTGACTTCTGCAAGCTCTGCAGGATTGCCAGAGAGCTGGATGCTCCGTTTGTGTCTTTAAAAAGGTGGAATTGGAGGCTGAGAGAGGGAGGCAGCAGCTGGCTGCAGGGCTGGGGAGCATTTGTCCTTGTGTGCCTGGGTGTGGGTCATGGAGCACAAGGCATGGCCTCCCCAGCACACTGCTGAGGAAGTATAAGGGAATAATATAAATATCCCTTATGTAAATACAAGGGATAATGAACACACAGGCTACCTGGAGGAGATTGTGGCTGTACCCTACATCACAGTTAAAGTAATGAAGAAACAGCAAGAACCCGAAGTAAAATCTTCCCAGATGTAGCCACAGCAACACAGAAAGATGCAGAATGAAGGTGAAGCCTGCTGCCAGCCTGCACCACACCAAGACAACACAGAGGTACCATTCACCAAGGCTTCACACCTTGATAAGTTTATCAGTCATTCCATTTTACTCATAAATAAGCACGTTGACCACTGGCTTAGCTTAAACTGGTATCTATTTGGTATACAGCTGTGTTCAAACGTTCTCTGCCCATCATTTAACTGCAAGCTGGAGTGCTGAATTTCCTCTGACTCTACCTCACGCCTGTAAATCTTCCAGCCAGTCATTAACTGCCTGGTAAATGACTGGCACCTCATACATTGTCACTTAATTATGTTATGCTACATTGGGCTTCCTAGGAGGCACTCATTTAGCACAAAAACACCTCTGAAGAAAACCATGTAGACAGCCTGCCCGAGCCAGAGAGGATGAAGAACGCTGCTGCCAGGGGAATGGAAATGACAACTGAAACAGCCTCTGGAACAGGAGCAGAAACCCCAGCGATGGGGGAAAAGAAACCATCAGATAAACAGCAGCTGACATGACATTTTAGTTCTGGAAGGAGGGGGCAGAGGAGGAGGAGAAGTGCACCAAAGTGGAAATAGAAAATTACCCTCCTGAATGAACGAGATGTGTTTGGAATGAGTCAGAGGGGAAGGCGAGTGCAAACATCAGCAAGAGGAGAAGCTGAGCGTGTGGTACCTGAACACGGGCTTCAGAAACCAGAGAGGGGCAATAAACACAATGAGAAAAATAGCCTGTTCTCAGCTTTGCCATGGTGAAACGAAAAGGGGTTTTGGGCACAGTCCTACAAGCAGAGGGAAGACATCACCACTGCTGGCTTCAACAGAGGTGAAGGACATTCAGCACCTCAGGGCTGTCCTGCCGCCTTCTCACCCCAAAAGAGAGAAACATAGAGATGCTTTGATCTCTCCTGCTCTGGAAGGAAAGATAACCTTGCTGCTCTACAATGCACACTGCCTTCAGAACCTCTTGCCAGAAAATCCAGCCCCACAAACCAGAGCAGGGAGGATATGAAGCAACACAAACCCCGCCACGTGGCAGCAGCGCTCACACGCGCCCTTCGGTCACCGGAGCCACCGTGGATGCTGCTGTGGATGCAGCAGGAAAAGGAATCTGCAGGAAGCCAGGGATGGATCTTTTGCCACTCCACAACTGAGGAGGATTCGGAGAGTATAAGATGACAATGGCTACAGCAAAACCTTTAGTCCCTGGCTAAATTCTCTTTCCCCCCCAGTCCTTGTACATCAGCATTTCTCCCAGCCTCAGGGATATCCAACTGGCTGGAATTCTGCACTGCCCAAAGCACAGCTCCAATTCCTGTGCTTGGCAGCTTTAAACTTCAGTCTGGTGTCACTCAGCTACATCCACTCACTGGACAAAACCAGGCATTATGTGGAAACTGTCAGCGAGGCCCCACAGTCAGATGAGGTCTTTTTTCCCCCCTCAAAATAGAATTTTCATTTGATAAAACCCTGTTTAGGGTGATCCAAATCTAGGTGGCAATTTAGGTTTAAAACCTAAGCTACATGCACACAAATCCCTAATGTGGCTGAAAAAAAATTGTCATTATTCTCCCCACTTGTCATTGAAAAATTGACACTTTCTGCTTGTGAAAAACCCACAATTCGTGAGACACCACAAATAACACGTCAGGAAGTGAGAAACAGGTTTTTTTTTGCCTCACCTCCCTGAGACTGCTCAGGAAAAGCATCCTTTGGATCCACAGATGGTAAGGGATTAGGGAAGCTGCTTGTCTATAGAAGACTGTATTGTTTCCTGTAAGACCTCTGCAGATCAGAAGCCTTCCCACTGCTGAAGATATCTGGTGAATAACTTCAGATTCCTACCTGTGCAGTTAAACAGGCACTGAGAGACACACAATTAATCGCCTTACGTGCTGCTGGAACAACTGCTACAGACTGCACTTAGAGGATTTCTAAAACAAGAAGAAGAATTAGGTTGTGTTCCTCCAAGCTGGAGAAGATAAGTTAATTGAAACGTATCCTTTCCCTGCTCTTATCTTCACATCACTTTACCAGAAAGGTCAATTACATGCTCACCAACAAGCAGCTCACAGGATCTGCAATAGCAGCGAAACCTCAGTCACCGGTTCCGGTGCTAAGAGTATAAAAAGAAACAGTGCTGCAAAAGCCTGTGCTGGAGCTGGGCAGGAAATTATACCCCCACTTCCCAGCCCACACAAAAGCATTTTAGGAAAATGAACAATTTCCAATTTAATTGGAGTTTCCAGTTTACAGACAGAATTCAATTTTGTTTATTTTTGGCAACTCGAACCTTTTCTCAGTTCAGTGAGTTTTAGTGTTTTTGAACACGACAACCTAGAAATTCAACACAAGTGGAAAGTTTTCATATAAGTTTTTCATTTCATCAGAAAGTTTATTTCTCCCATTCCACAGACTTCTGACCAGATTAACCAACCAGCCTCACAGGAAAAGTCCCTTTCAGCACACAGCACCTCTGCCTTCTTACTCAATTATTACATACTCAGTTCACATTGTGCTACTCACATCCAAAGATCAAATCCCTGAATGTTGTTCATCCTGGGCTTTTTCCCCAGTATTATTTGCAAAGGTTGAAAGCAATTTGTAAAGCTTACTCTAAACTAGTGCAAATATGTTTTGAAACATTCATTGTAGATGTCATTGAACAATGCTGATATCAACATTTTGGACAGCTTTTTACATGTACTAACAGTGCCCAAAATCTGAGAAGATTAGCATCTCACTGCAAAACTGAAGGCAGATGACAAGGCTTCAAATAAATTACAGCAGCATAAATCTGTACTGTTTTCAGGTCACTGAGATCTGTGGACACACCTGAGGACTGGCTTCTTTGTTTTTATCATAGGGAAAGAAAAAAGAATCTGCACAAAGCTGCTTGCTGCATATGGCACCTTCCAAACTTTTGAGTAATTGCACTTCTATGGGAGGTGTGGGTACATAGAGCATTGTAACACAGTAATTGCCAGGCAGACTTTCTGTATATCAGGAGATATAATAATAATCAGGGGATATAATAATATTAAAGGATACAGAATCTGTATAGCTATGCAAGACTGCTAAATTGGAATCTACGTATTTTAATATTTTAAAACTAATTAAGCATCATGAATCTCCAAGGCTAGATCAGTCCCCAAGGTCCTCCTCAGGCTTTGCACCAGATACTGTACGAACAGAACAAACTGAAGTGGGTTGTGGAGCCATTCCACTAGAACCAGGTGACTGGAAAATACTGTGTTCCAGCTAAGGCCTTGCCAGATCCCAGACTGACACGTATCCAAGGGGCCAGACCACTTAGCACAGACCTAGCAAGCCACCTGGAGACATCATCCTGACTATGAAGTTATTCTTCAGAAACCACCATACCTCATTTAAACAATCTGTGAAAGATCTGTGCCATGACTAAACCCCATGGTGCAATCTGGACCAACAGACTTTCAACTTGTATAAGCAGATATTCCTGCTCTGCTTCCTGTCCTTACCTGCTCCTCCAATATCAAGTGTCACACCTGGCCTTCTGCTGGAGGACTCCAAGTGAAGTTGCAAATCCAGCCTAGTTAACAGTTTTTCCTTTGCTAGGAGAAATCTCAGAACATGTATTTGCATACAACTGGGCAGAGGAGCCCAGACTGTAGAGATTTCTAAACCTATGGTACAGAGTTCACTTTCTGCATTAAGGTTACAAAAGTTCTGCTCCAAAGCACAAGGTTTGGGGCATCTGTGCATTACCACCAGGCTTCTTTCAAAATAAATAAATCCCACCCCCTTTTCCTTTTTCAGGGAACAGGCCAAAGCATTTTGGTTCGTGTCTTCCCAGAAAATTTTCATGGCTAAAGCAGCCATCAAATAATTGAAAATTTCATCACAAAGTGTGAAATTTCTGACAAAATTGTAAAAAAGCTATTACAGTTGAAAACTCTGGGGGTTACCAGCCTCCCCTCTGCCACCTGCCATAGACAGTGACTTTGACTGTACTTAACCTTTACACAACAGTAGCTGGGAAGTTCCCCCATTCTCCTGGAGAGGAACCATGGCTGTACCCAACCTGTTTGCTGCTAGCACAAAGCATCCCCTACAACCTACAAGGTGTTTGCTAAAGCCATAGCTGAAACCTACAGCCAGGAAACAGCCTTGGAAAAGCTTTCTCTTCCCACCACCCCTTTTCAAACCCTTGACTATAAGCTTGGATTTGTTTATCAGAGGAATGCTGGTTAACAACTGGAAAGCACTGACCAAGGAGGATGTGCAATACCCATCAGTGGAGCCTCTTCAAGAACAGCTCAGATCTAAATCTGAATAAAAACTGGTAGAGCTGAGTCTGCTCTGGGAGAAGGAGCAACCCAGAGATTATACAGGAATGAGACAGCTCAGTTTTGCATGCATTTTAAATTTTAAGGAAGTCTCTCTTCCAGGGCAAAACCACCAGCAGTGTGAATTATACAGCTCCAACTTCCTCCAGCTTGGCAGGGTGGTAAGAGCTCTGCAGCCACTGTGGTTTGACTCTCACTGATAACAGCCAACTCTCCCTCCACCCCCTGAAACTCAGCACTCTAAAAATAAGAGGGAAGCAAAAGGAGTGCCATTTCCTTGCCAACACCAGTAGCTGGGAGGCCTGGAATGATGCCATTAGATACCCTGCTATTTATTGCCCATTTCCACCCCATAGGAAGTTTGGGGAAGTACTTGCCAAAAGAAAAAAGAGAGGAGGAAAAAAAAAAAAAAAAACCCAAATAACCCACCCTTCCTGTTTTGCTTAACTTTTGACAGGACAAAGTCAGATAATTCTAGCTCTGCATTTTGAACTCACTGTTGTTTTCCTCCAGAGGCTTCTTCTAAAAACAAACAAGGATTTTTATACATCAATGCTTTCAAAGCAAACACAGGAAGTCTCTTCTCCAGTCTCCTACACGTCTCCCTCTGCTCCAGCTCCTGCTTCACTCTCTCTTCCCTGGACACTTTCACTCTGGACAGCACAAAACCAGGAGTGTTCAGAAATTACTGTTTCACAAATACCAAGAAGTTTTGCAAGTCAGTCATGATTTTAAGAAATTGTCTCAAATCAGATACATGACTGGGGGTAGGGAAAAGAGTAATTTCTGAAGATTCCTGAAGTTTGTTATCTCTTACCTGTCCAACTCTGAGGTGTTTCAAACTGGTGCCCTGACTGCCCAAAGTCGTCCCTGCTAGGCTAGAAAGGAGCCTTGGCATCTCCTCCTAAAGATGGTTCACTTTATTTAAGTTAAATATTAGTGAGAACCAAGGCAGAGCATTTACTGGTGGAGCTAAGCTGGTCACTAGCTCAGGGTCTCCCAAGCCTTCTCCACTGAGGTGTTTCAGCTTACAAACTACACAAGAAATGACAATAAAATAGAAAGGCTTTAAAAGCTGAGATCAGGTGAACATCCGAGGAACTGTTTTTAAAATGTC
Organism: Heliangelus exortis; assembly: GCF_036169615.1. Lineage (NCBI taxonomy): Eukaryota > Metazoa > Chordata > Aves > Apodiformes > Trochilidae > Heliangelus > Heliangelus exortis. The sequence goes on from NC_092431.1 coordinate 21,941,874, forward strand.
AGCTCCAGACTGAAGCTGGCTAGGAAGGGGTCCAGATTTTCTCCCTTCATGTGAAAGGCCCTTCACTTACTCTCAGCTTCCTTAGGAAGATGCAGAGAAGCCTGGTATGGGGGTCAGGGAAATGTTAAAATTTGTCATTTCAAAGTTGCCACGTTTTCTTTCCAGTTTCTTCATCCAATGAAACTTATAAAAAAATGGATCCAAGCCCACAGATACTTCCAGGTCAATCAAAACTACACTAATCCTTTGATTAATTAAAGAGAACCAGCTTCCCAGCAGCCTCCCCTGCAATCCTGAGTCAGTCCCAGTGCGAGCAGACCCTGGCACAGCCACATGGCTGCTTCACCCTCCTTCCTTCTTAATTGCCAAATAACCCAAGTCGTAAAAATCTTTCACTTCTCTAGCAAGACACACCCTCTGACAAGTATTTACCTCAGGGAGCACAGTAGCCAGCCCTTTGGATCAGCACTAATCCTGCCTGAGGAGCTGGGGCAGAACAGCAAGGACACCCCAGCCCCGTGCAGTGACCTAACCCAGCTCCAGGCTCCTGACACAGCCCGGCCCCAGCCCAGAGGGAACCAAGCAGCACCAAAGAGGGGTGACCACCCAGCTTCTTCCAGCCAGGGCCCTGGGCTGAGTGATCAGGACTCAGCAGATCAGATCCTGCCTGACCCACAGACTATAAACATGCTTCAGTACAATAGAGGCTGCATATGGTGGGAACATGTGGAAATACATCATTAGGACAGGGGGGGAAGTTTGTTTCCTGTCCTGCTAACGTTTTTAATTATTACAATACTCTCCTGCACCAAGACACAAAAGAGGAGGCAGAGAGAGATGGCTCTCTCCCCACAGCCCTTCGGAAGAGAGACATCCACTCAGAAGATCCAAAAGCCCAGTAGTCACAGCTCCTCACAGTGAGGGAACAGGAACCTGAGAATCAAGACCTCATGTTTGGCAGAGACATCTCCTGCATTCCCAGGAAAAGCTTTACCCTTCGGGGTATTGGCTATTCTCAGCTCTCTCTGCTCTGGCTTCACACAGGAACTCAGTGCCAGATCACAGAAATCTTTCCACGCAGGAGTTTCATCCAAAGTGACAAGTTTCCATGCAAAGCTCTGATGAAAAAAATGTTCTCTTGGAAAATTCCTAGCAAGCTCTAATCTTCACATTAAATCATGGCCACGGATTTACAGCACTTTGCTCCACACATGCTGACTGGAGCCTAGTAAAACTGTACTGAGCTCTGGTTCCTCCTCCTCCACCCTTCCTTTGGGACATGTCAAGTCTTGCATCCTCTGGGTCCTGTATAATCTCCTGGTCAAAAAGGCAGCACTTTGCTTTTGGTTTGGTTTTTTTTTTTTTTTTTTTGGTGAATCAAACTCCTGCTATTTGTCAGGAGCAAGTCAGTCATCCAGGCCTGAGTCTTCCTAACTTTCCCTTCTGTGTTCACCTGGCCACACCACACTGCTTTCCCTGCAGGGTTCATCTCAGGTGCCCTCCCGAGATGGCATGGCAAAAACTTGACAAACATGGAAGGCTTTCTGTTACTTGCAAAGGGTTACAAACATCTGGAAATTCCTCACTTGCTCCCTGCATTTTCAGAAGAGCAGTGCCATCTTCTAAATAAGCAGACAGTTAAAAAACAGTGATCAATTTCCACCCAATGCAGTTTACAATATCACTCAAACTACTTCTGGGAATTCAAATATTTGAATTACAATTTTCTGAAATTTCTTCCATTCAATTTCCAAATTCTGAAAGAATTTCTGCCTGCATAGAAATTAAATTGTTTTCCTAGATTCATAGCATGTCAGGTTTGAAGGGGCCTCAAAGATCATCTGGTCCAACCATTCTACAATACTATAATTTATATGACATCTTCCAGCACTCTGTTGAGCTGAGACTTGAAACTCCCCAAAATGGAGGAATCCGACACTTCTCCTGGGAGACCATTCCAATGTTTGACTGTCCTCATGGTGAAAAAATTACCTTGTGCCCAATCAGGAGCTCCACGGGAACAACTTGTGCCCTTTGCCCCTTGTCTTGCCCATCTGACTCCTTGTAAATACAGAGTCTTCATCTTCTTTGTAGCCGCCCTTGTCAGTACTGGAACATCATGACAAGGTCTCCCCTGAGCCTTCTCTTCTCAAGGCTCAACAGCCAGAGTTTTCTCAGCCTCTTCTTGCACGGGAGGTGCTCCAGTCCTCTGATCACCCTTGTGGCCCTTCTCTGGACCCTCTCCAGGCTCTCTGCATCCTTTTTGTAGAGCAGGGACCAAACCTGGATGCAGCACTCCAGGTGTGGTCCCTGACAAGCACCAAGGAGCCGTGTGACTATGTCATAGCCAACAACATTATTTCTACTCAGTTTTCTCTGACTTTAAATGATCTAGGCTTGTGATCACAAAGCTTCAATCCAAATTCTCTCATGCTACTAAATTCTGAGCAGCCAGCATCAGTAAAGGAAGAGCTATTACACCAGCCATGTTGCAGATGTACCTGGTGATTCCAAGTGCCTTATGGTGCCTCCAATTTCTGTGCAGTAGAACAGAATAAGGTAATGAAAAAAATGTTTTCCTTTAAAGCTCTTTTCCCTGTACTGTCGAAACAGCAACTACTTCTCTGCCTTACCCTCCCTAGCCATTAGGGCTCTGCACTTTTACAGTGTTTGTACTTGTTCTGCTTAGAATTCAATTTCCTCTGGTCATCTGCATGCAGGCAAATATTGCCAATGGCACTGCTGCATATTTGTTCTTCTTGAACTGCACACAGAAATATTGTTGCTATGCCGCCAGCACAAAGCAATCCAGAAGTCACCTGACATCCTTCATCAAACATTTAGGAGTCATCAAACTTAATTTCCCCTTTGTGCCATAAAACGCCAAGAGGAAGCTTTAATAGATTGTATTATGTAACAGTTCCATAAAAATAGCAGCCCAGAGCTGGAGCACTTCCTTCCTGAGGCCCAAGGACCTATGCTGAAAGGATACACACTCGTTTCCCTGGCAACCATCAGAGATGACACCAGGGGAAAAACAGCAACAAAAGGACCATTTTTTGCTTAGTAAAATAAGGTCTGGCTTCAAGCTTGTAATACAGTGAATACAGAGTGCCTGACAGAGAGAGAACCAGTTAATAATTCTGCTCAGGTCCCAGTGACCTCGCAAGGCTGTTAAAGCTTCTCATTTCTTTTTGTTCTGCCTGTTCAGAAAAATTATACCACAACAGAAAGCTCACTACAGCGAGTATTAAAGTGTTAATATATTTTTTTTAATTAAAAACAGAACAGGAAAAAAAAAAAAAAAAAAAAAAAAAAAGCAGGACTGTTAGAAATTTATCTGCCCTGCTAGCATTTCCACAAGACATCCTTTTTCTCTCCCTGCTTGCATAGTTTGCAGGATTTTCACATTTCATTTCAAAAGGCTCCTGTTTCCAGGCTTGCTGTGCTTAGCACTCCATTGTCCAGCAGACAGCTGTTTTCAAGACATGGCCTTTGCAAGTAACCAGAAACAAACTCCCTCCCCAAAAAACTCATGATGATACAAGACTATGTTAAAGGCACAGCCCAGTGGGCCCAAACATTTAACAAGTCTCTCTCTCGCCTTATTCAGCCTTTCCACAGCACCCATGCTCCCACAGGGAGCCCAAAAGTGATTAAAAATGTCTTTTGTTTCAGTCCAACCACCCGAGCTGGTGGGTTCCTTGTGCCATAACCACACAACTTTATTCTTGTTACCTGCAGCTTCCCCCCTGGCTTTTTAACCCTTGCTTGTTGCATCAGCTCCTGCTGAGCCACTTCTCACTCTAACAGGTTGCTTTTTCACTTGCTCCTCAGAAACCTCTGTCACATTTGGGTATTATACAGAGCAAAAAAGCAGTGGCAGTGAGCAAACACACATAGTTCTGAGAGAAAAAAAAAAAAAAAAAGAAAAAGAAATCTGTTTTCTCTAAAATCTGGAAAGCAGATGTCCAAGGCTCATTTTCCTCCTTTATGAAAAACTCCCTTCCTTCTTCTAGTCAGGCAGTGCCAGGGGAGGAAAGGCATTTGAACAGGAAATGTGGTGGTCCATGGCTGTGCAGCTGAGCAGCTCCACCATCCTGAACTGATCCCGAGTTCCTCACCCAGAGAGAGGAACATCACACATCCTGCACAGACACTGGGTCGTGCAGCCACACCACCACATTACTCTGGAGCAGCAGAAAAGGTAAAAGTTCATTTCTCTTCCTCAGCAGTATCTCTAGCACAGGGAAGAACTCAAAGGAGAGGCTGGGGCCAGGAGGATGCCTCTGGAACTCTCCATCCCTTTCCTCCCAGCTGTTACAAATCTCTCCTGTGTTTTCAAATGAAAGTTTTGCATCCTAAGGTGATCAGCACTGCAGCTCTGCTCGAGAGCTCACAGGTACAAAACCAGACTTCACTTGGCATCCCCCCTCACACCAAATAACTGTTTTACAAAAGAAGAATGAAAAGTTGCATTACAACAACATACATGGTCCACTCACAGGAGCTTTTAAACACCTCAAAGATGGGTAACAACCTGCTACAGGTAACAAGAATTACATCTTCCTTAGTTTTAGCTTAAAGAAATTTTCAAATCACTGACCAAGAAGGCATTTACTCAAGACAAGTGATATTGAAGAACATGTAACAGCACAGCTTAGAAAAACTGGGGTTTTTCTTGCTGGACATTTTGGAGTGGGGAGACAAGAGTTGGTTTTTTGTTGTTTTTTTTTTCTAAAGGGACAGAGATTTTATCACCATCCCAACAAAGGCACTCTCACTTCAATATGTAACACATCACTAAAAAAAGTAAAAGCAAATTCAAGCCCCATACAGATAAGGCTCTAACCTGCAGTTAACACTATAAGGTTACAGTATTTACCAAGCAGTGTAAAGGGTGAATTAAAAAAAAACTCTCCATAGGTAAACCAACAAAAGTTAAGTAATTTTTAGCTTTTTTTTTTTCTTTAGATAACAGTATCTTCTCTGGCAACCTCACTCTTCCTGTACCCAGTTTTCTGATAAACTTGCAGCAGGCTATATTTTAAACAATACATACAGACTCCTGATAAATTACTGTACTGTGTTTTTTCCAGTGGTTTTACAGGGCTAGAGAGAGAGGTGATGCTTCAGTCAGGAGCCATCCCTATTACAGAAACATAATAAATGATCTTTATTGTGCTACAGATTCTACCAACTGCTTTTAACATACTCTGACACCAGGCCAAGTTACTTTTTCACTGCATCAGTATAAAACCATCATACATTAGACTAACTTCCCTGTAATTATATGGTTTAATAGCAGGAGAAGAACAAAATCTGGGGCACAGGCTTTCAGACAGCATTTTAAAACACGTTCCCAGCCACTTGTGACTGCAGAAATCTTAAGGCAGTTTTGAAAGAGACATCAGGCTGTTAAACCCAGGTATCTTAGCAGAAATACCAGTTCTGGTCACTGCAGTTCACTTGTTTAAAGTATGTCTTCAGTCTTCAAGTGGATATTTGGATACTCCTCTTCATTTCCTTTTGGAAGTGAAAAGGTGTTTGCTGTGGCAGTGTTTCAGCAGGGGATTAAGTCACTCCTCTGTGTTACCTACTCACAGGATCACGCACATTCCTCCAGACCTATTCACACTGGGTGAAATTCTCCCCTTTCCTAAGGCCAGCACAAGGCCAAGGCATTGCATAAGTATTTAAGGGATTAAATGGGATTTAAGGGGTGTGTAAGCACCGCCGCTGGATAAATTTCCTTCAAGATGATTTAATTCTGACACACTGACCCTTCCCAATACATCCTCCAGGCCTTTACATAGTGTCCAGTTTAGTCAGGAACTCGAGAGAAACAAATGCTTCCACCACCTTTAAGGAAGTTTCACACACACACACACACACACACACACACACAGTCTCTTTCACACAAAACCTGCCCCGTGTGGCACTGAGAAGAGGTCAGCAGGGCACTGGTGCAAGGCTCTGTACCCCCAGCCCTAAGCTCAGCTCTGACACCATAAGGACAACTGTTCCAGAAAAGTCAGCTCATTAAATCCAGGTACCCAGGCCAATGGGATACTCCAGCCCAAGAGAGGACAGAGCCTCTGAACTGTGCAGAAGCATCAAGTCAACCTGGTTCAGAGCCCAAAGCAGCCAAGAGCCCAGCCCCAGGAGGGCATTACAGCAGCACGGGGCACACATCCACCCCAAGCTGCCCAACTGGGGGGTGCCAGGGATGGGGGCAGATGGGGTAACAACAGCTCCTGCTCCTAACCTGGGCTTCTAGCTGGGAGCTGCCAGACAAGCAGCCAGACCTGATGCCTTGGTTTCAGGCTTCATTCACTGGGACAGAGTGAAAAAACAAAGTTACCTGCAGTCTGTGTAAGGCTACACAGGGAACATGCAACAGTACTGAAGCAAACAGGGAGGGGAGCAGACACTGGAGAGCATGCCAAGGCTTGTTGGTCCTGCCAGCAGCAGTGTGCTGAGCTTGCAGCCACTGGTACCTGCACACTGCACTGCTAGAAGCAGGCCGTTAACGTTTAACCAGGACACTGGGGCCATGGTGTTATCTTCTGATATCTGGGGAAACCTACACAAGCTCCTTAGCTTTAGGCTGCATCTACTCACTGCACAGGAAGAATGGGTTTCAGATGTACAACATGGAATGCTTGGGAAACCACTCGAGCAACTTCCTACCTGATATGTTCAGTTCTGAGTTAGGTCTGGATTGCAACAACTAGGTTTGTACCAGTCCTGGCAACAGAAGTAGGAAATAATGATAAATATTTTGTATTCTCACTCTTTCCCAGCTACACAACTAAATAAATTTTACCATTTGACACTTCTGACCACATGAGAGACAATGGAAGCCCAACAGCCAACTGAAGCCTTTGATACTTTCAGGTCTGAGAGCAAGTTTGAAAATAAAAGCCATGCCAGGATCAGGGCTTTCAGGTGTGTATTTTGAGCCTACAGGAATAAGGTTTGAGCTGTTAAAAGCAGGTATCTGTAGAGTAACACTTTCTATTTTGGAGGAGGAGGTTACACATGAAAACAGAAGAACTGAATTGCTGTGTCAGAACAAAATATCTGTCCCACCAGCCTATCCCTAACAGTGGTGGAGAGCAGATACACAAGAGCAGAAGAACTGGGTGAGCACACATGATACCTCCCTGGCAGTCTCCCAGCAGCCAACCATTTGAGGATCAGAGACTTCCTGTGCCAGACTTCTTTTATCTATTTAGTCACCCTCAATTAATTTCTCTTTCATGAACCTGTCCAGTTGACCCTTGTGCCCACAAAGCAGACTATCTGGTTGCTCTCAGTGGACAGACAGGTATCCATGGTATGCAAGTCAGCAGCATTTCACTGCTGCTGAAGGGAGGGAACTACAACCCAAGAGCTCTTGCAGACTGCATGCCTAACAGCTCAGGATTGCACCCCCAGCACCCCAGATACCTGATGGAGTCACCAAGTGACAAAGGAGCTTGTGAGACAGGCTGAAGCTGTACATCTCTGTGCTACCAGGTTTGTGGGGACATGGCATGGGAGCATGAAAACAACACAGGATTCAAGTCTTCTTTAACCAGACAGCTAAACTCAGCCCCTCAAGTATCTAAAAGCAAGCAGAAATCTGCAGGTGGGTCCTTATTTAAAGTGCTATAAAGGTGACTGCAAATGCATAGGAGGATGACACAGAAATTGTTTTCTGAGCTCCAGATCCATGAAGGAGAAACCAGAAAGTTTTAGTTAGTGCCTCTATTGGAAAGCTGATTCAGGGGGGAACACATTAACCAAAGGCAGAGAAAGAAATGAGACAGTAGCAGCACTTCAGACACACTGCTGTGATTTTGAAGCAAAAATTCCAGTTCTCATCACAGCAAGAAAGACTTTGTAAGAGTAGAAATAAATCCACCAGAAGCAGTGAAGCAAAAGTGGGTGACTTCTGGCACTTCTGAAAGATTTACCCATGTTCCTCCTCATCAAGCAAGAACTGCAGTACTTCAGCAGGGTGAAAATAGCTTTTAAGTGGGATTGAAGCAAAGTAAAGCAACCGTGCAGACTCCCTGCACTGAAGGGAATTCTGTCACCTGTCCTCAGCACTGCATCTGCTCAATCATCTTCTCTTACTGAACAGGTACCTTTCCTTCTGGAGGCTTTTCAGTGGTGAAACTGCAGTGTATATATCACCTGAGCTGGTCCTCCTATCTCAAAGAATTACTGTCCCTGTTTTATAGATCCAAAATGAAACAGAGAAGGTAAAACTTGAAGATATAAAAAGTCCCTTTTAAAAAAAACCTTGAAAGGTCTTTGAATGGCAGCCCAGTCTTTTGACCATGGAAGGACAGAAAGTTTCTTGAAGGCCTCTGTTTTATTCACACTGCACAGATTTTGTTGGGGGAAAAAAATATGCAAGATTAAATCCTATGTGTGCAGCATTGAGTCTTCCTAAAACACTAAAAAGCTGTTCCCTGCTGCATCCAGGGGTAAGTTGCAGTTTTGAGCTCTGTGGATTCTGTGCTGTTAGCTCGTATTCCAGGCAGTTACTGCAGGGAACTTCATTCTGCTTCTGAGTCACATCTCTAGGGCTCTTTTTGCATGTTTGCTGTTATGTGACCAGCACATCAATGCACACATTTGGAATAAAGCTTTGTGTGCAAGTCACATTTGTTGTTGAACAAATCAGACCAATACTACAAAAATAATCAATCAAGCTTTGAGGCACAACACAACTGTCCTTTTTGGCCAGGGGCAGGAAACACCCAGATTCTCCCGTGGATAGGTGCCTGGCAGGAAACACTGCTAAAGGCTGAGGGTGGATAGATGGGAGAGCCATGGCTCTGACCTGGCAAATCACATCCTTTGTTCATCCTGTTTCTGGGGATTTGAAACCTCCCATCCCATCCCCTCTAAAACAAGATCAATGGGGTGATGGGCTTTGAGCTCTCCCTGTGCCAGGAGCAGGAGGCAGGCAGGCCTCTGGCAACAGCCTTACCAAGGGTGCTATCAGCTGGCACAGGAGCCAAACACTGCCTGACTGAGCAGATTCCTCCCACACAAAGTAATAATAGTTTGCTCCTTCACATGCAGCTCTAGTAAAGCTTTAGTACTTCCTATATCCATGTTCCCAATTAAAAAACAACAACAACAACAAAACCCACCAAACAGTTTTTCAGCTCTAACCCAGTCATGATTCTTATCTGATTGAGTCTCTGATAACTATCTGATACTACATGACAAATTTCCAGTACAGCAATGAAAAGAGGCAATAATAATACTGCACATGGCACAGGACAGACACTGTGCAGAGAATAAGTGCTGGCACAGAACACAGCAATCCTCTCCATGACATCTCTTCTTACTGCTGTAACACCAGCAGAGCACAGGAGTGCTACATGAGCATCCTGAAGGAGTGGAAATGGCAAAATCAAGCTGGAACAAGCCAAGAGAAAATGTATTTGCACTTCTTCTTCCAGATGTTCCCACGCTCACTATCTCAGATGAACAGAACACATACAGTAAGTTTTGTGGTTAGGGTAAAAGTAAAACCATTATCAAATTTCTCTGTGACTGTCTTAGGTTACATTGTAAGAATAAAGTCAAATTTTATACATCGGTTTATTAACATCATACACCTCTGAAAGTAAACATGACAAGCCTGGTTTGGCACTATCTGGAAGAAAAAGGTTCAACAACCATAGGAAGAGATTAGACATACTAAGTACTGTAAATGAGGAAGTATTATTTGCAGAAACAGCTCTCATCTTTAGTTTGGTTTCTTTAAGAGTATTGTCTTGCCTGAATAATTCTTGGATGCTCAAGTACAGTGACACTGACAAAAAATTGGTGCTATATTCCATGACCCTCTACAGTTGGATAAGAAATCCTCTCCATGAGGCTTCTGGGAGTTCCTCTGTGTAAGTCAAGAGGTTTGTCAAATGTTCCTAGTTATCCTTTCATAGTCACAAAAGCAGAAAAGAAAATAAATAACAAACCATATAAAAAATACAGCTAGAATACAGAAATCTGAAGTTACACATAGATTTTGGAGGAAACATATACAAGAGAGTGTAAAATGTCCTGCTATTTGTAGTGTCCCACCCTAACAGCTTCAAAATAAGGAAGAAAATTATTCCACTCTAGAGCAAAAGATGTAAGTGCCTGGGGACTTGGTGGGTTTTTTCCTTTCAAGGCTCAGAAAAGAATCCTCCTCAATGTAAAGGATGTTTCACAACTTTAAAGCACACACACATCAGGCAAGCAGACCAATGCATACATGAAGTCCCCCATGAGCTGTGGCAGCTGCTACCAGAATAGATACCAGCAAAGGTTCTTCAAAGTGCCTGGGTCTGAATCCCACCAGTGAAGGGCTGGCCTGTTCCCAATAAAACACAAAATCTACCTCCTTTGACTTGTCAAGGAACAGGTTTGAAAGAAGTCAGTGAAGAAAGAGTCTCCTACAGGGGACTAGCCTGCTCCTACAAGTTCTAAACCAGCAGGGATCCCAGCAATTATTCTAGGAGATAGGTATTTTCCCCAAGCACTTTTGTTGGTTTCAGCAAAACCCATTTTTGCTCCGAGAGTCAAGTAAACTGAAAACCTCAGAATTGTTCTCAGCTCAAAACCATGAGATCCAAAGGAAAATGGCTAATTTCACATAGTTCAGATACTGAATCATATGGTAAAATGAGGCTCGGGCTGTAGTTTTTAGGACAACTTGTTTACTCAAAACTGGATAAACAAAATCTGTGAGGAGTTCACCCACAAACGCATTTTAAGAGTCCATTCTTGGCACAGAGAGGGGACTACTCCCATCAGCTTGAGTGGAAAACTCACCTGTTTCTGCCAGGACTAACTTTGGTCTCCAGGACTTGCAAACAGAAGGGAGAGGACCTGTTTCCCCACAGCTAACACAAGTTCTACACCTTTGTAAGTTCCCTCTTCTTGATGAGGTGCACAGCAGCAAAACAGTGGTCAGAAGGATGTGGGCCAGTCTGTTTTCAGAGATATTCAATACAGAGCAGACACTGTGCCATATTTAAGAAATAAAGAACATTGCTCGTGTCCATCACAAGGACTTGTTTGGCATTATAAAGACATATGGTATTTTTAGAGGCTGAAACAAACATACTGACTCACACTCGCCGCTGCCAATTGAGCATAAGGCACATTTACTGATGTAACCAATGTTCCACTTCAATCCACTTTCCCATCAAACCTCATGGTTTATTTTAGCTGCAAAAAGGTTTATTAAAGCCCTGCAGTCACATGATAATTCTCTCAACTTAGAAATGCAACGCAAGGCTTAACAACAAAAAAACCCAAACTTATACAGTCCTTCTTTAACAAATAAAGAAAACAAAACAAATCACCATAAACTGCATTCAGCATTCCACCAAGTTAACATTTTATGGTGCTGCTCAAATGAGAACATCAGTTGTTTCTTCAGTTGTCTTTTTCAGCACATCCAATATCAGGAATATGGCACAGTCTCTCAAATTCTGTCACCAAATGTAACCTCAGAGAAGCTACTGAACACTTTGTGCATTCACCTGGATGCCTTAACTGGTGTTATTTGTGTTTGTACTGGGACAGCATCCTCACCTTCATCTCCACAAGCACAGCTTTTCTATTGCACAGGAGCTGGACACAGCTGGCAAGCAGGGAGATGCTTTACCTGCCCGTTTCAGGAGGGGCCTGAAGTTTAAATCCTGGAGGTTACGATGTGCAGGCCTTTTTTAACCTATTAGATAGATGATGAACGTGCTGTATTATTTATCACTTGGTTGCAAAGATACTTGTTAACCACAGAGCAAGAATATCTTTGCAAGAAGTTCCCTGAGCTAGGGTCTCCAGTCTTCTCTAAATCTGGACTGCTCCAAACAAGATGTAGCTGAGTGAATGACACACTGCTGTGCTCCTGAAGGACAGCAACCAGAAAGCACAGGAAAAGTTTATACTGTAGTGAATCATATGCGTATTTGGACTAGGGGAAGCTCTGCCAGAGAATGGAAAGAAAGATTAATTCAGTTGGTTTATCCCTTCCTTTGACTTCCACAGAGACTCAACCAGTGTCTCCTTACAAAGCCTGCCCACATCCTGCCCCCAGCAGCACTGGTGCATCAGGCAGCACTTTGTCCTCCCAGGATGTGGGCTGCTCTGGAACAGCTCCAGCCCAGTGCAGCACAGGAGCCCTGCAGCCAGCTGTGGCAGCCACCACTTCTTCCTTCAGAGGACATAAATGGGCTGTAACTACCTCAAAGCAGAACATTAGAAGGAAAACCATGCAGATTTAACCAGATCAATGATAGCAGCTCTCCTGAGGAAAGAGTCCCTGAAGAGGACAATCCAGGGATTTCTTAGCAGCCATTAGCTGCTTCCAGTTTGTGATGTGCCATGCAGTGAAAAATACAAGTCAGGCTTCCCTCACAGAAGTATTTTGGAGGACTATCAGCTTCCCAGGAAACAGATCAGGCACAGTGCAAACTGCTGTCCCAAACATTCCATACTTGTTCTGCATCCCCAGCATCCCACCCAAAATGAAAGAGGCAGAAAAAGATCACTGTGCTGGGCTTAGAAGCCAAGACACAGCTGCACTGCTCAGGCAGCCACCATTCCTCTGCTGCATGCAATACTCTGTTCCCTTATTTTTGCCACTTGAGCCTGGAACACTTGGCTTCAGAATAACTGTTTCTTACCACAAACTGCCATTGCAACAAGGGTATTGAAAGAGAACAACTAACAGCAAGGAATACCATCAAACTTTCTTGCCTTAGTCCTGCCACCATGCTGTTAGTGCATGCTCTGATGGGGGAAAATAATAGATTCTGCTGTGTCTAGTTTTCAGGGATGAAGAACTGAAAAACTCTTCTGAAAGCAGAGATTAGGGTGTGAAATGTGAAGCACTGATACTGTGCTGGAAGAATGGGTGCTGACAGCAAGAGCTTAACTCATCAGCAGATGGAGATCTCATTGACTGTAGTCAAATTGTATTCTAGGTCACAGAGTCAAAAATCCCATTAAAACAGCAAGAAACAAGGAGCAGCCAGACTGGCCTCTGACAATTCCAAAGGATACCCCCCTCTATCTGCATATGGACTCCATCACCTTGACTAGAGAAAATGTAGATTTAGGGGACCATTGGATCCAGATATTTGGATGGTGCACTACTGTGAGCAGACAGGCAAGTTACAGCTGAGGGTCAAGAACAGATAAAGAGAGGCTGATGTCATTCCAAAGAACCCTGAATCAGTGCATCAGGACCTGTTGTGACAGGACATCTAGCTAAAACCTCTTTTTCTGTTTAATCTCAATTATTATCAAAACTGAGGTTATATGATACACCATAACAACCTCAAAAAAAAGGTTAACTTTAGGTTTATAAATCTTGCTTACACACTTAAAAACCACCTGCACCTGTCTACAAAGATTTCAATTTGGCAATAACACTTTCCTGTGTTATCACACAGCAACCTCTCGCTCCACATTTGGTTTCAAATGTCTCTCTTCCCAGAACACCACTCTTTTCCCCAAACAGCTTCATTCCACTCCTAATGGAGATAGGGTTAAATTTACAAAGTGTTTTTATCCTAATTACAAGCCTTTCAGCTATACCTTGGTCTTGGCCTCAGCAGGAAATGATATGCAAAATATACTTTCATGCATCTGACAGTCCCCAAAACTACCGGTCATATAAATTCTGCCAATTTACTCTAATTAAAGCTAAGCAGTGTCGTGTGTGCTTAAACGCTCAATCTGTCTTGAAGTAATTATACCTGAAGGCAGGAATACATCAGTTTCCTTCTCCTGGAATTAAACTCAGATGGGCAACTGAGAAACGTTCAAGGGCTCGTTTGCTGATGATTAAATCCAAATCCCATCTCCTTTCAGTGCTCCTATGGAGTGCAAGCTGCTGCATGGGTGCTGATGGATCTGGGGAGGGAGGAAGCAGATGGTACCAGGCACCCCGTGCTGCAGGTTTGTGTTCTGAAGCAATGCTTTAGGGAGTCAACATGAGACTGACAATGCAATATATCACATGTTCTTCATCACTGGTGAGATTTTATGCACCAGTCTTTTGTTTCATGTACCAGGTGACCACTGCATCTCTTGGAGTCCTGTTTCATTCACCTTTATGACCAACCCTGGCCACTAGCCTACAGATAACAATAAATAACAATAACTCTCTTCCCCATCAGATGCTAAGTTTAGAGCTTGCTCTCCCTGCCTTTGGAAACTCTCATCAAATCTTTGCATTTCATTTTGCCTGGTGGGGTCAGCTGAGTACAGGGACCAGCAGATTATAAGCAGATTCTTCAGGGGAAGTTCCTTTTTTAAAGGGGTGGCTTACATAGGAAAATATGTGATTTAAACAAAAATGGGAGGAAAGCTATCAAGCAGAACTCTCAGTGCACAGGAGAATGTTAAAGACCCTCCTCCCACACTGCCAGAAGTCATGTTTTGGTTGTCCTTTAGAGGACAATCAAGATGACTTCTAGATTCACTGATTCAGTTAGGAAAAGATGAAGATGCTGTATTGCTGTGTCCAGCTCTGACATACAGAGCAGGGAGCATGCAAGGCAGAAAGAGAACAAGAGAAATCATTTACCACTAACCACACTTACACACATCCATATTTTCTGTGCCACTCAACATGATGTAACTCCCCATTCCCACCACTCCCGGGGCAGTGCTCAAAGACTGTTAGTCAGGGGGATGCTTACTTTGGCCCTCCAGGAGCTGACAAATTCTGCTTTATCTCTCTGGGATCTGACGAGTCCATCCTGTCACACGGGAAGATGATTATGAATGACAATGCAATGAGTAACACTTGTAACAGGAAAAAAAACAACAAACAAACCAAAAAAAAACCCTGACTTGAATATTCTGCTTTGATTCTCATCCCTTGCTGGTTCACTGACACAGTGCTGAGGTTCCTGAGAGAAGGACATTATAGGAGTAAATAGCCTACTTCAGCAGAGACCATATTTGTTGCACTCAGGAAACAGCAATACCAACCTCTAAAACCTTACATAGACACAGCATTAAAAGATTAACTTCAGTCCAGGTTCAGCCTTTAAGAAAACAAATAAGATGCAAGAAAGTATAAAAGGAAAATGTGAAAGACAGGGAACTCTTATTTGTAAGCTACCAATGATTTGCCCACCCTCCAAACAAACCAAAAAAAGCAGCTTTTAGTTAAGCTAAGCCTTACATTTCTTCTACAACAAGGGGTGGAATGCTGTCCTTCCCATTCTCCCATTAATCATCTTCCTGATTTTAACACAAGCATCATTTTATTTTAGATTAAAATATTGAGAGGAATACCCCCCCCAGGAGTCAGTATTTCTTATTCCATTACTGAAAGTAAAATCCAGCTATACTCATGACAACTGACCAGTTCTTTCTATCCCACTGAACCTGGCCCTTGCCAAAACACCAGGAACATCTCTGAAAGGAAAGTAAAAAACAAAGAACACAATAGTCCATCATCAGATTAAACAATGCAGGGCCAGCTGATTTTTGAAAACATTTTGTTGTTGTGAGGAAGATTCCTGCATTTTCCATCCCAGTCTCACTGTGCAGCACTGGTTGCAGCAGGAGTGCTGCTCAGTCCCAGCTGTGCAGAGGAGCTCTGGGGAAGGAACCACTGCCTCCCATGGGCTCAGCTGAGCCAGTAACCTCACTTGGGTTTCCTTTTCAGAAGGGCTATCAGATGTTACTGGTTTCAGGTCACCAGTAGGAGCAGGTAAGTGTCTGCCCAGCAGTGAATGGTGTTAGGGCACTAAACTTATCTCCTGAAATATCTAGTCCAGCTAAAACCAGAATAAACTAACTTTTAGTATTAAGCTCTGTTCCAATAGTCTAATCCAAGCATAAAGTTTCTCAGTTACAGCTGTCCTGCCCTTTAAAAAAAAAAAGAAAAAGAAGCCAGGGAAATATTCTCTATGGAGACATTTAAGATTCCCTTCCTTCCCCCTGGCAGCAGTAATGTATGTATCTTCATCTTTTGGACTTTTTCCAGCATGCTTAACTTTGGAATTTCCATATTACTCTTGCCACAGCAAGAGCCTCTTTAGACTAAAGCACTTCAGCACTGGGCTATGTGCTGCCACTCCTCTCTTTCCCCAGAGCCTGCAGAAATGACTGGACAGCTTCTTTGCAGTAATTGCAGTCTGTCAGGAAAAACAAAGGAGAGGAAGTGTGTATCATTTGGCTGTCTGCTTAATTTTAGTGTAACAATTCCATTTTTAGGTACACAGAGTCTATAATAGAATGGGCATAGCTGAGTTTAGCACACAAAGCTCTGAAGAAAACTGCTATTTTACAAAACCACAGGACAGAATAGCAATTGTTTCTAGCAGGGTAACCTTAGCGATTGAGAGATGCCCAAAGGAACTTGGTTTTTTAAGGAGAAACTTGAGCGTGTGGTGGTAAGCTCTGAAACCACTGACACAAATGGATTAGGCTGTCAGCACAGCAAACAAGAGTTCCACTACTCTGCTGTGTATTCACATAGATAGATAGAGAGTACTTTAAAATAAAAAAAAAATAAAATCTCCTTCCACTACCACGGGAGGGCTGGGTGAGGAAAGAGATACTTTCTGCAAGTGCCCATCAGAATATGCAAATATTATAAAGCTTTTTGCTTTGCTTTCAGGCTACTCTGACTTTGCTTCTAGTGCTACATGAATATTTGACTGCTGTTTCCAGTCCACATAACAGCCATATTATTGGAGGTTCCAGTCTGTTGTTTTTCTTCGAATCCAGGCTTCAGTCTTGGTTAATGTTTGCCCAGAAATATGTAATTGCAGACTTCCTCCTCCTAAACCCTTCCAGAGCCAGGCTGCCATCCTGCCATGCTATTATTATCTGTGTGCCTGCAGGCTAGAGCAGGGTGTGCTCTGATAACCCTTTCCTTGCAGGAGAGGCACCCAATGCCTTGGATTGCTGCAGCTGCTTCTAAAGCAGACTACCAAAAACTTTGCTAGCATCATTTTCTGCCCCTGGATCATAGAATGAAGACAGTTTCAGCACAGGCCTGGTAGGTCACAAATAAATACAAGGAAAGCTGAGTGTAAAATGGACCTCTCAAGCCACCTGTTTCACAGCCACTGCACTTATTTGTTCTTCTTAATCCTCTCTTCTGTGTGACTGTCCACACATTTAAAAAGTCCAGTGAACTAAAGCTGTACCTCAGGTGGAGAAATGGTGCAGTGAAAAGCCTCCACTTCCTTCCAAATTAAAATTCTCTGAACAGCTGGAAAACATTTAGCCATCACTTAAACCAAAAAGTATCTTTTTTTTCTGACAACAGCTGGTTTTGAGGCATTTGATGGTTTTAGTAGTTTTCAGATGCTTCCTCTTTCTGAGCTTACTACAAACTACGTGACAGTTAGAGAAGTGCTGTGTTCCACATAAAAATGATGTACAGGATAAATACATTCTAACACAGCCCAGCAATGTACTGACAGCTTAGAAAACTTGGGACAGACTCAGAGCTAAAAGGTTATTTTTGGAAGGGAATGAGAACTAAGCAAGTCTCAGGATAACAAGCCAGAGCTCTATAGACATTCAAGACAGAGTCTCACAGAGAAATTACTGAAGGGCAGAGTTTACACTCAAACCAACTACAATTTGCTATGGAAGACAAGTCCCCTGGTCCAGCTAAAAGCAAAACTTGAGCAGGCATACAATGGATGTCCTGAATCAGTAGTAACCTGACAAGAATGGCAGACCCCATGGCAATGAAACAGTGTCAGCTCAGGCTAACAGGTATGACAGAGCCATCCGCAGGCTGGTGTTGCCTGCCCTAAGACACCAGGGGCCCAGCATGTCACACAACCAAAGTTTAGGGGTTAATGCTCATTCATATAATTTCATGTCACAGGGGAAAATAGCACATGACACACAATACCTCAGATGTTACTCTGGTACTGCTAGACTGGCTTGTCTTAGTAGCTTGATTCACAATCATTTTTCTATTTTCAATTAATAATTGCAATTTTAGAAGTGCCTTTTGGTGAAATGAAGAGCACAAAACTCTTAATCATGTTACAGGGATCTCAAGTTAAGAGATACTGAGGTCTCAGACTACTCCACTAGTCATTCTAGTGGAGTAAACTCCAGTAAGTAAACTCCACTGAGTCATTCCTAAAAGAGATTTACAGCTGCACCTGACTGAAACCACATGGAAACCCATGCTCAGTAGCCCCTCTACAAACAGAAATACCTCGTTCAGCAAAACACTCAGGCATTCAATAGAAGTTTGCTTCTATAGCAAACAATAGAAGTTTGCTTTAGGAAGGAGAAGGAAAAAAATAGATGAGCTACAGGACTGGGCTGCTGGCATACAGCAATAACAAAATTAAAAAATAATTAGAGTGAGATAATTTTTGAGCCTGACTTCCAACAAACCCAGCTTGTTGCTAGAAGGCTACTCAGCTACTTAATATTTGTCATTGAATTCCTGTTGAAATCGGTCCATAAAAATCATATTAAAGGATCAGACATCAAACATGTCTAATGTTTGTGTTGATGTGCATAGGAAATTCTCCACTCTCAGACTGCTGACCTCACACTCTTAAGAGGATCTCTTGCCCCATAATAAAGTGTTCACTGACAACAGTAATTCTTGTGCTTTGTGAATCCATTGAAAAAGTCTGAACAGGAAGTTTTTACACAGGTAAAACTTCCAAGTTCTGTGCATGACGTAGGATTTGGGCATTTTGGTGAGAGGCAAAGTATTAATTTTGATATTCATGCTACAACTGAGCAATGGAACAAACTGACACTAAACATTTCCTTGAGAAGACTGATAATATACACACTAGCTTCAGAAACTTATCAGCTATCCTTGAATATCTATACTTCTCTGAACAGATAAATTCCTCAGGCACAGACACACTTGTAACCACAAGTATGCAGAGCAACCCATGAGCATAAAAGAGAGTGCTTATATTATGGCAACAATCCTTCACTGATTAATAAATTTACCCTGCACACATTTTTTTTAAAAAACCCACTATTTCAGGTGTCTGCACCACTGAGCTCACTAATCCCTAAAGTCATCCCTGTGCATAATCCATACATAAATGTAACACTAAGGGACCACAACACTTGGGGTTGCCATCCACAGCTCCCACAGCATGTTTTGTGGGAGCTGTGATGCTGTTCTGGTTCTCCTCTAAGTGTTTGTGGATTCTCCAGCTCCACAGGTTACACTGCTATTCCTCATCTCAGCCTCAAAAGCATCCCTTACTTTTCAAAGAATAGCATATATTGGACAGGACCCCTGGAGTCATCTGGTCCAACCTCCACCTCTGAGCAGGTCCAGTTAGATCATGTTGCTCAGGGACTTGTCCAGGAAATGAGAGATTCAGTGTTAAAGCATTGGGAAAACCATTAAGCATTTTAAGACAATCACAAAGAAAAGTAATTAAAGTTAGCACATGGAATCTGAAGAGAGGTACTGGCTTTGATTTCTAGTCTGCAGCTTCACACATCTGCCATGCACCACAGGTCCCACCCCTACCTTAGACCATAGGTGCTGAAACCAATTGCTTTATATTCTACACATAGAATTTAAAAACTGGGGGGAAGACAGCAATCACAAGATGGCTGTTATTTGAGATAGAGAGCTGTTCTGAACCTAAAGGTAAAGAGAACAGGTCCTAACCTGATACAAACCAGTGCTTAGTAGCTGACACCAACTGGCAAACTGCCTCACAATTCCATTTTTTCAAGGAAATACTTTCTCACTAGGAAAATCTCACGATCTCTATGGAAATGCAAGGAATAAGTGGATTATACCAGTCAGTGCCTGGTTTATACCCAATTACTGCTAGCATGTATATTTGAGTCCTACTCAAAAGGCAAGGATGTAGGTACAGGGTAAGAAGCACTCAGTCCTGGCTAACACACACACCATTTCCACACAATTACTCAGCTCTGGGGGGTCTGACACCTGTTAAAGGATTTTTCCTCATTCACACACAGATGCCCTGTAAATAAATGGCAACTGGTCCTATTATTAAGTAGCTACTTCGTGGGTGCTTTGACACACGTGCTCACGGAGTTTCCAATAATGCCATCTTCACAACAAGACCTACAGACTTCCCCTCTTCTCACTTGTTTTTCAGGAAACCACATTTTCAGACTTCCTGCAGCTGACAGAGCCTGGGTATGTCACATGGTGCTGTATCACAGCATGTGGCAGAACCTGGGCTTCCCACGGTGATCCACCACAAAATATCAGGTGAGGAAGTCAGAGCTGAAAGCAAAATGGTGCTTCGTTTTGTTTCAGGTTTTTTTCCTTCTTGGCATGGTCTGCAGCTAAAGAAACTGGCTGCCAAGAGAAATAGGAGAGGGATGCTCTGAGCTTAACTGCACGGTGAGTACACTGCATCTTTCTAGGAGTTAATATGCAAAACTCAACCCAACAGGTGGGTTTGGGCATATCACTCCCTCTCTGGTAACAAACACCAACTGCCTTCAATCCCCAACCTGCCTAATCCTAATCCTGCACATCTAAATTTTTTATCAGCAGATAAATTCTGAGTTTAAGTCCTAAAACACAAATTGTCTGCTCCTTTTTTCTCCTCATGGGACCTTGAGGATAACTTCTCTCCTGCCTATAGAACTGGTAAGCCAGATCTAGGCCCAGAAAACTCTCAGAAAGAACTGGCAGCAGACAGGTGGGTAGGTCAGGCATCCCCAGCACAGCCAACAGCCACATTCATACAGCTTCCCTCCCCGAAAAGACTGAAGCTAGAGGAAGTCTAAGCAGCAGAACACTGCCTCTCCTAAGCTTTCCAAATGCTGGATTACTTAAGAGCAGTAGAATAACTGCAACAGAACAAACCAAGGACAACTCACTCCCCAGATGAAGATAGTACAAGCCAACACAACCCTCATCCCTGAATCCCACAGGCAACTCTGCAATCCCATCTGCCTTACCAGGCAAATGCAACATTAAGCAATTATTTTATTGAAAATAATTTGGCATGAGGCATCAAACTAATAGATTCCTCCCATTATTAGAGGCAGATAGAGATTGTGAACTAATTATTATCCCAGGGTGTTGAAGGGGGAGACGGCAAATTTAATCATCTCCAAAGGACTCAATCAGCTGGAATCCTGATTTATAATTAAAGCTTTGAGAATCATATCCTGACAACTATTTTTATACCTGTCAAGAAATAACTATCACATTATACACGCACATAAGCTGTCTCTCTCCTTTACAGATTTATATCTTCATCAACAGCCTTCTCCCCAGGAGTAATGAGTGAGAGAGACAATTCCGAATCCTTTCACACAGTTTGTTCACACACTGTTAACTTGTGTGAACATGTGTGCTTTGTTCACACAAGTGTGTTAGATAATAAACAGGGTTGTGACAGAGTGATTATAGCCTGACATCACTAAATTAGCTTGCATTAATCTGCATACCCCATTCTGGGGAACTGCTGTACTGTAAAAGTCACCTCAGAATGTCTGAGGTCAGTGATGTTTCAACACTCACCCTGCTTTGGAATGGATGCCCTCCCCCTGGTCACTAATTGATCTCCCTTATCTTCTGACACCACTAGATACTACTAGAGTCGTTGCATTTCTTTTTGGGTCCTTGGATTTGCCAAAATGCAAGTTGAAGCATTGCCTACACAGCTGGATTTTAAACCGTGGGGCTACACCCAATGCACATTGTAGAGCAAACAATCTGTTCCTCCACTTGGGAATCCTTTGATTCCATGAAAAAAAGTACCTTCCTTGTAAGATCTAGATCGTAAGGGGCAAAAGAAATGCAAGGAAAAATAAGCTTTTCTCCTGTTTGTGCAGCTCTCTGCTGCAGAAAGCCAGCAGGCTCACCCAGAGCTGGGGAGAAACAATGCTGTGGCACACAGAGCAATTCAGCTTCCAGACCAGTTCAGTCCTGCTCAGTTCTACCCTCTTTTGTTCATGGACTCCTACAAAGTCAAAAACTCAAAACTCCTTCATGCAGACAGGCTGGACTGAGGCAGCAAGAGAAGAGAGGTAAGTTCTCTGCTCTTTCCCCCAATTCAGCCAGCCACTCCTTCCTTTTTAGCCTTGCTTCTCCCCCACGTTATTTCTCCAAAGTAACTTCTGGGATATATACCAGGATTTCCTTTAAACCTTTCTAACACCATCACTGCTAGAATCATGTGTGCAGCAAAATAATGAAAGCCTATGGTCTTTTGGAGGATAAATTCTTACTTTGCTATAAGATTTGAATGAGAGCAGACCTGGAAAAAAATGTAAAAGGTAACATGGTGAGACATTACACACAAAGGCATTTCAGAAAAGTAACAGCACAGTATTGAGCAGACATGGCAACAAGAACCCAGGACTGCATCTCTGCACACCCAGAGATCTCCACCAGCAGAATCATGGGCATTAGTTTGCCATGCAGGGTATGCTTCCAAATTCCAGAATTAGCTTGAAACACTACAGCTCCATTTCTTTCAGCACATGAAATGTCAGCAGTCGAGCTGCTCCTAGAGCTGAATAAAATGCATAAGGCACTTGGCTTTTGTTAACAATGCTTATTTTGGATATGCGACTCAAGCAATGGTTTGGATCTAAATTCACAGTAATCCTCAGTACAAAACCAGGCTTTAAAAAGTTACAGAAGTCCAGATGCTAAAATAAAGCCTTCAGGAACAGCCCTGCTTAGCTAGTGGGGTGTAAGTGCTCTGCCCTTGGAACAGCTTAGCAAGAAATTGTCAGAATTCCTCCCTCATCTCTCCTTGGGGAGAGCAGATGTGTAACAGCTCCCCAAGGGATGACAACTCCCTTCCTTTTGCCTTTGCTCCCTGCAGGGAGCGGATCTGGGTTTGCTGCACAGCAAGGGGAAGGGGGATGGAGTCCTTGCTCTACACAATTTGATCCCAAATTATTGACTTGCAATATTGCCATGAAAGGAACTACTTGAATTTTTGCTGTGTTAAGGCTTGTTCAAATGGTTCTTACTGAAGTGCACAGGAAAGCCAAAGCTTTGAGAGGAGGCTCAAATATACATCCCCCATCTTATGCTGTAAAATCACTTTTTAAGGGCAAAGCATAATCAGCACATAGAGGCAGCAACCCACAAATGCAAATAACACAAAAAGGATCATGAGAACCCCTGTAAAAACTTATGAATTGCAGGGTTTGGGGAGGTGCAAAAGCTTGTTGCTGGACAAGTCAGAAACTCCTCCTCCCCCCACATATCACAGACTTTCACCACCCCATCATGGCTGGTATCACTTTTTCCTTTTGGCACCCACTGCTTCAGATAATGAAACTTGAAGAACAGTTTACCCAAAGCTTTGGCATCACAGCTGTAACCTCAGAACAGAGATGGTGAACCTGAGGCAGGCAACAAGGAGCACTTGTACAGCTTTATCTTGTTCTGACACCAGAGAGACAAAGCCTGACAGCACTGGGCTTTGCAGGCTCATCAGTGCAACCTTTGGCTCCTGTCCCCAGGCATCTGCTCATCCCAGCCTGTTAGGGGGTTACAGGCTGTGGAATACACATCAGGGCCCTTTGATTGAAGTGCTGCATTCACCTCCACACCATGCATCTCACAAAGGGCACAGCAGAACTGGAAAAGATTAGAGAGTGAGGCACGGAAAGGAACAGGTAGAGAACAAACACTGGACAAAAAGCAGATAAATAAATGAGGACAAGCCAGCTGGCCAAGAGAAGACAGAATGATGTGGTAAAAAACGGAATTATTTACTTTATCTAATAAAGGAAGCCGGGGAGCCTATTTTTAAACTGTCAGCAATTGAGAAACCAAGGGAAGAGTTTTTTTCTTTATAACAATTGCAGTGTAAAATTCAGTGCCCACGGGGTCTGGTTGAGGCAAAGCAGCACATAGATTTGAGTGGAGATCAGAGAAATGACTGATGATTACGTCCAGCTGCAGCTATCAAACACAATGCTCTGAATGCAAACCTCAGGCTCGGGAGCTGCTGTACCAGAAGCTGAGAAGATGCAGCAGGGGAAATATAATTTCCAACACAGAGCCCTTTTCTGAGGCCCTTTCCCAGTCCCTTCACCAGCCTCTGCTGGAGACAGGATACATGGTCACAGTAACTTTTGATCTAATCTAGTGTGACAGTTGCTCTGTTCTCATAAATTTTGCTTTTTGAGTGTGCCTCGTGCTGAACTTTACAGATCACTGGAGCATTTTTAACATTTACTTTTACAGCAAGTAACAGGACATGTTCCTTCCACAGTTTCTTGTTTTCTACAGATGATCTCGAAGTACAAAACTAACTCTCCATGTACATTTCATATTCAAGAAAATATTAGGGGGACAAAAGAAAGCCTCTTGACTATTATTCTGGTCTCATGTATCAGCAGTGAAGACAAAGGACTACGTTGTAAATTTCTGACATGGTCTAGGGAGCTCTACATCCTCTGCAATGTACAGCTGGGTGTAGTAACACCTTGCAGATCCTCAGTGTAATATCTTTGGTGCTTCTCTTGGCCAGGAAGCTACTTAGCAACACAGCTGCATAATGTTTGCTGCAATCCTCCAGGTTTATGAGGAGTTATTTAATTTGAAAGTGTCCTGCTCTTTTTGTTTACCTGCTGTTTGGCCTCAGGATGCAACCTGACATTCCTCAGTCACTTCACAGGGCCTGCAGCAGAGCCAGGGGCTGTGTTACCCACAGGAGGCTGCAGTTTCAACAAATCTGTGCAGCCAGCCTTTGGGTGAATTACTCTTGCGCTCAATTAAAACAAAAAATATCACAGACAAGGTGGAAGACTTCTCCCTTTCACTTCACTGAAGCTCTTCTGGCCAAAAATCAACACGCTGCATCTGGTTAAAGAGGAGGCTGAGCACCCAGCATGCAGCACAGCTGCCTGACAGATGACCAGCACCCTGGTACCAGTGATGCACAACACTCAGGGGCAAATTAATTGCCACCACCAATCATCTGGTGATTATTTGCTACTCAGAGCTGTCTCCCACTGCCCCCCTAGAGAATTTTTAACTACACATCGGAAAAAAGACACTAATCATGAATAAGGCAATTCAAATTACAGTATATGAAACATTCATCTCAAAAGTATGTTCAACTGGTTGTTTGGGCAGTCCCACCTCTGTCACCAGAGTGCACAGACTCTGGTGGATATGAAGTGATCGGCACAAGTATAAAGATCAGAACTGAACCCAAATTCCTCTGTTTTCAAGGCACTGTTCAGTTTAATGATTAAAACCTCATGAGTGCTTGGATTGTGTGAACACCTGTCAGTGCACTCAGGAAGAAAAGGCATTTGCTTGCTTATTTATTTGAAAACTCTAACTAAATACTGGTCAACGGAATTTTGTTTGGGTTTCAAAACAGAGGTGACAGTATCAGCTGAAAAATGAAGCTCTGGTGCAAAATCAGCACAGTTTCAGTACTTGGCTTTTGCTCATGGAAGCATTTGCTTTCCTGTGGGTGTAATGAGAACTCAGTACTGCACCTTTGAATTTCCTACTGCTGGGAAAGGTAAGTGGCACTAATGCCCTCACAGCCCTGGGCATAGAGGCAGTCTCCATGTTTAAGATATTAAAAAAAAAAAAAAAATTAGGATTTTAAGTGTTTAAGGCTGCTCTCACAATCTCAGTCCTACCCCTTAGACTCCACATTTGCTTTACTTTTTGCACAAATGTTCATTACTCAGCAAATATTCACCAAAAACCTTCCCCACCCCTCCCCTTTGACATTCACATCCAGGCAACTCTCTGCCTAAACCTCATTTTGGGTCTGGATCTCTTTTTCAAAAACATTGAGAGCTTCTTTTAAAATGAAAAAGTGAGGTCCATTTCCTCAAGTCTCTCCAACACTTCTATCTGTGCTTGGAAAATAAGTAAGTTGTGACATGGTAGAGACCCAGCCAGGAAAATATCAGCCCAGAAGGGGCAAGTAGTGGAAAGCTGAAAACAAGGGATGTTTATAGAATTTTAATTACAGAGGATGCTTCTTCCATAACCACAGTGGCACACAATGGTCTACAAGTGCATGTGTCAGAGAGAACAGGGGCTGCTCTGCTGGCTTCTCCTCTGCTTACCTCCCTCTTACCACAGGTAATAGGGCAAAAGAAATTAATTTGCATGCTCTCCCCCCAGAACTAAAAAGGTAAACTTTAAGTCCAAGGGAGATGGAAGTGTTATTGCTACTACAGAAGGATGTCAATCTAAACAAACCTGACACTTGGTAAATCAATAGGATTTTTCTGGTTGCATAAGAGCAGCCACCCGGTGTTTGCATAGGGAAACAATCAATAGGAATGTCATCCAACCAGGGAACTGACAGCAGCAGGGAATGGGATCTAAGGGAAGAGATGGGGGAGGGAAGGGGCTACACAAGGAGAGAAAAGGAAAGCGCTGAAGGTGTCGGATTAAGGAAAACCCTTCCAAGTTTTAGTGCCTCAGCAACCTCCATTCATATCTTGGGAAATGTCAAAAATCAGGAAATATTACTTTGGGTTGCATGCTTCTGTCCTGGCCTATCAAACATCCAGAGTAGTAACAGCAAATTACTGGAAACTGCACTTTGAACTTAGCCACTGGCAAGGATCCCAGTCAAACAGAAATGTAAAAGTTCCTTTCCTCTGTGGGGCCTCTTGTATGGGGGTGTCCCCATAGACGTTCAATAGCTGGTTGCAACAGGTTGGAATGAGGCTCTGAGCCAGAAAAACAAGCCCTGACCAGTATTATTTCCTACTGCCTGTGCTGTTTATTAAAAAGATATTTTGGCACATCACTCCTAGCTTTGTTGGGCTATATTAGAGGATCAAGGCCCATCGAGGAAAAACTGGCACGCTTCTCACAAGATGTTTACCCCTCCTTGTTCTCCAGCATTCCTTCTCCTTCTGCCCTGTGTGCATGAATGTAGGCTTAACAAAGATATATTTCAAGAAAAATTAGAAACAGTCAGACCAATTGCTAAGCAAAGGCTCTGTATTTCCTGCAAATAAAAAAGTAATTAGCCCCTAAACCCTGACAATATTTCTAGCACAGACAGAAGAAATGACATTTTTCTACACACCAGACTTCTGCAACATGGTATTAATAAAATCCTACCCAGTGTTCAAGAACAGTATGTTAATGTTATTAGCAACCCAGAGAGTGCCCAGTGAGTGCAGAAAGATATTGTAGATTTCCCTCTTCTGGAGGTGAAATTATCCAAGATTGGCCTCTTAACAGTCTGTTATGTTTCTGCCTCAAAAAAACAAATTTGCACAAGCAAATAAACCAGCTCGTTATAAAACTAAGGGTCAGCCTGAGTCAGATAAACTGGAAAGCTAGACAGCTGGAGAAACAAACTTTTATTTCAGCCACAGCACAGGTGATCCTAGGAGGAAATGGTAAATCCCTATAGAGCCTCAGCTTCCACATTGGGCAATAGAGAGCACAAGGAATGAAGGGGGGAGGTGGAGAGTATTTTGCAATTTTCTAAAGGCATACAGCTCACCAGACATTTAATCAGAAACAACAGATCCCAGCTTTGCATTTGAAGCAAAGGGAAAAATCAAACATCCCAGCACAGCAAGTCAGATGTTCCTGCTCATACTCACCGTGTTTCTTGGCCCTACAAATCATACTGTGTAATCAGTTTCTTACCTTTTTTTTTTTTAAGGGACCAGGATTTCTTCTTATTTGTTATCCTCCAGGAGGGTGGGGAACCAAAAGTCCTTTTTCCCTTCCCCCCAACCCCCAAAGTGGAGTTACAAAACAGATTGCTTCAGGAAAGATCCAGCCCCTTGCACTTCCTTCTATCAAAACCTAATAATCGTTGTTTAACATAAAACTTGCCACAACCTCTGTGGGAAAAAAATGCTGTGCATTAAGATATTGTTTAATTTTGGTCTAAAACCAGATCTTTCTTCTGCACTTGCAAACTCAACACGTGGAAAAAAGTAATGTTTGAACTACCACAGATGTTTCTGTAGTAAAAACATTAGATCCCCAAATCTATGACACTCTGATTATATTATTCCATGACACTGACTCAAACAAAACAATGTTATATAAACAAAATAAGGTTAAATACTTTGTAAAATCTGTACAGTAGAGGGCAGAAAAATGTAGACATTTCATAAATAAGTAAATAAATGGTTTGAGGCATTTACTGGTCCTCTTGAATGGCAGAAACATGCCACAGCTGGCAGCAACATTCCTGGTCTCAGGTGTTAGCCATGCTAGCACCCTGTTTCCCCTCATTCTTCTGCATCATTTTGCTCCAAGTACAATGGGGACTTCCAGGTTCAAGCATGATTTGTACCTGTGTGCAGTACCAGCTGATAGGGTGTGTGATTGGGGCATCCAACAGGCTTTTAGTGTCTCCCATGCATAAAGTTTTGCTCCTGATTTTCACATTCTGCACCACCAAATTGTATTTCAGAATGTACTCTCAAGAAGGGCTCTAAGTAGTTAATGCTTGTTTTGGAGTTTGCTTGGTTTTAAGCTATGCAACCATTTTGCATTAATCATGTGGATTTATTGACAAGAAACCTATAAAGCAAAAACTGAAAACTGAGGTAACCCTGAAGTGTTCAATATCTTATGAATCAGACCTAAAGCTGCAGGTGAGCAGGAGAGGAAGCAGCAGTGAACAGGAACTCAGTGAAGCACAGCTTTACTGAAAAGAAGTTTGGAAGTGTTACCCACCTTCTGCACTGCTTGGACTTCACGGATCAGTGAGTTTATCCCAGGGAGTAACATTAAATGTCAACACAAATTCTGCTGGTTAGCTCATTGCAACACCAGTAGTTGAGAAGTCACAGCTGACACTTCATCAGATGAGAAAATCCACTGAAATTGGGACCAAGATTTGTCCTAAAGGATGAAAAAGAAAGAAATTATGGTGGGGAGGGGGAAAAAAGAAAAAAAAAGGAGAGTTGGACCACTCAAACTGTTACTAAACATTTTTCACTATTAATAATATCAAAGTGCTGACGTGGCACTTTGATCACAGGGATTGCACTGGGTGCAACATGCAAGCACATTACTGGTTGGGGTTTTTCTTCTCACTTTTCCCCCTTTAAGGAAACTCTGAACACCATGGTGAGATTAAAAGGAGAGAGCAAAGTGGGCAAGCAGTATTAGTCAAGGGCCTGATAGAAGTTCCTGTCATGACCTTATTAATATTCTCACCCTCACCCAGCTCAGACTTGGTAAGTCTCAACATTTGTTAATGTCACCTTTGCTTTACCCCCTTTTTATTTTACAGCACTGGTTATTCTACTGCTGTATTTTAGATACCTTACTTGACTAAGGTTTCCTTGCCCACCATACCATCATGTTTCATACTGTCAAAATTAGGACTGATTTCACATAAAAATGTACCTAATGTCTGTGTATTTTTTGTTTTGTTTTGTTTAAATGCTATGCATACATCTCCCTGGTTCCCCTAATTTCCTGACTATGCTACACACTTCCTCACTGAAGTCCTGTGGCAGCACAGGCCTACACCACAGCTACAACAGCTTTACTCTGTCTGTCAGAGGAACCAAGTTACCAGGACTGTCGATGGACTTCTGAAGGAGTGGGGTAGGGGCCAAAGACAAACATGTTTAATTTTTGCAGAGAACACACATTGCCCTGAGACAAACACTTTGGTACACAGCTGATTCTGTCTGTATAGACAATTCAGGGGGGGGAAAAAAAAAAAAAAGGAGGAGGGAGGCTTAAAAATTTCCAATCCTTGAACACAATATATAACAATGGAGGCTGAGAATCTTCCCAAAGCAAATAAGGAAGAGCCCTCCTAAATGCTTGAAAACTCAGCATGGTAGCACCATGTCATCTGGAACTGATGGCTTCCCTATCATTTCACTGTTCATACAAGGTCAAGAGATTGAATTCTGTTCTTAGTTAAGGTAAGTTCTTAGGTAAGCAGATAATAACTGCAGAGATAATAACTGCAGAGATAATAACTGCAGAGAGTGCTAGGGCTAATCTCAGATCTACTGGAGAGAGTCTGATTCCCTCTCAGAAATGGAGGAAAGGCTCTGTATGCTATGAGCCATGCCAGAAAGAATAGAACAAGAATAAAGTCAAGAGAAAAAAATAACTGAGGGCTGGGGGGATGTGGAGAACACATGAAAAAAAAAAAAAAAAAGTCACAACTGATACCATTTCTTCCATACACTAATACCTTGAGGAGTTCAAAGGTTTTCCATGCCTATGGCATTTGGCAATTATAATCGCACAGTAAAATACCTAAGGTTAATGAGTAACCTTTAAAGGAAGTTACTTCACATAATGACAGCAATTTCTCTGAACTAAATGTTAATAATCAGGCCTGTAATACGGTGAGAAGGAAATAGTGGGCAATTGGCAAATGGAACTCTGTTACCTAGTAACAAGTCCTTGAGGTATGAACCTAAAAAATTTGAGCAGGCAAAACATTTCCAGGCAGGCAGAGCCACTTGACAAGCAGCAAACAGTTTGTAAAACCAGATACTGTCCCTGACATAAAAAAGTGGAAGCAGGTGCAGCAAATTATTTTGTTAACAGGCAGTCTGAGGTAGAATTAACTAATGGCAGAGTAAAGGAAACACTCTCACCTAATCAGCATCAAGAGCAGGGCAGCAAGGTTCACGTTACTCTGCACAGAACACGGAGCAGCAGCACTGAACATAAAAGTGAATCCAGTTCCTTACACTCACACTGCTCACACTTCTCTCTCCTGCTCTTGAGCCTTTTTGCTGCCCCCCCAGGCAGGAAGCAGAGAGCTCACCCACAGCTGTGGGCACAGCCTGGGCAAGCTGGGTGCAGAGGTGCCAGAGAACCAGCAGTGCTGCTGAGTCAGGGAAAATGCCCCCAGCCCCCAGGTTGCAAAAAGGGTTTCAACACCGTAATTTATATGGGTAAGATGTGCTCTGGTCCCAGCTGGGTTTATTGCAGTTTGTGATGAGGAAGGGCATCACACTGATGGAGACACTCAAACACACACCAAACACGATTGCCCAAATTCTGTTATAGAACAAAAATCCTGTCAAAGATATTCCACAAATACAGCTCCTTTAGTCACAGCTAAGGAAACCCCCTCGTTGTCATAAAATGCTTTTGGCAGGTATGGGAACTGCAAGGGGAAAAACTAAAAACTTTGACAACCTGCCCTGTGCACATTTTTGTGATAAGGAGATCTTAAGATTTATCTGTAAAGCTGGACAAACCAGCTCTTCACAGAACATAAGCAAATCCCATGTAAGCCACAAAAGAAAACCATTTATTACAGCAATCTTACCCTCCCAAACAAAGCCCTTCTCCCTTCTTTTCTGGTCTCCTCAAACGTGTGTCCAGAACCATGAAAAGGCTGGGATTTGTATATCTGCTGATTTCCTTCTGACTCTTGATTAGTATTGCCAGTCCAAGCATCATGAACAAAGTTCATAACATAGAGAATACTTTCTTCCAGATGGACATTTGCCCATTTAGACCTAAAAGCACATCCCCAGGTCAGGAAGTTATAGGCACAGCTACTCAGATGGCTAAAACCCTTGGGCCATGTCTCATAGCAGTCCAGCCATGTTGCTTCTAACTCTTGAGTAGGTTCACTCTGTTGCTTTATCCTGTGTCAACAACCCATAGCAGATACCCAAGCTGGATCCTGTTTGGTGAACACAAGCCACCAGTGACCAAAAGCACACAGGTAAAGCATCAGCTACAAAACCAGAGAATTACACAAACAGAAGTAACTGGAGATTTGGCATTTGCCCATGTCCCTGACTGGAGGAATGGAGAAGCTGCTTTCCAGGAACAGGCAGGTACCCACCTTCTGTCCCTTCTGCACCCAAACCCAGCAGCTCTCAGAGCCACATTCTGACTTGTTCTGACAGGAGCCAGTGTTCAGCACTGCACCTTTTCTAGATTTGCCTTCAAGGAAGGGGCAGGAATGAGGTGAGCAGCACACGAGCCCTGAGCAAGCAGCACACTTGATGTGCCAGGGCCACAGGGAGGCATCTGGCAGAAGGGACTGGGACAGGGGCAGCTGGGCAGTCAGAGGATGCCCTGTGGAAGGCAGCAGGACAGCAGGGGCTGCTGAAGCCAACACCACGAGGTCATCCTGGGACACAGCCACATATGCAGCTTTGTTCCTTTCCATCACAGCCAGGGCAAGAAAGCTCCCGTGGAGCTGCTGGCAAGGCCACCTGGGAACCACTCCTGGAGCTCAGGCTCTGAGGTGCACACTTTGTAGCCCGAGGCATCTGGCAGCATCCTGGCCCTGGCAGGCAGCTCTGCGAGGTCAGGAAAGCTGGCTGCCCCTCACCTAGACTCTCACCCAGGGCAGACTGAAGTACCTGGGGGGCCTTGGCTGCAGAGAGTCTTACTTTTTTACTTTTTTTCCCCACAGTCAAACCACAAGAGGCATAGCCATTCAGAAAAGGAAATTGAGGGCATTGATTTTTTTTTAACAATAGCCGAAAGCTGCTGCTAAAAGGCTTTCCTCCCCCTAGACTGTGCCCCAAGAAGACTTCACCCCAGAGGCTGACAATAAATATATTTCAAACAAAGTAGGCACTGGACTCATCATCCACACCTTGGCCTGATCCTGCCTTTTACAGTAGAGGACCTCTTAACAAACAGTCTCAAGTGACTCATTTTACACTTGTGCTGGGGAGATCAGAAGCAAGCTTCATGACTTATAATCCATAGTTAAAACTTTAAGAGCATAAAGACAAGTTATCTGACAAAATGAAAGTTAAATAAATACAGGTGCCTTGTGGTTGCTACTTGCTGATCTGGCAGCAGTTGTTAGTCATCTCATCACAAGGCCTATCTGCAAGGATCTAAGAGTCTGAAGCTTTGATTGTCTGCCCTTTATGTTGTCTGGCTCCTCTTCACTCATTCTTAAGAGCCAGTGGAGGCTTGGAGTAGTAACAGAAACCTATCCAAGCCATGCTGTTCTGCAGATGTTCAAAAGATAAATGCACAAACTGTGAAGGAGCTCACACAATACATGGCAAATGTTTTGATTAACTGTCCTAAATGGAAGTCAGAGTCCAGGCTCTCCTAGTGTGTGTTTTGGCTTTTAAGAAAGGAAGTTTGTAATGGGGTTTTCTGCAAGTGTCTGTCATTCTGAGATTGTTTAGAGGAAGGCTCATCCCAGTGCTCTGCCATGGGAGAAGGCTGCACTGCAGTGGAATTGATGCTGTTGTGCTGCCAGGAGAAAGTGGGAATCAGATCCCTTTCAGGGAGGCAGCACAAGGACCACGGGAAGCTCCATCCACCACCAGGCTCAAGTCAGCTTCTGGGGAGCAGCTCCACACTCACTACACAGCTTCAAAGGAATTCTCCTCCTTGCTCCAGTCTGC
Organism: Heliangelus exortis; assembly: GCF_036169615.1. Classification (NCBI taxonomy): domain Eukaryota; kingdom Metazoa; phylum Chordata; class Aves; order Apodiformes; family Trochilidae; genus Heliangelus; species Heliangelus exortis. Next base: position 21,975,201 of record NC_092431.1, read on the forward strand.
CCAGTAGCCTGGATACGGGGGCCAGGAATACAGCCCTGGGTTTGGCCCTTGGGGAACAAGAAGCAGAAAGGGCCATGGGCAACAAGTGGAGCATGGGGCAGCACTCTGGGGGCTGAGTTTTGCAGGAAGTCAGGCAACATGAAAAGTGCTTCTTCTCAGCCTTAAGATCCAGGACACCACCTGCTACACAGGGTTTTGTGCCAGAAGAGACACCAGCATCGCATCCATAAAAAAATTCCAGAGGCCAGCAGTGAAACTACCCCATGCAGTGAGTGGCTTGCACCAGGGAAAAAAATCCCATCCACACATGCAACTCAGAGGCTTGCTCCTGTCTCTCAGATTTCCTGTACTGAACAATATAGGACAGGCACAAACCGACAGAAGCCAAAAGAAATTCAAATTCAAGGCTCAAGCACTTTCCTTACCTCATCCCATTGTACTTAGTTATTTCAGCACATAATTGCTAACATCCTTCATTGATCTGAAATTCCTGTGGATACAATAAAGCCAGCCACGGATGGATGCTGGCCTTCACTCCGAGTTTGCATGCCTTTGTTACAGCCCCGAGGCTCAAAATGCATGAAGCTTTCAAAGTGTCAGTGACCTAAATACACTTCTGAAAGCCCGGGTGCACTTGTGGGAGCCCCTCACGGTGCACACAGCCCATTTCCTGCAGCCACAGCAGAACCCTCAGGCTCCCCTGCACACACCAGCTCCTCTTCCTACCCCTCTTTGTCCTTGTGCCACTTACAGTCCAAAAACCATTTCCTCCTCCTCCTCCTCAGCTCTGTACCAGGATTAACTGCCACAGGGCACCCCACTTTTAAACTCCCTGTGCAGCCTCACCTGAGGAGCTTTGGCGTCAATGCTTGGGGATAAATATTCACTGAAGCATAAAGGTTTTATTATTTTGGGAGTGGGGACAGGTGTAGAGGTGATTTTCCTTCACTCCCAAGGTAAAAAGGAGCCATTGAGATTACTGTAACACACAGCAGCATAATGTAGAGCTGCTGTTACATAACAAAGAGGAACAAATGGGGAGATGCATATGAAATTTTATATATCCGTGTATTTTATAAATATATGAGTATATTCATATATTTATACGTTATTTTCCATTAATAAGGGGAAAATTTAAATAATAGGAGATATTTCTCATGCCTTTAAAAAGAAATACAAGCACCATTTATTTCAGTAATGTGCTTCCAAAATGCTAACAGAGTGCAAAATATTTGAACTTATGTACAGCCCAAGAAGGGGTTTACAGTTATTTTTAATGGCTCAGTAGATATGATCTACTTCACTTGTATTAGCAAATGTTTAGTCCCAACCAACCTGATTAGAAGCATATCCTCCAGGTGAGGAGGACATTTTAAGGTTTGCCCAACACTTTCAAAAACCAGCTCAGAAGATGTTGGTGAAAACAGCACAAAAAAGATGGTCTGGAATTTCTTTGAGAGGGCAGTAGACATAGGAAAAAAAGCTACCTGATAGAAAAAAGCTACCTGAAAACAATAGGTCCTCCTTCCTTCATGGAGCATCAACAGGTTGGGTTGAGGTGGGATTCCTTAGTGCACAGATACATCCAAGTCTGTGGCAAATCTACAGCCTAGAAAAGGTAAAGCCAAAGCAGACCAGACATCCAATTTTCACAGACCTTATGAGATCCCCTTTTTAAATAGCTGCTCACCATCTGCATCCCCTAGAATCAGTCTGGAATATTTTAAAAATGCCCCTCTAAACCTGTGTATGTAAACTGTGATGGTCTCTACAGTGAGCAAAAATGGTGGAAAAGCACAGGTTTATTCCAGAACTAGTTCTATGATTTATGGTGACTTTTAGTATTCACCTCAGCCTCCTTTTGGTTTTCAAACATTACTGACCAAGATAAAGATTCCCCTGCTAAACACATTTTCTTTTCACACATCAGTATTTTGGGGGCAGGGACCCAGCTGAGTGCACTTGGCAGCAGCTGGGGAAGCTGCTCACCCCCTGACAGCTGAGTGACCCCTTCCTGGCTGAATTGCAGGATGTGTCCCAACATTTGGGGCATCCCAGGGTTTATTTGCTGCTGGGGAGGTGAGGATTGTCAGCACGGCAGGGAACGGAAACGACCCCAGACTGCAGCAGGGCAATTCTGTGAGTGTAGGAAATGCTAGGGCAGCCCCAGCCTGTCTCCCCACACTCCTCTTTACAGGGCTGTGGGCAGACAGCTATAAAACCTTCTCAGCTTACCACAGAGAAAGATGACCAAGGTGTCAGTCACACCAACCAGCTGGGAACACACAGCCTGCCCAGGGGAACAGCCAGGGAGGGTTTCCACATCCCCCTTCACCTCTGTGGGGGACCAAGCTGGGACTGAGCACTCAGGGCTTCCCAGGGCAGCATGGAAGTGCCTCCCTGTCAGTCCCAGAGGAGCAGGTCGTTGAGAAAAGCCAATTTCCATGTGATTTAACAAAGGTTATGGACAGTAACAGGGGTTCAGCACTATCTGGCCCTGACTGAGCTACCTCACAGAACCATCTGGGTTGGAAAGGACCCCTCTGAGACCATCAAATCCAACCTTTGATCCACTCCCCCTGTGGTTCCCAGCCCATGGCACTGAGTGCCACATCCAGGCTCTTCTTAAAAACCTCCAGGGATGGAGAATCCACCCCCTCCCTGGGCAGCCCATTCCAATGCCTCATCACCCTCTCTGCAAATAATTTCTTCCTAATACCCAACCTAAACCTCCCCTGGCAGCACCCTCTCCACTTTCCCCCAAAGAACAAACTTTCACACAAAAGCCATTTTTTCAGGTCATTCTGAAAGAGATGCTGTTTTGACAGCACCTCGTGTGTTTTCCTTCTTGCAAATTCCCTGGAAGCCCTGCCTAAGAAAGTGATATATGGCCAGGAGGAGACCCTCACCCTCAAACCTCATTAGAAGCCTCCAGTGTTCAGCAGGGGTTGAAGAGGACAGAAGCCTGAGGCAGCTGGATGGGAGCACAAGACATACCATGCTCAAACAGCTTTCTCATATTCATTCAGTGACCAAGATCCATCTGTTTATCATCAGCTGCAATGCAGCCCGAGACAAAGTGCATTGTTAATAGGGTGTGTTTGAGAGAAAAGTCACAAGGAAGTGCCCTAAACTAAGTGATTCCTGAAAGTAATGGCTGCAGAGCTCATACCACACAGTAGCACTGCTCTAATGGATATTTTTCTTCAGTCATTGCCATTAACTGTGAGGTTTCACTAGGTAAGAGATACTGGTTCCTAACAGAGTATTTCAAGGCTTGTAAAATGTGATGTGCAAAGATAGCTGTAACATAATAGTGATGCTAAGAACACAGAAAGCAGGAAAAGGATGAAAAGGATTTACATAATTCAATTAAAAATGTGAACTTTCTTTTAGAGAAGTACAGAGATACCCTTTACATCCCACAACAGTCTTGACACTTTTCCCTTCAACCTCTACTACCACTGAAACCACCATTAAATGGCAATGTACTTCAGACTGAAGGCATTAATATCTGATTCACTTTTTATTGCAGATGACTTTGGGAGGAAAAGCACATTGACAGCTGTTTCCATTTCATTGTGCTTTTCTGTTTTTGAAAATGAGAAGACCATTTGTTTTCAATTTGTCTATAAATAATAGAGGAAAACACAGCTGAGGGGCCCAGTGTGATTTTTATAGAAAGTTCATTTTTAGAAATCTGATAAGACTATAACCACATATGTTTGAAATCACAGTAATAAGAAATACAGAAACTTAAAAAAACCTTCACTTGTCAAGCAATCTAGTATGTATTTTATCTAGCACTTAGCATCATTTGTCAGATGTTGCATATTGGAAGCAACTTGGGACTAAGATTCTGGATTTCATAACTTGTATCTTGCAGATCTTCACACTGACCTGGGAGACACTCCAGCCCAGAGCACACTGAACACAGAGGCAGCCTCTGCACAGTCAGGAAGTTTCCTTGCCTGGGCAGGGGTCAGGTGTGAAGCTGTGCCAGGACTGACAGCTTTTCCTGCTAACCTGAGAAACAACTGGAGCCTGGATCTGCCCTACTGATCAGGTATCTGTCACCAACTCTGCTGCAGCCTCAAGGGCTGCTTCACTTTCTCTGCCTGGAAAATGGAATTAATAGGTTTGGATTTAACCTCTTTGAGGTCAAAACTGTTGGGTTTTTCTGTCGGTCGAGAGGGACCTCACAAGCCTACATGAAAATTAATTAGCTCATGTTTATCAAAATGAGTAATGAAGGCAATGGACTGACTACACCTCAATTCCACTCAGACTGCTCTGGTACAGATCAGACCTGACAGATTCCCCGTGCTATCACTGACATCTGTTCCTCAGCCACTCAGCAAGCTTTAGCAGCTAGCACAAAGGTAAATCTATTTTCAGAGGCATAAGGAAGCCTAAACTAGACCAGAGGATAGCCAGAGCACAACAGCAAACCCCCTAACAAGTCCCCTTATTTCATCAGAAAGACTGCATGGAAAAACAAAATGCATGAGGAGGAGAGTTATGCCACTACTACAAAGAGAAAATTCCCCAACCCAGAGGATCTTATCGACCATTTAGGAGGATTTCTGATCTACAATACAGCACTCTAAAGGGACTGGAGCAAAAGGAGGAGGCGTGCAGATGTGTATCAAATTTAATAGCATACCTTAGGATGTTTAGTTCTGTCTTTCCAGTCCTACTCCTGGACTGTTTATGATGCTATTTTATCCTCTGTTTTCCTTTTGTCACACTCATGCCATTTAACCAATCTATTGTTAAGCTTTTGTTCAAAATGCAGTGTTAAAGGATATTTCTGATCCCACTTGACTTTTCACCTGAGCAGTAAAGCCATTGGAAATCGTGGTGTTGGAGAAAAGCTGTTTTCAGCTTGCATCATAACTTGTGAAAGCTACAGGAAGCCATTAATAAGCAGAAAGGTTTTATTACAGAGGCTCAGGCTGCTACCTTGTAAGGTTTCCAAAGAATAAGAAATCCAGCCTGTCTGTATCAGCCCAGGGCCTGGAAAAGGCACAGCATGCAGCCTGGAGAGGCTTCTAAATCTTCACAGGAGGCTACACTTCCTATTTAAGGAAGCAGGCCCCATGTCAAAGGAAATTCAGACTTACGGGAAGATCTGAGGACATGAGAACACTTCCCATCAGACCAGGCTGGCAGAAGCCATCTGTCCAACATAGGGAATGCTCACAGGAGCTCACAGGAATGGCTAGGCAGGAAAAGACAAGGTCACCAAGGGGCTCAAGACAGTGCAGTAATTATCTCTGTCCCTTTGTCAGCATCAGATTCTTTCTGTAAGAGCAACATGGGGCACAGAATAGCCCAGAGGTGGTTATTAGGAAGCCTAAGGAGAGAAATATGGCACAGCAGCTAAAGGCACTATGTGGTATGTAGGGTAAGCCCTGCTCATATGCCTTTGGGAATGGCTTCCTCTTGTTTGCCTCAGTCACAAAACAGCAAACACAACAACCAACAACATAGCAAGGCCTGACATATCAACGTGACATGCAAGGATTTCTTTTTTAAAAAAAAATCCTACAATTTTAATGAGCTTGTGGCTGCACAGTGCACATGGTTAAGGTGTCTGCTCTCTCCCTGTACTCTGCCTGGTGAGGACTGCAGATTTTATCACATCTAAGACCTCCCCAGAGGTGGAAGTGGAATTGCTGTGTCCACAGTCTTCCCAGAATTTCCTCCAGGTGCTGTGTTGGAAGCAGGCTCTGCTGCTCCACAGAGATGCAAGCAAAAAAGTTAGCAGACAATAACTAATCACTTCAAGAATATGTTCTGTTTTCAAATAAACACTTGGAACAGCCTACCTGATGAAGCAAGCCTTTTTTCACAAAGGAAACTGTGCTGCTCCCACTGGACTTAATCTTGATTGCCCTTGCTTTGACATCAGCCAAAGTAACTTCACTGAAATCCAAGGGGAGTGATTTAGCAGAGTGCATCAGGGCAGGTGGTTGCCTCAAGACCTCAGCTTTTGCCTCCAGTGATTTAGAAGCCCTGCATTAAACCCCCCCCCCCATAGTCTCTGTGTTTGTAGTATATTGATTCACATTGCCCACATACACACCCTGGGAGGACATGTCAGATTTGTTCCCGTCATCTTTTACCACTCCTTAAGGAAAATATGTAACCAGCATCCCACCTGTCACATACTGAGTCACCTTCCAGTTAAATACATTGCTTATATGTATTTTTTTCCTATTCAACAGATAAACATGTTTCATTTGTCAGTACAGCTCACTTCCTCAGGAAAAGAGCTGAAGGTTATGCTCTAGGAGAATGCTAATCACTCACCAAAACATTTGCTGCAGAACGTGCTCATACTCCATCCCTAAGAACAAAAAGCATTGGGACCAATTTCTATCAGATGCTGCAGGCAGAGGGTCCTCCTAGTTTGCACAGGAAAGGGAATAATTCACTTGGCAGAGCGAGCAGTTTTGTCACACAGCATTAACACCCTGCTGTCAGGCAGTGATTTGGCTGGGCTGGTTTCACATGCTGCAGCCCGACTCAGACCAGGGATGGAAAGCTGTTAACAAGTCACTGCTCCAGGCTGCTGTGTGCCCCAGGAACAGCTCAGCTCCACATGGCCCCAAGCTGTCTGTACCACCCCAGAGGCTCGAGGTCCCTTCCCTGACCAGGAGCAGAGCCTGGTGCAGGGCCAGTCACACCTCAGAAAGATGCTGCCCGGCCCCTCCACAAACTTCCCGTGCACCTCCTGTCACTTTCAAGCACCAGTGACGTGCAAAGGGTTTGGCAGCCAACAGGGATGTGGAGAATAACAACAACTCTTGTGCTTGCAAGCTTCTAGAGTGCATCACGGTTATAGGACACACCAGGAGTGGTAAATTCACAACAGCATTACACAAGCTAGTACTTGTGTACTGCACCATTTTATTTGCTGGAGTTGTGGGTGGTTTTTCCTCCCAAAAATCAGCATGCACCAGGAATCCTCCTCCACATGCTATGGGATATTATCTTCAATTCTATGTGGGCACAAATTTTAAGGATTATAAATGGGCTATTTGCTACAGCTCACAGAGCAATCTGGCAGCAGAATCAGGAGCAAGTTTGGCATTCCCACTATGTTGGCTTTGTGCTTTAATCAAACTTTATATAAGACCAAGGAGGCCCAGGAACTGGCTGTACTATCTCTAATGTCAGGAACTGATTACAAAGGCACCAGTGGCTCTTGTTCTTGCCAATACAGCCCCAGTCTGATAGAAAATTATTTGACTGAGGGCTGGTTCAGAAAGGAGCCATAAACTGATAGTATCCACATTACTACAGGAACCAAGAACTTAATCTCTGATAGTTATTTCCCAAAGTAAATATTTAAATAAACCAACATCTAAAAATAATAGAATGTAATTAGAGATAGGCAAGGTTATAAAAGTTACTCTCTCATAGGTTGCAGGAAAATTTCCTTACAAATCCCCTCAACATACAGTGGGATTAAAAAGCTACTATGATAGAAACAGACATTATAATCCAAGAGCAAGTTTCCTTTTGTTACCAAAAAACATTGCCTGTAATGGAAAGCTGTCAACAGACCCACGTAGTGGCAAACTAGGGCTGATTCATTTTAGCACTGTCTTTAAGGAACATCTGGATACATCCTGCCAATGCATCTGCACCTGTTTAGAGCAGCCAGATTGATTTGCCACAAGGGAAGGCTCCAAGTCACTCATCATAAAAGGTGGATCTCTTATCCAATAATCCAAGAGCCATTATGAACTGACACACGTCTTTATTCGTGCTTTTTTGTGTAGGAAGATGGGAAGAAGTCTGTTTTTCTTCCCTAAAATTTCCTAATCACTATTCCTCTACTTCAAAAGCAAGCAGTCACTATTAATCTGTCTGTTGCCTCTTCCCGGATGTTCTTTAAAACCTCCAAAACCAACATGCCAAGATAAACAGAAATCCTCACAAAGCATTCTAGTCCCCTGGCTGGGGAGTAGCAGATGGCAGGGAAGGCCAGGGCAGTGAGGCAGAGCAGCAGCCCAGGTCCTCAGGCTGCAGCAGGTGCCATGCTTCAGTTCACAAGTGCACTGACCCTCCAGAGGAGCATGGCAGGAATTTCAAATGGGATTAGCCACCCAGACAAGGGAAAGGTCACACTTGACATTTCCACTGGAAATTCTAATGCAAATCCACCCCTGATACTCATGGCATTTTTTCACACAAATCTAATAGCCATGCTTTTAGATAAAGAAAACGATAAAATGTGATGACTGATCTATGCAAATCTCATAAAGGCAATAACACTGAGGCCTGACTACATGGAAACATTAGCCAGGCAAAGGAGCACAATCCTGTTGTATTCCTCTTATCTGCTAGCATTTTAAATAGGTTAATTTCAAGAGGGTTTTTATGTGTTTGGCTTTCCAAAAGCTCTCAGTGCTGTACAAGGAACAGGCCATAGAGCCCTTGCTCATAGTAAGGAGCATAGAGATTTCTTGGCTTGATTTTGAATGGTTTGGGTCACTGCAGCAGGGGCAGGAGGTGATGGAGGCAGATGAAGAACCTGAGATAGAAGCCCTCTTTTGCCATCTGTGAATCCAGTGATTTTTATGCCCTACTTCAGGCTTGAATTTTTACACACTAAGATCCTGGCTGAACACCCAGGGAAAGCATGGATTTTTGGAACAGACCCCCGTGCAATTCAAGTAGGATACTTACAAGATGAAGATTACGTGGAAAATAGTTCTGCTACAACAAAGCTTTTCCCACCTCAAGGAGCCTTAACAAAGGCACCAAGTGACAGACACCTCCTTGCTTCCAGAAATCCTGGTGTCAGCTCACCATTACCACCCTTCCTACAAGGTATCTTGATAAGCAAGTTTCCTGTCTCAGTTGGCTTCTGTATTCACAAAGTTAGGTAGAACATAAGTGCCTTGGTTAATCTACATGAAGAAAATCAAAGGTAATAGGCTGAATGAGAGCAGAGGGGTCAATTTTTTTTGTCATTGTGCTTTCATCATTATTTTACAAAGCAAACTGTGAGAACCACTCCTGATAGCTGCAGGAGTCTCCCAGTGTGGGCAAGAAAATCAGCCAAAGCTAAATACCAAATAAGAAAACCCAACACTGTCAGAGGTCTTATTCAAAGTTTTACTTCCAGTGTAACTAAGAGCAGCTTTCGCCCCACTGCCATCATCTGTTGTATTTCAATACATAACTCCTGCACTTCAACATCCTTCCAAAGGGCAGTGCCTCCTTTTCCCCAGCTGGGGGTGGGGCATTCCTTAAACTTCTTAACGTTTGTTTATTTTTCTTAAGACTAATTACCTGCCCGCAACGACTTAATTTTGTTTATTACAAGTTTTAAAATGACAAGTGCGTCTGAAACCGGAAAACAGTGATGCTTTGGAAACAGTAAAAGGCTGCAATCCTCCCAAGCACTTTCGCATATGCTTCAAGTTTTGCATGTAAATAGTCCCATTGACTAAATCCCAGTTCTATGAAAGGGAAGAAAAGGCTGAAAGGGAATCATTGTTTTCCCAGGCAAATAGTGCTGGAGAAGAAAGGAACGAGTTAGAAATATAGAAAATTAACTCATTTCCCATCTCCCACCGCACACCCCTAAACTCTTGATGATGTGGCTGCTGCTAACTGGTGACACTCCGGTGGCGTTAGGGCTGTGCCTAAATTACCAACATGTCATGAGCCAAAAGGGGGCTTGAACTTAATAGGACCAAGCCAAGGATTTGCATTCCAAGCAGAGCAATTCCCACCTGAGCACAAGAGATTTCCTGGGTGCCCTCTCTAGGTACGGAGGAAGAGCAGCTCGACCCTGACCAGAAACCCAGAGGATGGGAAGATCAACCCTCAGTCCCAGAGGAACCTGCAGCTTGAAGCTTTCCTGAGCCACCCAGCACACAGTAAAAACAACTCACCACCAGCTGGACAAGGCAAAACCTGCACCAAAACTGCGGCAAGTCAGGAAGCATGTGCTAAGTGTGACACCAAACCAAAGCTCAGGTGGCCCCTCGGCACTATCAGGCACAAACTATCCCCAGCTTCTGGCAAAGTAGGAATTAGTTTAGGAAGGATATAAACCTTTGTTTATACTTTGAGGATATAACCCTTAAATTAAGACATGTAATCACCACCTGTTGACGTGGGATAGAGCATGACTTCCTCTGTGAGGCTAAAGGAGAAGCTGAGTCAGACAGGTCAGATGAAAGCCCACCCACCTCCACACTGCACCCAGAAGTGCTGACAGACATTTAAGGTCCTTCGTGTGCCCAGCAGCCTACAAGATGTAGTCAGTGGGTAAGAAGTTGTCACTATCTGTGGAAAAAAATCTGAAAACATGCATAGACAGCTGAAAATAACATGACTTAAGAGTCCTGGGCATCTTATCAGCCAACAGTGGCCAAAACACCAGTCAGTGGAAATGGCCTCACATCACACACCCAGGGGCTGCTCCACAGGCTGAGGAGAACTAGACAGACTATTTTGATTCATATACTATTGCTTTTTTTTTTCCCATTTGATAAAAAGTCATGAGATACTCTGAAGTTTCCTCTTCTATCAACTTCTTTCAAACCTAACTCTCATACTGCCCCTAATGAACCCACAAGAGATATGGCATGTGGAAAGAATTAAAAGACATTTCCTAGCATGAATTTTCCTATAGCTGTTCTTCAAATCTCATTTTAAAAGTATCCTGAACTCACAGAAATTAGAAGCTATGTAAAAGCAATTTAGATAAACTGCTGCTTTGAGGTTCCTTCCAAATTAAAATATTTCAAGATTTAAATTCCTTATAATGTAAATAACTTGGGCATAGAGAAGAGAGAGAAGCAATTATTACTCTCATTACAGCCAAAAAATATGGGAACAGCATGGACAGAATGAATGTTACTCAAACAGCTACAGCCTGTGCTAATTGAACAGTTCCTTGTACCCTTAAAGCCTACAAGTGATACAACCTCTGCATCTCAGCTCCACTCAAACTACCCCCTGACAAATGTCCCAGGCAGTGAAACTAAATCTATACAAATATTTCAATGATTCTTGCTGTCCAAAGGTCACATTCTAATGGATAAAATAGGCGTGCAAGGGAAAATGTATGGAATTCATTACAAATCATAAGTAAACTTTTCCTCATGGAGAAGTCCTACAACATCTAAGGGTGGTAAAACCAGTAGGCTTGCAGATTGCCCTGAGAGCACTCCAAAATTTTCTAGGCCTGGTCTTTTCAGGTTTGCTTCAGGAAACTCAAGAGGAATACTACAGAATTTCTCCTTGCCACATGCCAGACACCAGCTCCTCCATACAGACAGTTCGGAGTTAAAAAGAATCATGGCAGGAACTTAGATCCCTATGTAGCCATAGAGTCATGTAATGTAGTCCTTCTTTAGGATCTAAATTCCAAAACTTCCAATTATTTCAGCAGGACTGGGGAAAAGTTCACACATGCATACACCAAGTGCTACAGCCTCATTTCAACACATCCTTCTGGGAAGGGATGGACAAAAAACCCAACTAAAACAGCCAGTGATTTGCATGGCTTTAAGGCTGCTACTGAAAAGGAACCTCTGAACCCAATCCAGCTTCCCTGATTATAGCTTTTAGATCATTGAATAACCTACAGAGTAACAGCTTCTCTCCTGCTATTTCTAAGTCAGTCCAGATCAAGCTGGAGGGGAAAGGTGCATTTGTGGTTTGTTTGGTTTGGTTTTAGGCTAAAGCTCAAGGATATTTTATCCATTTATTTAGGAGATTCCAATGTCCCCAGATAGATGAAGTACATTTTAGGTTTAACAGAAAAGAATATAAGAGCACTCAGTCAACATGCCAAGAGAGGTACAATGCACGATCTTAACATTTCTCTAGAAAATCCTATCTTTCTTCTTACTGTGTTTGACATAATTTCCTTAACCTTCATTAAACACTGCCTGTTTTCTGTCTGCAGGTAACTGGAAAGCCTCCTCTTCCTGAAACCATCAAAGCTGCCATTTGGGAAAAGGGAGGCATTAGCCATTTCCTCCAGGGCCCAAGAGCATCTCCTCAGAAATAATTCTCCTGGCCACCCTATCACTGAAACACAGCAAGGCAAAGCTCAGCACCAGCTGGAGGGGCTTTGGGGCAGGTTTTGGCTCACCTGCCTGCACACCCAGGCATGAAAACCCTGTGGAAGAGTAACACGGAGGAATTTTGCTCCTCAGCATCAAGGAGCAGCCTGTGGCTTGGAAAGGAGCACACAACAGTTTGCCCCAGCGCAGCAGATGAATATAAAAACCAAACCAAAACACGATTTGTTTTGCAGTTTATTAAAGGAAATGTTTTCATGTAATTAATCATGGTCCGCAAGGTTGCTTTAGACAACCTCATTCCTCCCTACCCCCCACCACCCCGCACCAGGCCTTACCCGGGCTGGAAATCTGCAAAGCCTTGCATTGTTCTGCCTGACACCGGCTCAGCAAACACAAAAAAGCAACTGCCAGCTCAAAAGCAATCCGGTGATAGAGCCTGGTGCTATCTAATCAAGGGCAAAAGGTCACTTCCGAACAACTGGGCAATAAAAGATTATTTCCAGCCGCAGAACAGAAAGGCCCAGTGGTGGATGTTTGAAAGAGGGGGGTGGAAGAAGGGCAAAAGGGCTCCCGTCTGTGGGAGGAAGTGCATTGAATAAAGGCAGCAGACGGGAACCATCTGGCTTTGTGCGTGGTCTGTTCTTCAGAAGAGAGAGAAAGCCCCCTCAGCGGGGCCAGTGACTCCATGCAATGATTCAAACTTTTTTTTTTTCCCTTTTTTTTTCCTCTATCTTCCCCTCCCTCCCTCACCCCCACCCCCCATTTAAAAGCAGCTTTCCCAGGCACCAAGAAATTGGAAAAGGGAACTTTCCCGATGGGAGGATGCATCTTATCAAATGGTAGCTGCGAGGCAGCCCATGTTTTAATGTGGTCATGATCGATGGCTCTTATCAGGGAGGAAGGCCCATGGATAACAAGATGGGGGGGGGGGGGATGTTTTTAGAGATGTCTTCAGAAGAAGCCTCCCAGGGACAGAGCACACTCAGATTCCCAGCCCATCCAATACACTGAGTTTGGTCACATTTGTAAGCAGCAAACAGCATTTTCAGAGGTATCACCTTTATTGTGCATACTTCATGCATTCTCCCCCTTCTTCTCACTCTCCACTTGTTATATGGCCTCATTTGAATGAAAGCAAGAAAATAAAAGAGGCAGATTACATTCAGTCCAGTTGCCATGGCCTGTGGGAGGGCAGAATTGCAAACACTTCAGTACAAATGGTCGGATCCCTCCTCCCTGCAGTTGTCCTACATGTCCTCACTTTCCCTGGCTCTGTGGTTTCACCGGAGGCTCTTGGCACTCGGCGGTGAGGAGCTGAATCTATTCAAGCTCCCAGACACCTCCTCCGTTCACCAGTGAATTAACTTTAAGCATGCAAATCACACTAATCCAGAATTCACAGGAGAGGAAGTCAGGAGGGTTCCCAGTGCTCTGGGAAATATTTTTCCTTTGGGAAAGGGAAGGGGAGGGGGGTCATTGCACTCCTCTTTACAGCTCACTGCAGGTCACTCTGGCTCATCTCAAAGAAAGTTCAGTTCAGAGGCTCAGCTTGACATTCATTGGTTTCTAAATCTGAACCTCTTGAGCAATTGTCCCAGCAAGCCCAAGGATTGGGGCCTGAGCAAATAGCCAGAGACTAATCCTGCTGTAGCAGGGGGGAAACGAAGCAGTTAAATGTCCAGTTTATCAACAGAAAACAACAACTGAGCCTTTGTCCTAACAGGGTGCATTAGGAAACCGTTTGGCAGGGCTCATCTGCATGAGAAATCAAGGCAGCTGTGAAACACCACATACATTTTAGAAAGATCCAGGAAGACACTGGATAAGAAAAATATTCCTTATGCTGATTTGCTATAAGGTCACTTTCGAACAGGAGGAAAACCTTAAGAATTCTAAATAAGTCTGACACTTGAGGGACTTTGTTTCATTTTATTAACAAAACAAACAAAACACCAACACACACACAACAACAAACACCACCAGAAAACCCACAAGAGTTAAAACTGAGAAACATGACACAGCAGGTCCTCTGCCACAGCCTCCTTGCTACAGGACAGAAAAACCACACTACAACAGAAATTTGACCAAATGGTCAAATCAAGGACTGGGACAGCTGCAGTATTTATTTCCTTCAGCTCTGCAAAGCTAGAGCACTGTGCAAAGCTACCAATAGTTCTGCTCCAGACTTAACAAAAGTTTAGATATCAAATGGATATGGAAATGCAAGACATGATTTGGAGACACACAGCCAACAAAGGAAAACCAGAGTTGAACTGGGCTGCTCTAAAGTGGGTGGAAAACCCTAACGTCACTCCTCCTGTCCACATTATTTTGAAACTCAGCACTGCCCTATTCTCAGTTTTTACTGAATTGAGGTTTCTATTCAGTCACAGACAATTTTCTCTAAGGATTTGTAGACACCTAGATGGTGCTGGAAAAGCACCAAAGGACTTTCCCTATTTCCTCAAAAGTTTAGCAAAAAATCCCATCCAGTTTCTCCAAGTATGTAACCTGTGTAGCATACACAGAAACTGCAGTCTGCTTGCTCTGCAAACCAAGTGACAAAACAACCCAAAAGCGGAAAAAAAACCCAAATTTAAAGCAGGTCAGCATCAGGTTAAGAACGCTGCAGCTTTAACAGCCTCTTTCAACACTTAAGAAAGTGAAACCACTTACTGGAACAACAAAATTCTTTGCAAGGAAAAGGAGATACCTAAGAAAATGTGTCAGGACAAGGGTAGATAGTGAGGTTATCATCAGGAAGATCACAGCCCCAAACTCCTAGGCTGCAACGTACAAGAGGAACTTAACACAGAGCTTTCAAGAGAAACAAATCTATCCCTTCCTGGAGTGCCCAAAAAGAAAAAGCCACCCCAAGAGGTTGCTTCCATGGCCCCCAGCAGTACAATATTCATATTCCAGTCACGACATTCATCTTCCCCTTCTCTCCTCCCACGTACCCTGACTGAAAACCTGGAGACCCACAGTTACCTTGGAGCTACACCAGCATTCATCCAGCCCAGAGCATGGCCCACCAGCCCTACAGTAAGCAGCCATCCTCGTTTCTACTTCACTTAGCATTAATTGCAAGCCTCTGTCTTGGGTAACTGGGCAGCTTTGTAGTTCAAGGGGGAAATAAAAATAAATAAATAAATGAAATCTCATCCTATTAAGTGTAGCCCAGCTCCCAGAAGACTCTGAAAGATAAGAAACCCTTCTCAGCATGAACAAACAGCAGAGCTGCACTTGAAAACTCAGGTTTTAATTGCAAGTGGCATTTCCAAGCTACCCTGCTCCTGGGGCCACCTCTCTGAGGGCAAGGCTTGCTATCAGACAGTTAATACCCTCAAACAAACAGCTTCTCAGTCCCAGCCCATACAGGCTGGCAAGGTTTTAAACACCCGCCATTTGTATCACAAAAGCCACTCAAAGGCCTTGTTCTGGACAAGGCTCATCTCCTGTTAGGCACCCAGCAAAGAACCTTTGCTTGCTCAGCACTTCGGTTCGGACTCTCTGGCGGAATCAAAACAAACATTTTGCAGAGAGCAAGTACTGTAATCCACACAACAAAAACCTGTAGCTAGGCACAGGACAGCTCTCTCACCCACACTTTCCCAAAGTGCAGGATGGACACCCAGGACCACAGCAGAGACTCACCCAACACAGACCACGTGTTCCAACACAGCTCCTCCAAAAGAGCAGGAGGCAGCAGGACACCAAAAGGCACACATTACACACCTCTCCTCTCATAATACCCAAGGTTTAAGATTCCAGGTCCTGAAGAAGACCCAGACAGGCTCTGAGCTGTACCAGAAGGAAGAACACTTAACTCCCTTACCTGTAAGCCAAGGCTCCTGCTCTGAGTGTCTCCTCAGCCGTGGTGACCCAGCACCTGCAGGTGCTGTGCAGGATCCTGTGCTGCAGGAATGAGTCTGCCCTGGAGCCTCTGGCTGCTCACAGCTTCCAAGAAACATTTTTTTTTTTTTCATTTTACTCCAAATTTACAGCTTCTGGAGCATGAGTCTTCCCTATTCTCAGTATCCCAACGTGCTCAGCCAGCAACCCACACCTACCCTGCTCCATCTTGGGATCCCTCAGGTTTGTAGCCTAAGGGAAATATAACCCAGTAATCTACTATGCAGATTAGGTATGCAATCAGTGTTTCTTACATTCAGCTGTAAATCATAAGGTTTCCTGCCTAGGTCTAGATAAGAATATAACCCCTAGGCTATGCACCAGCTGACAATGTTAAGTCCTTTTGTTAAGGAGATGATTGCAGATGACTAAGAGCTTTCACCTGTTTCCCGTTGCCAGGTAGCATCTCCTCTGTGTGCCTGGACCCAGCTGAAGCTCATAGAGACAATCAGCACACGTGAATTCTGCCTTAAGATGGAGCTGAGACTTTAGACAAGAAATGTCACCAAGAGCCTGCCTGAGAGTCCCAGCTCTCCATTACCCGGGGTACCAGAGCAGGCAGGGACAGGGAGCCCAAATACCTCCCCACAAGGGACGGAATGGAGACAGAACTAGAGCCACATCCATCCAGATGGGAAGGAGCAGCAACAAAGGGCAAAAATAATGCCACAGGACCATCAGACAAGGACCAAGGTAGGCAAGAAGAAGAAAGATTCAGGTTGGTGACTGCAAGCAGCAAGGCAGAGGAGCAGCAGGGGAATGGGTATCACCAGGCTGTGCAGTGTCAGTCATGGCTGCAGGGAAACCTTGGGGCTGTCCCAGAGAGAGCAAACACTGCAGAGCCACCTCAGTCCTGCCTGCTAGTCCTTCCAAGAAGATCACAGACCTGGGGATCTGGATTCTGACAGTGAACAAATTCAAAAGCTTTTATCCTTGAGGAAATGCTGACATCGTGCTCAAGAGCAGGACAGAAAAAGGAATCCCAAACTACTCCGCTGGCCTGAGAGAATTGCCACAGGCCACCCTGGCCCAATTTTAATTCCCAGAGGGTCCATATGGTCTCCACCCACCCTGTCCTCACAGACCATCCATCCCCTGCATTCCCAGCACAGGAGAGCAGAGGCAGCAGAGCCATCTCCCCTCAGAATGTCCCCTTGGTACCTGTACCTGCAGAGATCGGCTCCTCTGGCCCTGACGCGGGGACGCGCTTCGTTCCGGTTGCGCCCTCAGTTTCCCGCCCTTTTCGTGCCTGTGGCAGCCCCGGTGGACAGGGACTGCTTCAAACGGAGGGCAATGGCTGAGGAGTAATTTGGCCATGGCCACAGGGCTGGCCTGGCCTCAAACACCTCTAGGGATGGGGCAGCCACAGCCTCACTGGGACAGTGCCAGGGTCACCACCTCACACTGCAAGAGACTGCATCTCCATGGCAGGAATCCGTCAGACAAGAGGCCGTGGGCTTCAGCTCTGCCAGGGCAGGGTTAGGTTGGACATTGGGAAGAAATCCTTTCCAGAGAGGGTAATGAGGCATTGGAATGGGCTGCCCAGGGAGGGGGTGGATTCTCCATCCCTGGAGGTTTTTAAGAAGAGGCTGAGTGGGGCACTGAGTGCCATGGGCTGGGAACCATGGTGGTCATTGATCAAGGGTTGGATTTGATGGTCTAGAGGTCCTTTCCAACCTGGATGGTTCTGTGATTCTGTGACTAGGAATCACCACTGCTTCCTGTCCAACTGAGAAGGGAGAGATGTCTCTATGGAAGGAAGACCTGAGGCTCTGCTGCCCTCCTTTCACACTTGCAGCTCAGCCAAGACTCAAGCCAGCTTGGAGAATTTTAAAAACCGTTTGCCCTTCTGGCTTTGGTGTATCCTCACATGACCTTGTCCAACTCACCCGGCCTTTTGTTGCTGCCATTGCTCACACTTGTGTCTCTAGCCCTTCCACTCTGCCATGGCTGTGTTTGCCTCTGGGGGATACTCACCTCTCTGGGGGACCCTCAACCCTCTCTGGGATGCTCACCTCTCTGGGGGACCCTCAGCCCTCTTTGGGGGATGCTCACCTCTCTGGGATGCTGCAGGTCCCTCCAGCACACCCCCGGCAAGAAACTGAAAACTCTGATGTCATGTCTCACAAGCCATCAAAAGTGTCTTGTGCAAAACAAAGAGACTGGATGAGATCATTAGAAGTCGTAACTATTCTCTGATTTTGGCATACCACCTACTTTCCTAGGAGGCATTGCAGGAGGATATTGTAAAGGTTATGTAAAATCAAAACAAAGTTATCAGGCATTCCTCTGCCCATCATTTGCTTTGGCAAGTTTGTATCCTCTGGAAAACATGATGGAGGCATCATTTTCTGCAGCATAAGACCACCTTATGAAGCAAGGCTGACAGAGCAGTCTGCCCAAGTGTGCTGGGAGATTTTAGATGTAAGAAGGAGAAAGAAATTGGTTTCTGTTCAGTACCATTTTTATTTTTTCCCAATATATTTTTTCAACACTTGCCAGCATACTACCTCACAGCCTACAGTGTGCAGACCCAAAACTCGTTTCTGAGGGCAGGTGACTGATGTTTATCTCTTCCCTGCTACCTGTAAGGGGCTTGAGCATCCCAATTTAGACATTTTCCTACTGCCCCAACCCATTTTTAGGTAAATAACAATAAACAATGCAAGAGCAGCTTTTTGCATCTAATTCCTAGGTGTCCAAACCTCTACATTAACAAGATAAGGTTGAACAACAGACACTTCTATCTTTATGTGGTAAAACAAGCTTCTGTATTTAAGATAAACTTTACAGGACAGGTGGCTTCCTAGAGCTTAATTTACACAAGGAAACATTTAACTACCCTACATAAACGTCAACAAGGTATGAGAAGCCTGCACCTAATAAAGGAGATAGAGGATACAATAAAAAGGGGCCCTAAATCAAAGAGCAGGTTCGCAACAGTAAACATATACCGGGCTTTGCTGCTCAGCCTTCAGCATTGCTACCAACCCAGCAATGGTCTGGTTTTTTCATTTATTCTTTTGACCCAGCATCAGCATCCTGCTGGGGTTATGTCTGCGACTGCATCCACCAGGCACTTGAGCTGTGCTGTATTGGGAGCTCGGGGTCTACTTCTAATTTTATCGGCATTTTTTTTTTTTTAAGGGGAAAAAAAAACGCAGAATAAACATTATCTATTGTTAATTACCTGTAAAGTAGGGCTTTTGCCACTTCCCCAGTTTCTAAGAGCTCTGAAGTGAAACCTGAAAGAAGCCACCCATTGTTTTCAATTGTGCAAGAGCCAGGAGCAAATAGGGCTCAAATTGCAGCTCTGAAAGGCAACAGGAAATTGGCAGCCCGGTAATCTGCTCCCAACTATTCAGAGTAACAAAGGCTACATTCCTCCTCAAGTAGTCACCATTAGAAACCCAAGGCTGATCTATTTAGTAAGGCCCACAGAATAAATCTTTGGAAATAAAGAGTTTTAATTAGAAGGCCATAGGATACCGCTCTAGTTTCCAGCCCCACAAGTTACTTAGTCTCCTACCTAGTTTCCCATATATCCGAATGCTGACACTGACATTTTCAAGCATTATTTTTTAAAAATTAATCCCATAAACTAATAAATGTGGAACTGATCATTACAGATGGGTCATAGAATAATTTTGGTTAGAAAAAATCTTTAAGATCAAGTCCGACAGTTAACCCATCACTGCCAAGTCCACCACTAAACTATGACCCTAAGCACCACAGCTACACCTCTTTGAAATACATTTTATTTCTTATTCAAATAATTTTAAATACTATACTTACAGTGTGCTGCATCAAGAACATTTTAAATTGGTCCCTTAGGTGGGATTACATATTTTTCCCCTTAAGACTTTCACATTGCCTCTACACCATCACTGACTACGATGCATATGGTTCTGTGCCTGCATGCACACACGTTATGAGATAAAACTTACAAATATTCTCCAGATAGTGCTTCAGTTTCAGGCACGAAGAGGTATTTCCATCCATTCCTCTCTCTCTACAGAAGAATAACTCAGTTATTAAAGCACTACACCACTGGTCAGAGGCTTCTGGCTGTGCCAGTGCCTCCCATCCTGACTCCACGCATCCCTCCAGCTTCAGTTTCCCAGCAGCAAAAGGGGAATATTTTCCTCAGAGCTGTTTTATCAGGTACGGTTGACTTAAAAACATTTGAGTCCAAGTGCAAAATGCTTTGAGCTATTTGCTAAGGAGGCACTGCAATTTTTGCCACCTGAACAGATAGTTATTCCAGACCCAGTGTGTCAGAGTTGTCAGCAGGCAGAGTCAATCAGATTACCAGTCACAGAGGATGTTATCTGCTCCTGGCAGCAGTGATAGATGGCTCTGGAAATACCATGGCAAGAGCTCCTTTTCCAGTACAACGCAAGAGCACACAGGCTCAAAAGCTCAAGAGTTGAAAGCCCATACAAAAAAATCTCTATGGAGATTCCAGAAGGACATCCTACATTTACCACTTGCTCCCAAAGAGACCCTTTGACTATTTAATGCAGCAGAATTTATACATTTTCAGTATTTCCTCACATACTCTTGTGGATCAGTAAACTCAAGACCAAACACCAGATACTGGCAAACTCTGACAAAGTTCCTGCCTAGATCTGAACTTTAGGCCAAAATCACAAGGGTCAGCTATACTGCCCCTGACTAAATGGTCTCATCCTCACCACGATTCAGAAAAGCTACAGAACAATCTGTTAAACCAGCAGAACCAGCACAGATGGCTCAGGTAGTCACAGCATATTTCACCCATAAGAACTTAGCATGCCATGTGAAAAATGAACAAGTGTAAAATATTTCTCTCAAATGAAGTGATCAAATAAATGAAACTTCATTTTTATAGGAAACAAGTGTTGCTGAAAATGGATTTTGAACAGTGGCAGCCAGGAGACCTTGATACTAACAGAAGGGACTGTACAATCTACCAGTATCCCAGTTGGAACAAAGCCTCAGCACTTCCTCTTTCCTTCCAGGCCAATAGTTTGTTCATTTGTGATTTGAGGTGTCCTTTTGTTAAAGTGCACAGATCCAAAGGCATTAAATGGGACACCATGTGAGAAATGAGGCGTTGGGGAGGATCTTGACCACGTCAGTTAACTTCAGCTTTTCTTCTTGTTTAAGTGGGGAAGAGGAATCTTCCCAGCAGTGGAAGATTAGTCAGATGGTTTGGAAGTTGAAATATGTGCCAGAAGACAGGCAATTTCATTAAAAATATCTATTAAATAGTTAATCAGTTACAGAATTTCAGTTCAGGGTACTGATGCTATTTATATAACTGTGGGGAACCACATTTATCACATAACCTAAGAACATCCAAACGCTTATGAACACTGGACATCGTGCTGTATGAGCAGTTAAGAAAAACAAAAAAGAAAACAAGGAAAAACCCCTACCACCAGTATCAAGTCCATTCAGAACAGCTTGCAGTCTAAGTAAGCTGTCTCCTGGCCAACCTAATCAGCAGTGTAAATCCATCAACTTCATTCAGAAGAAATATTCTGTGGTATAAAACCAGTCATACCACAGCAGCGACCCTGGAGGGTCAGGCAGGATGCAGGTCCCATTGTGCTCCTTGCTGCACAAACACAATGAGGTTCAGCCCTTTGGGTAGAGCTGCTGTCAAACATTTGTGCCTTTTGACAATAAGTCCTGTAGGATATTTGTTTTCAGACCTGCAGCACTGTACATGCATACAAAGGTTTACAAAACAGGGTGTGCTTACAATGCAGGGGAGGCAGGGCTATATGGCACACACCTTCCTTAAAGGAATAAAACAAATGTATGTTTCTTTTCTTAAAAAACAAACAAAAAACCAACAAAAAGCACACACACACCCCAAATAATAATAAATAAAAGAAAAACAACAAAAAGAGCAATTCACATAAATTCCATTTTCAAGCTGAAGATAGCTGATTCTGTCCTTTTTTGAAGCTACAATCTGAAGTTATTCAGTAAGACCAGGGTTTCACCCCTCTATACTTAAAGCTAAGAAATAAGACTGGTCTGCAGGAAATCTGTCCTGTACTTGCATGTATTAGTAAGTAAATGAGGCTGTACCTCATCTCAAGACACCTTCACCAGAACCAGGAGCAGCAGGTGCAAGCATTGTACTGGAAAAAACACCACTGCATCTCTTTGTCACAAATATGACCTGAGCAGTACAAATCACTCTGGAGATAACACTTCATTACAACTGTGTTGGCTTCTGATATGGTGGCCAATAAGTCCACATTCTTTCTTCAGCCTTCAGCAGACACTGAACTTGGATTTCACAGCCATGAAACCCAGTATCTAACAGAACACACACATCTGTACATATTCCCAACCAAGCTGAAGTGAGATCAAATCAGCACCTACACACTGCTCCCTGTCTATGTAGAAAACAAAGTTGATTTCAAAGCACACACACACACACACGTACAGAGGCACAGAAAATATAACTGGTAAGTTAAATGGTCATCACAAAGCTTGTAGTGATTTACAGGACCTGCAAATGCTGGGTGAGGGCCTGGGCTTTTGTGCTGGTTGGTGGCAGGGACAGGCACTGCAAGGGCTCTCAGATTGCAGCAAGCCGTGCCTTGCCTACTTCATCAGTCAAAAAAAGGTGAAAACCAACCACAGCCAGGAAGTACAAGTGATTAAGACCTGCCCCAAAAGCAACTTACCCACTGACAAAGGGTAATGGGAACAAGACCTGTGCAGCCCATGCACTGTGTTAAGGCTGCTAAGTACAGAGGTGAGTGCAGAACAGAATTTTATTCCAGGCTTTTTGAAGCACCATCATGACTGACACAAATGCTCTAGCTGGAAGAAAGCCAACAATTAATCAGGATTCCTTAGAATTTGGAGGTAATTTTAGCAGAACAAGAAATACAGAAGTATCAGTGAGTCCTGAACATTCCTCCAGGACAAAAATCTATTAGTTCATATAAGTCCATTAAAACACTACATCTAGCCCTTTTAATCCCTCTTAACAGATTTGCTTTATCACAGACAGAGGAGCTAATCCTCTCCCACCTGTCTCTATGATATGGAACCATAGACAGGAGCAAGTACTTCTCATTTGTTAAGCTTTCTCCCCCCTCAGATAACCTTCTCATCCACACAAGCAGCAGTGCAACAGAGCTGTCTTCAGAGAAACACCCCAACTCATTCTCACCCTGGCAATTCCCACATCCAGCAGGGAATGTGGAAACTTATTTACCATTTGTTTCCAAAACTCATATCTCAACACAGGTTTCAAGGCACTAAGCAAACCAGACCTGAATTCCAGCTTGGATTTTCCCTTTTTCCTTCATGCCAGACCTTATGTGACACATTTCAGGACCCTGCTGGGTGTAAGCAGATGGCAGGCTTGCTCAAACCCATCCACAACCCATACAATTAGGTTAGTAGGTCAGCTGAACTTACTGCCCAATTACATCATTTTATCCAGAATTCTATTTTCAGAGGATCTAAAAGCTATTTGAAAATGTTTAAGTATTATTTTACATAATCTACATTGTAGTGGATCTCTGACAGCCTGGCACTCTACAGACACAGAGAAAGTAATCTGAACAACCCATGGACAAATTTTTGGTTGAAGAACCGAAATCTGCACTTGAGTCTCCTAATTCCAAGAAATCTCATTAGCCTTTAGCAACCCCCCTTACAACACACTGCAGTATCTCTAGATGGTCAGTGTAGAAAGCTGAACAGATGACAAACACTGACCACTTAGGGCATATTTAAGGTAACTTTTGTCTCTCCATACTGCAGAGTTTACTGCATGCATGTCAGCTAGTTTATTTTTTTCTTCTCACTATTCATTTGCTCTCATGCAGTCCTGCATGGTTCCACACCACAAAATCTGCCTGAGAGAAGTCACAGTCACTCCCATCACATAAGGCAGTCACCCCAATCATCCAGAGGACCTGAAAGTTAACTCAAACATACAAATATATATTAAGTACAAATAATACAAGATTATAACCCAAGAAAATAACCTATTATTGTTACTGCTTTAAGTACTGCCTGTTATTCTTACTGCCTTCTCCAGGTGACACCTGACAACTAGAATACCATTGAAGACACACGAGGAACAGTTATAGGAACTGCTACATAGGTCAAACTCACATCTTCCTCCTAAGGAACCACAACCTGAAGTTATTCCCAAAGTTTAGTTAGTAAAAGGAGCATTAGTTAGTGGGACTGAAAAATGAGAGTGTGGGTTTTGTTGACTTCCTTTAAAGATACCTGAAACAGTGCTGTGACAGGGCTTGTGAAAGGAAAAAAAAATCAGTAAGACAGCACAGGTGGGTCCTTTGGGCTTTCTTCTCTTAAACCCAACCCCCACAGAAGACACTAGTCTGAAAAAAAAAAATAAAAGGGAGAAAGACAGAGGTAAGCAGTGCAATTCTTTTCTTGAAGAGGTTTGACTAACACCCTTGGAGCAAACTTACTCAACAGAGCTGGATGTACCCAGTTGTGACAAGGCAGTTGGCATTTTTGAGTGTCAGAACACAGTTGTAAAAATTGTCATTTCTGACCACTGGTGACTGTTCAACAAGGATTTCATTGTCCCCCAAGTGCTGTTTGCAGCTGTCACAGTTAGAGACACACTGGTGGTAGGGAAGTAATGCAAAGCAACTCGCCTGATCCTCAGAAACATTCTTCTCTTGGCTTTGCTTCACCTCATGAAGAATAAATCTCGGAAAGCAGGTTCCATATGGATGCACAAACCTCCCAGCCTGTCAGTTCTGTCTCACTGAGGCTGGGAGAGCAGTATTACCAACAATATGCTCCCAGACACATCCAGAGGGTAGTTTCTCTTCATACCTCACAGATGCCATTTAATAAAGATCAATGCCATTTAATAAAGAATGCAACTTTCTGGTCAGCTCATTATATGGCCCAGCTTTGATGGAGTTAAATACAAAAGTCGAGCTTATTCAAATCATCAGCATGCTAGGAGGCAGAACAGCTTGAGTATGGCAATTCAGAGCAGCAGGACTTCAAAATCAAGATAGGACTTATTTGTCAAGTTATTACTGTCTTCTTAAAGTGGAGCTTCTCTAGAACCACTTACTCCCAACATCCATTTAATAAACTTTTGACTTTAGAAGAATGGTGATGTTAGGCCCACATAAACAGAAGAATGAAGTTTCCTCACTCGCTCTCAATGAAAAGCTTTTTCCTTGAGTATGTGTTAAATGGCCACGAGCAACTGTGACACTTGGGTCACCCCTAAGGGCCTTTAATTTAAAGACAGAAAACAGTCAGTTGTTACTGGGAAAACTTACAGGAAAACCTGTAACGAACCCAAACGAGCTGCAGACATAGGCACAAACACTCACACCAAAAATTTCACAGTTTGCAAACTACAGCAACACAACCAGTATTTTTAATCCTGCCTCTTGCTTTTTACTTAGGTTTGAGCTTGGTAGGTTCATCACTTCAGCTGCTGTACAATTTAACCAGCCAAGAGGCCCCGAGTAGGAAAATTTAGAATAGGAGTACATGTTAATTTGGTCTTCTTCAGGAAACAAAAAAGCCTGAAGTTATGATTTCCTCCTCCAAAACTGTATTTTCAAATGCTTTGGTAAATAAATAGGGCCTGAGCTTCTTGGCACTGTTAAGCACAACGTATACATTCAAGTGTATTAAATATCCCATAGTGAAAACTTACTTAATATATAGTTGGCAAACTTAAAATGAGGTAAACTAAACTAGAGCACAGACTAGTGGTTTTGAAGCATCAACAGGAGGATACTTGCTACCTGACAGACTGCAAGGAGGAGAAACCCCAACAACCCAGCAATACCTGTATGTAGCTCAAAACCTGCCATTGTAACAAAAGAACTCCAGAGCCATTTTCATTAATTAATATATTTTCTGCATTATAGTTAACATATGTACTTTCTTCGTGTCATCCTTATTTCGTTAAGTATTGATATTTTGTTATATTCAGACATGAGTACATTTTCAAAGTCTTTTGCAATAAATATCATAAAATAATAGAGATTCACATAATAAATATTCTTTACAATAAAAAAAGTTTTAACAGACTTTTGTCTTAAAAATAGTTGGGATTCAACTTTGTGGTTTATACATAAAATATACAAAAAGGACCACAATTTGTGGCTAAGGCAATAAAACAGGGACAGAATAAAATTATAAAGTACAGAGCAGAGCTAAATTCACTAAACCAAAGGACCACAAGGAAGTTCAAGGATTCAAGAACGTTTAGGTGACTCAATGACACCCAAAGACTGTTTGGATATATGAACACCACCAACTTTAATACCAACTGATACTGATAGACTATAAAAACAGGAATAGGAGGGTAGAGTGAGAAATATCCTTCAAAGATCTGACAGAAAAAGAAACAAGTGAGTATGCTGCAGCCATAATGTCTCCAATGTGAAGATCTACATACCATAGCAAAAACTGAAGTTACACTGAAAATGTAAAAAAAAAAAAAAAAAAGCAGGCAGGATAATTCTCAGGACTGAGAATGTTCCACAAGAAAAAAAAGAGAAAAGAGAAGAGCAGGGAAAAAAAAAAAATACACACACACAAAAAAGGTGGCTGCTTATAGAAGAGTCAGGCCTTTCAATTGGTAAAGCCTTTTTTTTTATATCCCTCTCCAGCAAGAACACAGACAGGATGTTATTTCACAATCCAGCTCAGTCATGAAAGTTACTCTTCCTTGGTACCCGGAGGGTTAAGAAAAAACAAAAATAAAATTGCTGAGAATGAAAAGCATCTTTGGGAAGATATCCACAGAGCAAGAAGCTGCGAGAGCCCAGCAAGCTCTCGCAGCCTCTTTCAGGAGTGGTTCAGTTACAGACTCAAAAGACCCTGCCTAGGGGAGTGGCAGGTGCAGATACCAGGTCCACACTTACCAAAGAGCAGCAACAGCTACGTAAAACACTCCACACTCATCCGAGTCAGCAGGAAAGCAACAGGAAGAACTTATGTGTGTGAAGTTGAGGGAGAAAGAAAGGAAAGCACAAGAACAGCCTCCTCCAGAAACGGGGGAGAGGAGAAAAAAACAGAACAGGAAAATAATCAGCTACAACCTGAAAAACTGAAGTTGGAGGAAGTAAACCTCCCTCCAAAAATCATGAGGGCTTGCCCTGACCCCGGGAGGGGCAGCTCTCCAGTTTACAATAGACCGTGTTTGAGTTCTTACACCTGCAGCCCGGACGATGGACGCGGTCGTAACAGCCTCGGCAGAGTTTCAGGCATCCCTTGGCAGGAGGGTAGCAGAGCAGGCAGGGCAGAAGCAAGGACATGGCTCCCATGCACAGGTACCTAGAACAGCAGTGTGACTGGGAGCAGGAGCAGGGATTATCCGCGTAAGAGTCCCCTTCATCGTCGTTGGAGCAGTGGTAGAAGATCCCTTTGACCAAGCACATGCAGGTGCCGTACTCCACCATGCTCTCTGCCGAGCAGAGGCACTGCCGGTTGCAGGCCAGGCAGGAGGGCAGCGCCCGCGGGGCCGTGCACTCCCCGCACTTGCACTTCCCACACTGTTCGCAGATGAACTTGTGCTGCGTCGGGTCCTCTTTCAAAGGACCCTTCAGATCATCTGCAACCAGGGACGACTGCTTGGGCTGCGTCCGGATTGTCCGCTCGGACCTGTGGCCGGAGCCCGGCCGGGATGGGGGCGACCGCCCCAGCAGCCCCTGCTCGGAGGACGCGCTGCTGCCGCTGCTCCCGGAGCTGGCGGCGCTCCCCGTGCTGGTGGATCTGCTCAGCACGGGAGCCCTCGTGTTATGCTGATGTGCCACGTGCCCCACGTGGCTGGGTCTGTGTTCGTAATTATTATTCACATTAATTGGTATGATTTCGTGAGTCCTCTCATGCTTCTCCTGCCTCGGTGCTGTCCGCGGCCCGGGTTTTTTCACCACAGATGGACCTTCGGTGTATTCGTTGCTACCCCTGATGGCCTTGATCTGGTCCAGTGACAAGATAGTGGTTGGCTGGCTCTCTCTTTCATAGTCCAGTCGCTGCCGGCTGTCCAAAGAGGGCTGCTGAATCACCACTGCTAGTGAACCACCGCTGCCATGTGGACTTTGGGGCTCCATCTGTAGTGATCTCCACTTCTGGCATTCAGTGGGAACCTGGCATGCATCTGAAACCCTAAAAGAAAAAGAGAAGGACAGAAGGTATAAATAAACACCGCATGTGTACATATATACACACTTAAGACAAGATCAAGGAGGAATAAAGAATGGGATACTTTTTGCAAACAGAAATGATCCGGCAAACCACAGATTGCCCCAGCCACCTGGTGCGGATCTCTTTCAGCGGGGGATTACAACAACGATGAGGATCTGGCCAAAGTCCAGTAACAGGGAGAGTCTGGGTATGGCATCATAGATGAGGAATGCAAAGGAGACCCCATGCCATTAAAAAAAAAATAAAAAATGCAGCATTAACCTGCATGCTTACTTGGCAAGCCACAGAAAGTGCTTCTCACTTGTTGCTTAACATCTGTCTAACTAGCAACAGAAATTCTGAACGTCCCCAAAACTAAGTTGGAAACAGGCAAGAACACTACCGTGCTTCCATGGCAGGGTAAAGAACATGCACAAATCTCACTATTCTGTCTGAACGTGCAGCATCAGAAAGCTCAACAATTTGCTTCCTATGCCTTTGGAAAATCTCCTTTTTGAAGTGAAGTAGGAGTGTTACAGAGTCTCAAACTAAGTACTGGCAAGCCGCCAGGACATTTTCTATAAGAGAGTAACTCAGCCTACAAATCTTACATGCTGCCTATAAAATTAAAGCAGGGGTGCCAACAGCCCCTTTTCAAGTATTTTCTGACCACAGGCCAGGGTGTGAGAGAAGACGGGGTAGAAAAGGCTAAGAGAAGCTGTCAGAAAAAAAGTATGTACAGATTCATAAGAATGTGAAATGCAAACGACAAGAAAACAAGACAACCCACAACAACCTCAAAACAATCAAAGCACAAATCCATTTTCACAAGACAAACAGATTAAAACCTTCTCAAATAAAGACATCTTCCAGTTTAGCTTTTAAATAAATGTTGCACATTTTCATTCTGTTTCACTCCACCCAGCTATCGACACAAGGATTGCAGGATGGAGAAAAATGCAGTGACAGTTCTGTACCTCTGTAAGAATTCAGACAAGTATCTAAATGCCACATTTACACAGAGAACAAAAAAAAGTAAACTGCTTTACTGACAGCTGAGGCAAAAGTCCCCCTTCACTGCATGCCTCCCTCCCCTGAAATGTCATACACGTTTGTTACCTGGAAGAGGAGACAGCCAAGTGCTATCAAGCATTTGCAAAACACATCCAATATTCGTGAGAAAGAGGTTGCCTTGCCTCCCCAGACCACAGCCAGCACTGAGCTGTTGCCACCCAGGAGAGAAAGTGGCACAGTGTCACGGGAGCACAGGGATGGAGAAGAGCAGCAAAGGTTTCTTCTCACAGGTAGTTAAAGCATCTTTGTTGCTTGTACCACTAACAAATGGTGACAGCTTCTGCCAGGACACAAAGTTCTTGTGCTCATCCAGCAGAGATTTCATTTTACACATAATGTCACCCTGTGGGGGCTTTAGGGTTGCTAGATGAAGAGAGTAAAACAAACCAAAAAAACCCACAAAAAACCCACCTCAACAGCAAACAGGTTTGCTTAGTTCTATTTCACCCCACATAGCAAGCTGCCTTCTCCACAAGCACCGAATATAAATCCTCAACAGACCAAGGGTGAATGAATGCGAAAAGGGAAAGATTTACAGCTGCACCAACCAGGAGCTGGGCTCCCCAGGGAATGAAAAACAATATCCCGAGAAAATGCAAAGGACATCCAGTGCCATCTTTGGGGGGAAAGTGCAACACCACCACCACGGCACACGCAGACTGACACGACCAGCTGCCGAGCAGGCAGAGCCCAACAAACCACCCCAGCCCCCGTGCAAACAACTTTTAAAGTCGCCCCCTCCCCAGCCTCCCGGCTTATAAAATAATAAAATAATAAAATAACAAAATAACATACAGCAGTGACGGCGGGAGACCTCATGCTTCCGCAGCCAGTGTCAGCGCTGCTCCCCCCCCAGCTTCACCGATTCCTTCCTCCCCCTTTTCCCCACCCGGCTCGAAAACCCCCGCCCGCTCCCCACCGCGGCTCCGCGGGCAGCCCCGGGCAGGCGGCGGAGCGGCGCCCTCTGCGCCCCGGGGCGCGGAGCGGAGCACAGCGCGGCGCTGACGGGGCGGAAGGAAGAGGAGGGGAAAAAAGGGAGGAAAAAAAAAAAAAGTTATGAATGAAAACAAGGGTGGATTTTTTTTTTTTCCTCCCCCCCCTCCCTCCCCCTTCTGCAGGGTAGGGCCCGCGGTCAGCGCTGCCCCGGGAGGGCGGACTCCCCGGCATTTAAAGCGGCAGCGCCCGGCGAGCAGCCCCTGCAGCGCTGGGGATTCCCCCGCCACCCAGTCCCTGGGGCCGCCGGCAGACCCCCAATACACCCGGCCTGCAGCCCCCACCCTGCCGAAGGAGCCGCCTGTGAGGCTGCCTTTGGCTGTTTGATGTTTTTTTGCTTTTTGATTGTTTTTGAAGTTATGCTCGTTTTCAGCCCACCGCGGTGCTCTCCACACACCCCCCCCCCAAGCACCACACAGCTCCCCTCGGATCTCCGGTTCTCTCAAGACCGCGGCTGCTCCCGCACCTCATCCGCAGGGCCCACCCGCGGAAGCCCAACCCCAGCGGGCTTTTATTTTATTTTCTGTTTTGGGAGGGTGCCAGGGGGCTGCGGTACCCCTGGCCGGCACCTGCTCGCCGCGGCTGTGCGAGCCAGAGGGGCTGCACCGCCCCCAACCCCCGCCTGAGCTCCGATGCACAGAACACGACGAGCGTCCTTCCCCCCAACTTACTTCTTTCAAGGAATCGCCACCAATGGCAAATCCAGCGGGCAGGAGGCGGCAGCCCCGCAGGGCAGGGGGGCGGGGGGCTGCGGGCCCGGCTCCGCGCTCTCCCCAGCCCCGCGGGGTGGGGGCTAGCAGGCGGGATGCACTCCTCGTCCCTGCAAAGCCCTCCTCGCCCGATCTCCACGTCCTACTCGTCGGCGAGGGGAGGAAAATCCAGCTGGGCTGCCTGCCGCAGCCTTCCTCTCTCGGGGGCCGGCATTCAGCCTTTCCCCAGCTCGCTCCTCGGCGGAGCCAGACCCCTCCGTGCCCGCGGGATGGCGGGGGTGGTGGGGGGCAGAAGAAGCGCTTTCCTTCGGCCGCGACTCTCCGGGTCTGGAGGTGACGGGGGAAACAAAAAAAATCAAGCCCCTTTTCCGCACAGGGTTTATCGCGAGTAGTGTTCAGCCAGCTGCAGGCTGCGGCGGGGAGTGGGGCCGGGCAGCGCCGGCGAAGAAGAAGAAGGTCTCCCAGGAACACGCAAGGAACGCGAGGCTCCTGCTCAGGTTGATATTTCCCTTTGCAGTCCCGGGCGATCCCTCCAGGCTGGGGGGACGGGGGGATGAGTGCACAGCAGCGGAGCCAGGTCCGGCGCTCGGCTTCACCGCATGGTCTTCGCAGCAGGTCCCTTCTGGCAAAGTGCAACCACAATCCCTAGTGCAAGAGAGTTTTTGTTTGGTTTTGGGTTCTGTTGTTTTTTTGTAGGTTTGGGTTTTTTTTTTTAAAGTAATCACGAAGAGGCACTTGATTCAAGGCACACTTCAGCAAGTTGCAAACGAAGCGAGAGGCAGAGTGTAATGGCTCTGCGAGCTCTCTGCAAATTGCCATGTGCTTGCTGTTGCTGCTGGAGGCTGACTGACAGGCTCGGAGCACGGGCAGCACGTCAGGGAGATAAACGGCACTGTAAGGCAGCCCTAGACACAGAAATCTTGCACGGAAGTCTCCGGAGCTTCCTCGGTATTCCGAGAGGATCAAACAAGGCTCCAGCAGGCAAGCGAGACTCCCCCACGTTCGGCAAAACAATTGCCGAACTGGAAGTGTTATAATTACCAGCAAATCGTGACTGGTCAGGCTGGAAGTCGAGCGTCCCGGCTCCCCCGCCCGCAGCCCAGCCGGGCAGCGGCTCCCCCGCCGAACCCCCCGATCCCAGCGGCGGGGAGGAGCGGGACGCAGCCCGGGCAGCTCTCCTCCCGCCCGCACCTCCCTCACACCGCGCCGGCCAATCTCACCCCTGCCACCTCCCAGCCCCTCGCCCTCCTCCTCCGGCTGCGGCGGAGCCCCTCGCTGCCCGTCCGCACCTGATCCGGCGGGGGGTGCGGGGGGCTGGGAGAGGAGCGGCGAGCGCTGCCCGGGCTTACCTAAGGGGAAGGTGAGCGCCTGCTCCCCGAGGCACATTGGCGGCCCCGGCGCGGAGTCCAGCCCGGACAGTGTCTGCAGCCCCGCTCCGCGCCGTCCCGCCGCCGTTCCGGAGTGACTCCGGCCCCGCTCCGCCGCCTTTCAGCCCCGCAGCCCCCGCCCGCCGCCCGGCCGCGCCCCCGTGATGTCAATGTGTCACTGCGCGGCGACACCGAAATCCCGGCATGGATTTCACCGCCAGCACCCGCCCGCCCTGCAGCCGCCTCCCCGCACACGCACACGCACTCACACTCACACCGGTCACGGGCCCGCCGGGGTGCCGGTGTCTGTGAGACCGAACCCGCCTCTCGCCGTCCCGCGGGTGGCGGATCCCGGACCCCCGGATCCCGGTCCCGGCTCTGGGCAGCGGCTCCCCCGGCGGCGGGGCCGCCCCACGGCCGGCAGGGGGCGCCTGGCGGGGTGCGGGGATGCGGGGATGCGGGGTGCGGGAGTGGCGGGAGGGGTCCCCGCACAGGGCCTGAGGTGACAGCAGGGCCCACGGGGGGGGTGGGGTGGGAGGGGAAGGACACGCGTGTCTGAGGTACCAGCTGATGGGAGAAGGAACTTGTTCTGCAGCGCTCCCCTGGCTAGGGTGAGGGAGAGGCTGAGGAGGGGGTTTGGCATCATCATCTTCCAAGCAGGGTACAGCCCGCTGGAATTGCTTCATCTGTTTTGTGTCCTGTTCTGGGGTCCCCAAGGCCAGAAGGACGTGGAGCTGCTGGAGCTATTTCAGACGAGGGCCACGAAGATGGCGGGAGGGCCGGAGCTACAGGCTGAGAGTGCTGGGGTTGTTCCATCTGGAAAAGAGGAGGCTCCAGGGAGACCTCAGAGCACCTTCCAGGGGCTACAGGAAGGCTGGGGAGGCACTTTTTACAAGAAGATGTATAGGACAAGGAGGAACAGTTTTAAAGAGTGCATGAAAGAGAGTACATGTTAGGAAGAAATTATGCCAGGCTTGGTTTTAGATACACAATGCTGGGTTTAAAGGGGTCAGTAAAAACAATTGAGAGTATTGGCAGCAGTTTACTATCACTTGGCACCCAAAATAACTTCACTGAAACAAGGGGAAACCCTAGAGCTATATCAGAAAACTCTCTGCAGACCCAAGCAAACACGCCCATGTGTCACAGAAGTCATCCTGTTAGATTTTTCTTGGAAATGACAGCAGTGAGAAGCTTTTGTTAGAAAAAGGAAAGCTAAAACTGGGGAGAATAAATTGGCAACTTGGAAGAGGATTGACACACCTTATGACTATATCCTGGCACATCCTTAATTTGAGGATTGACACACAGACAGCAATCCAATGCAACCAAGTTATCTTCCATCTCCAAATTGTCATCTAAGGGTGCCTGCCTTTCCCACTGACAGCAAAAGAAGTTGAGAGAGATCAGTCCTCTATGCCCAAAGTTAATCCTTCTGAAAAACCTTCCAGATTTAAATTCAAGAGACTGAATGATAGCTGATGATAGCTGTGATTCAATCCCTGCTTCCGCTTTTCTACTGCAGATCATCTCCACCTTCTGCAGCCATCTGCTGTTCCTCCCTCACGCAAGCTTCAGGATGCTGGGAAATGTGTTGCACAGAATAAAGTAGAGTCAGTTGCTGGGTTTTGTTTGCTTTTCTTCCTAATCCAAACCCAGAAGCAACTTGCATGTGTAGGTCACTTGATTGACCTTTCTAGGTAGCGAACATGACTTCTGTAAAGTTGAACTGGATAAACTGTGATCCTGGCACTGTCAGTAATGAGTAACACTCCTTTCTTGCACCTCACCTGGGAGTAGCAGTGTATGTCACCCCTAAGTGGCATCTCCTCACCCCCGCTAAGGCCCATTTGAGAAGGAGGACACATACTCAGTCCCAGGCACTGGCACTTCCTTCCTCCTAAGCAGCACAAGGTGGCTTCATCCATGAAAACCAAGAACTCCCTATCAGCACAGCATCATTTCACATGGGACAAGGTACAAACAGCCTGTACTTGAAGTGTTTGATATTTACTGTTCCCGTCACTCATATTCTGTGGTGATAACAATCCTCAGCCAATATGCCTTTGAGAAAGCTCAGCAGAGAAAGTGTTTACCTTTACACCAGTTATTTGTCAGTTAATAGCCAACCCTCACAGCTGTAACAACACTTCTAAAGTTATACAGGAATTCAAAAGTTCTTTAAACAAAACAAAACAAAAAAACAACCCAGACATTAGCATTTATAATGAAATTATAAATGAAATTGTTGCACATTCTTACAGTCTTACCTGTAGAATGTGTAAGCCATGTATTTCTCTCACCACCCATGGAGAGCTAATACTGCACAGATCTGGAAGAAGCAGCTGGGATCTGCAGCTCCTGGAAGGCTTCTGCCTTGGCAATGTTTGACATGGCACTAGGTGGGACTGGGCAGGTGTTAGGAGGTGTTAGGGTGGTGGAAGGCTCAGGGCCCATGGCATGCTCAGAGAGCCATGGAAATCCTCAGTGCAAATATGTGTGTGTTGGGATAAGCCCAGCAGAGCAGTGAACTTCTAACACTTACACTAGTAGGCCTATAGATATTAAAAAAAAAAAAACCAACAAAATCCGTCAACAGCTGTTGAACGTTGCTGTTATTTTAAGTGTTGTGGACAACCTCTTGAAAATCATTGAAAATCAGAGATTTCATGTGATGAAATAAAGCTTTTCCAAAGAGCTGAAGGAAAAACCAGAGGTACTGCAGTGAAGGGACTGCGACTCATTTCAGGGGAAGGAAGAGACAGTGAAGGATGATGTGAGGCAGCATTTCTGACCACACTTTCCAGCAGACAGGTTGACCTTTACCTGAGATCAGAGACACCAGAAGCTGGGGATTTCTTCAGCCTTGGTGCAAGGACCATTCTTGGGGATCCCCAGAGAGGTGCAGCCATGTACATGTACTCTGTGCCACTGCAGAGGCTGGGGAGAGGCCCTCAGGAAACCCTCACCTGCAATAGGGTCCTGACTTTCCTCTTCAGAAGATAGCATCAGTTTTTCTTACGGGCAGCAGTGACAGTAAAACAGCAGCCAGGCAAACCCTTGAGAACAAAGGGATGAACCTCAGCATGAATCTGCTCCATGAACCTGACACCAAGGACTGGGGAGACGCCACAGGGCTAAGGCTTTGGTCTGTGCCCAAATTTGGCACAAATTAACAGGAAAGAGGATTCAGAGGTCTGTAGAATAAGTTGAGAATTTGAGAACATGCTTCCCCACCTCTTGCACCCTATCAGAGAAATCAGCATTTCCCCAAGTGCCCTCCTGAGCAGAGGGAGCAGCTGGAGACACAGGACAGGGTGGTCAGGTCAGGGACACACATCAGATACCTTTAAACCACTGATAGGCCAATTGGTAAGCAGGGACTACTGAGAGACTCTGGGAAGGCTGTGACTTTGTTAAAATCTATAATGATTTTTTGGCAGTCCTCAATGGTAGTTTTTAATACTATCTTCTTTTTGCTATGAAGAATAGCAAGAGTATTTGCTGTCAAAAATGCCATTAAAGACAACTAGCACTGAAGAAAAGCTGTAGGAAAGACAACCCACCAGTGAAGGCACCTAAAAAGAGGCATCACTTCACTCTCTAAGGGCAGGCCACAGCATGTCCATTCATTTCTCACTACTCACTTGCCATACAGGCAACCAGTGCATTCATATTTCCCCTTCAGAGATCCACACCTGTTCGTTTTCTGATCAAGTTTATTTCTTCTTCTGAGAACTGTCTCTGTAGACTCCATGCTCAGCTGCTGTACTTCTGGGGTTTATACAAGACACTCTGCTCAGGTACCCAGGATGTCTTCATTACTTCATATGCATTTGTAACTCTCTTAGCAAATTAGCTAATATTGCTTCATCTTCCTGTACAAAAAGCTTTGTGAAAAAGGAAAATGGCCATTTGCCTTTTATTCCTTAATACAGGTAATAATTTATTCACATCTATTGTAAATTACATTATCTGCAACTCATTTTTTTCCTGTCTTAGCACTAAGCAAACTGCCAATTCCTATCCACTGAGACATGATTCCTTGCACAGCAATTAGAAGCAGCTCTGGTTTATTTCAGTTTTCTCCGATAGGAGAGCATTTCTGTGTTTAACTATATTATCAAAATAGATCTATTTCCCAGGTTTAATATCACTAAGGAGAAAGAAACAAGGCTCTGTGAATCCAAGAAGAGTGTTAAGTGTTAAAAGATCTTTTTTTTCATATAATTTAGAGCCGTGCACATTTCTTCACATCTCTATCCTGTCTCAGCGATTTTCATTTACTGTCAGAGACTGCAAAAATCTCCATCACTGCAAAGCCCCATTATAAAAGTATTAGTCAATTATAAGAGTAATAATTTGGGTGTCTCCTTCAACATCCCTCTCACTTGCAGGCCTGGTATCAGACTGAATGCTGAAGATTTTACCAGGATTTCCATCCGCAGATGAGCTTGAGCAGCTGTGCAAACCCCAGCCCCCCCAGTCTGAGCCTTGAATACCAGAGCCCAGCTCTGTGGCTGAGGATACAAAACCAGAATGCACTCAGTGGGGCTGTTCTCACTTCTCTCCTTCAAGACAGCTCATTCCAAAATGAATTACGGTTTTGTAATGCGACAGATTCCTTGATTTTGGCACAAAATCCATGGCTCCCCAGTTATTCCACTGCATTTTTAGCATGAAGTTGAAATAAGAAAACTGTGACATACATTAAAATGAAGGCTATGCTGATTCAGTAGGTCAGGGCAACCTGTGTAATTTAATTTCTGCAACTGTATGAGATTAAGTGGGTTCTAGTTTTTTTTTAAGGCCAGTAAGCCCATTTTTCCATTTTTCTCGCTTTATTCTGCTAGGTAGCAAATGGTAGAGCTACAAAGATTTTCCTGGTGGGATCAAGTAGTGTAGGTCTGGCTGCGTGAGCCTGTGCTGAGAGCTGAGTGAAAGGAGGTGGCTGCTTTAATTACAGCTGACAAAGACCCAGCCAGAGGAAATCCACCATGACTGAGTAATAGCATTTAGCTTCAAAAGCAACCGAGGAACAAAACTTTCCCACTTCTGTTTGAGAAGTGGCCACTCCCCAGGTGTGGACTGCATTATCAGAGGAAGAGGTAAAGCTCTGCTAATTTAAATACATGGTTCCATGTAGGATTACCTCTCGGGTATTAGTACATCTCTAGGAAAGCCTACTATTTATTGAGTTGTGCAATCCGTCACTGTCAGCCCAAGGAGCAGCGTTTCTAATTTGATTTGAAAATATATGTGGAAACCTGAGACTGCTTTTAGCAAGAATGATGGGGTTGGTGTAATGAACACAATCTCTCTTGTCGTTCTCAAGAACAGTGTCAACAACTAAGTTTAGGTTCCCTCCACAGCTGGAGCAGCTTCTGTCGAGAACTTTCACATCTATGTCATGTTCTTGATTCCACTTTACCAACAAAAAGGCATTTAAATGAGATTTTAACAGACAGCCTTCGATTCCCTGGACTATAAGCAGGGAGGAAGCTTTTCTATGGACTTTTGAAAAGCCCATTTAAAGCACACTCAGTGTTTTCTGTAAGTTGAATTGCGTCCTGCTTCGTAAAACCAAACACATTATATAACTTTTTGCAGTAGAATTTTCCATCATTTGCTTTCCCTGAGGGGAACTTCGTATCCTTCATCAGAAGCAAGGTCTGGTCAGAAGCAAATAAAAGCAGAAAAGTCAAACCTCAATCTTCTCACCCAGTGCTCCATCACACTGCTATTCTCCTGGCTTTACCAGAAAGGATGCCTCAGGAGCAGCTTATGGATGTCCCTGTACTAGATGTTTGCTGGTGAAACATACCATGTGAAACACACCATGTGAAACACACCATGTGAAACACACCAGCAGCATTTTCAGCACTACTTGCTCCTCCACAGAGCTGTGTAGAGGAAAGCCATCCCTCCAGGCAGGGAATGGGACAGAGCAGGGTAACAATGCCAGAAGAGGCTGAGAGAGGTGGAAAGGACAGAGCAAAAGATGATGGAAGCTCAGCAGGAGGAGTAGATTCATACAATCAGACTTGTTTTTTGACAGAAATGTGCTAAGAGCTTTTTCCACAGCTCACAACACTATCATGAAAAATTCCACTACTTTCAGCACCTTCCCCCCTGCCTCTGAACACACCATGCTTCAAACCACTTTGATCCAAGTAAATACAATCTATGTGCACGACAGGCACTGCCTGAGCTCCTGGAAAAGGAATATCTCTGTGTTATGGTCTGTGCTCCACGTGATTAGCAGTCATTAAATTAATTGCTGTGTCTGTAAGCAAGAGAGCAAACACAAACTGATAGGTACTGTCTGCAGAGCCACAAGCACACAGGGCTCTTCCCACAGCAGGGCAGCATCAGCTGAGGGAAGGATGGCTGGTTTTAGCAGCACATCTCAGAACAGAGTTACTCAGGACATTAATACACCTGGAACTCTTTCAGATGGCTGCTTGATGTCAAAAGAGAAATGCACTGGCCCTGGGCAGCCCAATGCTGGGACAAGGTGCTGGAAATGACCTGCAGGGAGGGGATGACTTTGAGGGAAGAGCTGTGGAGAAGCAAACCTCCCTCCAGTCCTGCTGTGAATGCTCTGTCACAGAAAGGCTTTGGCCAGGCTGAATTCTGTTCTAGCTTCTTCTCTCAGTGTTTGCCCACCCAGCTTCATACAAATTCTTATAGAGGTTATGTACAGACTTGTACAAAACAGAGACTGACACCAGCTCTTGGAGGATTTCCCAGAGCAACTTTAACAGAGATTATGTAACATGTTAAATCTGTGCATTGGGTTTTTTTTATTTATTTTAATATAGGTGTTATTATACTACTGGTTTGTTCTTCCTAGCTTAACCCTCCAACCACCCTTTCAAAAAAGAGATTCAGAACCTGAGGTATTGACATGTATTTTACGTCCAGGCAGGACAAATGTGTTACAACTGGAGGGTCTCAGCAAGTCCTAACAACCACTACTTCCCTTCCATACATGCCAGTGCCAAAGTCAAGGGGGGACAATCTATAGCTGATGCAACAGCAGAACTTTTGAGCTAGCACAGAACTTTTATATTCTTTAATCAAAGATCTCAAAGTGCCCTACAAATGAGGGAGAAAGAAAATCTCATGGGGGAGAAACAATTCCCAAAGGTGACACGGGAAGAGCCAACCAGGGTAGTAGTTCTTTGAGCTTCTTACTGTTGCTGTGGGTTTTCTTTCTTCCCCACCTCATTGTTTGTCTTGGGGAGTTTAGTAATAAATAATGAGCAGAGTTAGAAGACAGGAGGAAACTTTCACCATGCTTTCTACTTGATTCTCTTCCTCCCCACTTTTTATTATGATTTTTACTTTCTCACCGCTTCTTCTCATTGAGAAATGTGGCAGAATTCCCCTCTTCCCTCTTGATACCACTCCCTGAAAAAATCAGGAGAAACTAGGTCTTAGCTTTTTCTTTTGAAGTTTTGCAACTGTGCTGAACCCTGCCAATGATACAATAACAAAATATTTACCAGGGGAAAAAAAAAATAACTCTAAAAACCTTGCTTGCTGCACTTCAAGAGGGGTTGCTCCAAAGGCTTCACAAAAGTCTCACTTCCACACACAGCAAAGACTCTGCTCTGCCTTTAGTGCTGCCTTCCTGCAGCCTTTATCTCTTCCAGTCAACCACGTCCATTTTGGAGGAGTGGGGAAATATGTGAAAATTGCTCTTTCCTGGAAGAAAGCAACTTCAAGGATGTTCTTCCTGCTGTATGAGAAACATTTTGCAAGACCAATGCAGAAGCCAGGGCTGGCCTAGAAAAATTTAGCCTTTGATGTTAAAAAAAAAAAACCAAAACAAAAAACACAAAACACAACAAAAATCCCCAAAGAAAACAGGAATTGTAATGCCTGCCACTTCACATACACCTTAAGTGTCTGAGAGAGTCGGGCTCCAGAAACACATCTGCTAATGCAGAGCTGATGGGGTTAATGAGATCAAAGCCAGTTTCCACTTTGTGCTTAGCAGGAGACACTTCCTACCACAGGGCCAGTGTGAGAAGCCCTTCCTCAGCTTCCCATCACACCAAAATTAGCATCAAAATAACACCAATCAGCCCCTACTCTGATTATCACCAGTTTTCCTTATTTCTATCTCTTTCGAGCTCCACCAGCTCCTGCCCTTCCACATGAAAATCAGACAGTGTTTAATTTCAGGGCAATCTTCCTAATTCACATGTTTATTTTAATCCATTTTTCTCTATCTCCTCTGCCACACTCTCCCCCACCCCAGCTCACAGGCTCTCACCTTCTCACTCAGCAGACAGGGACCATCCCCAGCAGCCACCGAGGTACAGAGCAGCTCTCCTACCACCTTCTTTCATGTTGCTTTAAGTCCCAAGTGCAGGAAGGGGCCTAACAAAGCTGTATGCAGCCAATTGTGTTATCAAGGCACTTGGCACTACCAGCTGATCCTCGATTACTATTCATCCCTCGGGAAAATGAAACACCCTTTTGTAGTAAAAGTGTAACCGGTTGCTATGATGCATTACATATTAACAAAAGCAGCTTTTGACCAAAATTACAGATGATGAAAGCCTGGAAGTGGAATCAGACCAAGGTAACCAGTTGTCTCTACATGTTTCAGATAAAAAGCAGACAGTTTAACTAAGATTTTCACAGTGCTGCTAAAGAACAGTGTGGTGTGTGAGTTATGCCATAGGTTTGTACATAAAATGGTAGTGAGCTCTGTAAAACAAATGTGAAGGGTCACACTTACTGCTGTAGGGACCTTTCTGGTGTAGCATCCTACATATGCAACTGCCAGCACTGTAGCAACCTCATTTTTCACAGGTCTCTTAACATTTTTGTGCTTTTCTTTGAAATCCACAGATTTTCCTAAATTTTTTTTCTTCTTCCCCCCCTCTAATTAGAGAGCATAGTCCTCTGAAAGGCAGACTTTACTAAGCAGAACTGTGGAATTTACTGGCTCGGTAGAATTATCCCTACTTAGGTGGTGAGGAAGCATTCCAGAATATTGCAAGATTTATTTGTTTGCTAATCTACTTAAGCACCCATGGGCCTTAACACCCACAGCTCCTGTGATGCTGTGATCTTTCTTGTCCAAGTCTGCTCTCAGGGCAGGAAAGCTGCAGCCTGAGACTGGAGGCAAGCTAACCAGTGGGACACTCACCTGGAAAGATCTCTATGTGGCTTAGGGCCACTCACCAAATTCAGCTCTGCTCTCCCCTGAGCAGTGCTTGCTGGCACAGGGCACATGCAGCTCATTGTCCTTCTGCACCAAGCCCAATGGGCTCTCGGTTAAGGCAGGAATCCAAGCACCAGGAAAACACCTCCCATGCAATGCAAACAAGGCTGCAGGAACACATTTCACATCCTCAGTTTTGGGAAAACTTGCTGACAGAGAAAGGGGGTAGCTTTAAATGGCATTAAGCAGAGCAGGCTTGCAATAAGCAGCTACCCCTGTGAGAAATTCGAAGCTCTTGCCAGCGGTGTGGAGGAAAGACATGACCTCATTATTCCACAGCCCAGATAATCCGTTCCTGGATAAAGTGAGAGCTGACAAGTGTTTCACCTTGAAGGTTATCAAAGCCCTTTCCACACTCTGCTGATGTGGGGGCATTTACTTTACCAAAGAGGGATGTGAAAACTTCTCTGTTGTAGTAAAGGAGATAAAAACATGGGGGGCGAGGAGGGGCATTTGGTTAAGAGCAAACTGCCATGCCACAAGGACACAGGGATGGAGAGGAAGAGACCAAGGGCATTTCCAGAACCATTTATGCAAACAGGATCTATTTGCACCAGCCAGTAAAATATTTTTCTCAATATCTTCAGAGCTGCTGCTCTCAATTCCTTCTATCTACTTCCAGGCACTTTATCTAGATAAGTGCTTAGGGGGCTTTCTTGACATCCGCTACTCCCTTTGGCACCTCCAGAAAGGTAGCTAACTCTTAGCTGGGATAAATCACTGTCTGGACCATCTTCTAGTGTCTCTCCAGTGACTGCTAACTGCTGTGAGCAATTCCACTCCTCTGATCTTTTAGTTGCATGAATCCAAGCTTTCTTGCCCTGGGTTTTACACAAGCATGTGCAGTTAACACACTAGCCTCCAGTTTTGTTGGAAGGACCAGCAATCCGTTTGAGCAAAGGCTCCACACTAGTTCAAGGGGAAAGAATGTCATCTGGTTGCCATTGCCTTCTCACCACACCTGCACTCCTGCTGGAGCCCTGCCATGCAAACACAGAGCTGGGCTCTCTCCCCCTCACTGGGCCAGTCCTTGGCGGACTCCTTAGCAGAGAAAACACAGATCTCCTTCTCCTATCAGGACTCTGGAGTCATTGGATTTAAGTCTGCATGGAAGAATGACACCATTTAGAAGATTTAACACACAGCATATAAAGCCCTGGAGAAAATGCATGGCTGAGTTTCCTACAGAGGAGATTAACAAATGCACAGGTAGCATTTGCAGACAGAGCAGTTACAAACCCCAAGATCCCAAGTAGGCTTCAGCTGAAGTATTTTGTCTTCCAGATGTTGCCCTGACATTCAGAACATGCCCTACTACAACTGCAATTCTGCATGCCTCTTGCACCTACTCTCTAGGAAAAGCTCATTATTCAATTGCACACATCACATCCCCCACAGTACGTGCTTCCATGTCAAAAGAAAACGAATGAAGCAGCAAAAGCAAGAGATTTTGAGGTTCACAATAGGTAAAAATTATTGCAATTCACTACAGCCATAACAATATTAAACAGAAGTAGAGAA
Source organism: Heliangelus exortis (assembly GCF_036169615.1). Classification (NCBI taxonomy): domain Eukaryota; kingdom Metazoa; phylum Chordata; class Aves; order Apodiformes; family Trochilidae; genus Heliangelus; species Heliangelus exortis. Next base: position 22,018,276 of record NC_092431.1, read on the forward strand.
GAGTCACAACACAAAGCCAGTTTTCCAAATGCAACTCTGTTATGGGTTAGCTCCACACTGACCAGGTCCTCAAGACAAGAGTTTGGAGCAGTTATGAAAAGCTTAACACAGCCACCTGGCTCCTGTCCTCAGTGGACAACATGTCACTTTGAAGCTGCTGAAATGCACTGATGAGCCACCAAGTCTAAGTTCACTGATTCTGAAAAACCACCTTGGAAAATCATCTTTATTCTGTCCCTGATGTAGGCCCTCGCACCTGAACTCAGTAAACCTTATGTTCTGTTCTCATTGAGAGGCTATAGGAAAATTATCCACAATAAACTTCATTCTTTTTCCAGGATTAAGAATTGTATATCGTACTTGCAGTGAAAATCTGTTTTATGCATTAGGCAGAACACAGGACTGAGCTTTTTTCAAGTTAAGCGAAGACATTTTTGCATTTTGATAATAAATACTCTCCTGGTCATTTTTGGCAAACCTGTCAAAAGACATTTTATGCCATTTTGCAAGATGTTGTTATTGGAGGAAGAAGTTAGACTTTGTACTTAAGCAAAATGTGCCTGAAACATTGAAAAGCTGATTTAATGTTAGCAGTTTTGCAGCTCAAGCAGTATTTGGGCCAGAAACCGGCTCCAAAAGATAATGGCAGGCAGGAAAAAGACTGTATTTCTAAAGAACATAAAGAAATAAGCCTAAGAACCACTTCAGCAGTTAAAGAGAGAATGGAGGAGAGATATTCTTCTCAGATGCATTCTTTCCCATTCACCAAGCCTCTATTATTTTATTAAAATTAAATTAAACATCCAAACAACAATAAACGTGATTAGCCCAGCAGCAGAAAGAACTCCTCTATCTTTGGCTTACTCTGAATGCACAGAGGTGCTCAGGCTGAGATGGCCTCACACTGCAACAATCTGCTTTGTCCCAAGGCACAGTGTGTGCAGGGAAGAGTTCACTCATTAAATGACAGGCTGGGTCTCAGAAGAGATTTTTGAAGTGCTCTGTCCTGTAGTGCCCTCAACAGCAAGTTCCAACCAGAGGCTGAGGCTGCCAAAGTCCTCACTGGACTGGGTTATGAAAGGAAAACCTTGCTGATGGGCTTTGACCAAAATGGAATATTTTATTATTTTCAATAATTCTGATGGGGTTTCAAGTTGCCAGTCCAAGATAACAGCAATCTGTCATTGGGAACCAGAAGGGGAATCATCACACCTTTCCTTAGAACTCCATTTATCTGTGGCTTGGGATAAATACAGATTTTGAGTGGCATCAGACTAGCTAAGTTTTTGATACAGAAAATATGGGAGCCATGTTAACCTTCTAGGGACTTCACAAATTTGCCAGAACTTAATTTTTAAAAGAGTATCTTACTTTTTTTTGTTTGCTTAACTACATTTCATACTGAGGGCAATAGCAGAGAGCCCATAAGAACTTGTAGTTATTTCAGCAGACCATACATACAACAAAGAAATAAACTGAAAAGATTTCGTCTGTCCCTGAACTATTTTGTGTTTATGTATAACAGTTTTTGCAAGGAGATTTTCTTATTCTTTAATTAGGGTTTTAAATTACCAATTTAAATTACCAATCAACATTCCTATTATTTTGATGGAAACAAACACACACCATCAAAAACCTTGCTCTGAGGCCTGGCAGAGGTTTCAGGTTGGCCAATGCACCATTTTTCAGGTGCCTGCTTCCCAGTGTGTGTAAAAAGGAGTTGTTTAAGACCACAGACAAATGCTTCACTGTAATCAATCAGGGTACCTTGGCTGTGTCTTAGAAGGCTCTATGTTCGGCAAGCCTGTTTGGCAGCTTTTCTGGAGATCATAAATCAAAAGGTTCAGAATAATTTTCAGCATTTCTTGCAGTGAGGCCACTCCCTGGGTCTCCATCTCGCTGGGATGGTCCCTGGGATTGAGTTGTGGTTGAGGCAGGAACAAAGACAGCAGTAACCCTTGTTGCTACTCCCTTTAGGGCCAAGAATCCACAACAAACCAGATTTGATCATTACTTTTTGATATACACTCCCATAAACTGAAGCAACCAGCAATCTTACTACCTCTAAAACGCAGATCATATCACTGGAACTGTAAAACAGAAGTTTTGGACAGTACCTGTCACACCTGTAACTTCCCAGCGGGCATTTATTGTGACAACTCTGCAAATCAGTTAACTTCAGACACTCTAAAACGATACAAAATTCTTTAGTTTTTGACAGCATTACAAAGGAAATTTGTTATTCACACCTCAAATAGTGTGAGTCCACTTTCAGAGTGCATGCAGTCCACTTTGCTGCTGATATTCTGCATAAAACTGGATTAAAGAATCAGGAATCCTCGGGGTCACGACAGTCAGCGCGTTCCCAAAGTGCCTCCCCAGCACAGATCTGGCATCTATGTCTTCCTGAAGAGCCAGGAGGGCTGCTTCTCTACACACTGCTGTTATCTGCAATGACAGCAAAGAAAACCAGAATGCAGCATTATTATCAGGAAACATCTCACTCGATAGGAAGAAGGCGAGCACAGGAATATCAATACACACCAAACGCCAGATTACTGAGTTTCTCCAACTTTTCTTTTATTTTAATAAATGAGGTCGTGGGTGATTAGGACATCCAAGAAACAGGATACAGCTTGGAATTCAAACCCCGGTGACGCTACTTTTCATGGTACAGTATGCTGCAAATTAAGTTGATAATCATATTACCTTGTGGTAAACTCCCCACAACACCTGATAAATTAAACCCCCAACAACCAGTGATACATTTTTCTGTCCCCAGAGCATGAGAGCAGATATTCCCAGGCTCTGCAGGCACTTTTCTTTCTCAGCTTTACACTGGGAAAAGAAGTAAAAACAATTAATTCAGAAAGGAGGGCTAGAAGGAGAGGGGTGTGTGGAAGGGGAGGAGGGTTAAGGTCTCATACTCTGCAATGTGTTTTTAAGCTCTCTGGACTTCAGACAGCGGAAACAGACTGATGCCAGTGTCACTCTAAAGACACATTACTGTGGTGAAAAGAGCTTGTGGAATGAAAAGAGATATTGTGATTTCCAGTGCAACAGGGAAAACAGTGATTGATATTGACTGCTCCCTTATATCTGTAAATGAAAGAGCCAGCTGAAACACATTTGTCCAGCTATTCAGCATATTTTCTCTGTTTGTTCACTTACTGAAAAGAGTTCCCCTGCTTATGCCGTGCTAATGGTTGCCAAAGCCGTTTAGTAGCTTTTTAGAGGATTTAGCAGCATGTTTAGGAAGCTTTCACAAGAAAACATGCATGGATTTAGATGGCTTTGTCAAGTTACAACAATATTACTATTAGTGCTGTGCTGCTCTAATGAGCAGTGAAGCTAAACACTGCTGTTATGCATTTTAATGCTCTTCAGGACTTGGGAGACAGACTTGGAAGAATAGCAGAGATGCAGTGCACCAGCTCTTTGCAGAGATAAGGAACAAATCATCTAGAAAGTAATGCAGGGACCTTCATTAAAAGGACCCGGAAAACCATTCAGTTTTTTTAAAAGTAGACAGTGTGACTATTCCCTATCTCTAACACAAATAAAAAGAAAAAAACAAATCAACCAGACCAGATTGAACTGACTCCATCCCTGCCTAACACCAAACCCAGAAATCCTGTGAAAGGGAGAAGACTGATTATGGAAAAGCAGATCCCAAGCACCCTGGAGTCAAACCTGTGTTGGTCTTTGAACGAGGGGTCCCTTTCCCCTTGATCAATAATGCACTGAGGGCAAGTTTCCCACAAAAGGAAGAGGAAGAGACCCAGGGGTTTTTCACCCACAGAATTAAATACAGCCCCAGTGAAACCTGAGTCAATTCATCTGATGAAATCTGCTGCATTATTCCCTGAAGTCTGATGGGTTTTCGTAGATATTTCTTGTCACTGTCATATTAGGGTATTCCTTACTAGACCAAGCACCTGAGAGGTTTTTAGATGTCATTCCCACCTAGATTAAAAGCCAACACAGGTCAAGCTAGGCAAAGAGGGAAGGCAGAAGAAGGGGCTGACAACAAAGGAAGAAAACCAGTGGCTTTCCAGTAAGGCACAGCTCCTTCCCAGGCTTAGCAGTACTCTGAAACCAGATCACCAGTTCTGCAACCTTGCAACAGACCCATCCTCAATGACTTTGTCCAATTACCTTCCTAGATCACTTCCCCTTTTGGCCTCCACAACATCATCCTGTAATGAGAGCCACAGTCTAATAGTGCATTGTATAAAAATGAACTTTTGTTTGTCTTAAAACTTGGCAATTTCAACAAGTGCCTCGTAGTTCCTGTGTTATGAGAACAGTGACTCATCTGTTGTTCCCTGTTCACCTTCCCCATGCCATAGATGATTTTATGGTTTTATCTTGTCCCCTCTCAGTCAAGTCTTTGCAAGCCAAGGAGCCCTCAGTGATTCAGTCCCTGCTCCTTGCAGAACCTGTCCATCCCTCAGGCCTCCTGCCATCTCTTCTGCTCCATCCTCTGCAGCTGGGCAGGGCACAGAGGGAGCCATCCCCAGCACACCTGTTCCTGGGTTTGTTTCTGGATTTCTTGCACTTCCTTTCCTACTATTGTATTTGCCATCATTTTAGCACCAAGATTATTTTTCCAGAAAATTATCCAGTGTTTCTCCCTGAGAGACAGTATCTAATTTAGGTCACGTACTTGTGAATTTGAGCCTGGGTGAATTTCTTCTCTCTCTCTGCATGGATATATTTATCAGTGCACCTTTGCCTGCCCCTTTAGATGAATGCTGTGAACCAGTATTACCTATGTGCCAGTTTTAAGACAATTCTTTATTATTTTCAAAAACTAATCCAAGGGATCACCATTTTTACCTTTTCAGCATACATGTATAAGAAAACCACAAACCAAAAAAAGTGCAGTCTTTTGGATTTCTGTGTGAGGAAAGGGAATAATATCCTAATAATAATATCCAAAAGCAAAATTGCAGCTGTACTGAAAAAACTGCAGCTGTACTGAATGACAAAATAGATATTTTTGACTGCATCTGAATACAGAGTGGCTTTCAGCACTGACTTTTGAAGCAGAAATGAAGACATTAAGAGATTGCCAGAAACAGCAGCAACTAAACAGTGACAGAGCAGGCAGCAGGTAATTAAGCAATAACCACCGAGGTGTGGGGTGTTATTGCTGAGCTGAACAGCCAGCCAGGTGTGGCTGAACACTGCTGAATCTGTGAGCACCAGTACACCCTAGTTTGATTATTAATACATATAAATGTATTAATATAAATGACAGTTTAACAAAAACCATTCTCATTTTCAAAGGAATGAGAGCAAATTACCAACCTACGCATTAATCTGCTGCCTGCAGCCCTCTCTTTGCATGGGAATAATTTTGAATAATTAAAAACATATAACAATGTTTTTAAAGGACTGATTTATCATCTGAATGAGTGCTTTAATGTAAGAAAGTAAACAAGTAACTTAGAATCCTACTTCAAAGTTGAAAAGGCAACTGTATCAAGTTATCCTGGAAGGGAAGGAGAACTAAAATTTGCTATCTGAGCCACACAAGCTGATCAGTAATAACCAAAGCCACACACAAGCTCACAGCTATGGTGCAATCAATGATGAGTTCCAAGAAGAAATGGATTTACACCTAGTCATTCCCTCCCTCCCCATTTCACTCCTAGCAACAATAAAATGCCCGGTGCAGTTACTGTTCCCTGGATAAAGAACATTCAGCATAACCCATCTTTCTCCCAAAACCAATGGTGACAATGGCTGATTCAGCTTGGCTGATTCTCCCCCATTTTGGCATTAAGAACCAACTCTTTCCAGCCCACTGAAAGTCCTTTTCAGCTTCTTTGTATTTAAAGTGCTCTAAATAGCTCTAAAGAATCCTAGAAAGAAAAAAAAAAAAAAAAAAAAAAAAGGGGGGGGGTGGTGGGTGTCCGGGAAAGAAATTAGCTTCTGTGTTCAAGCCTTAGGTATTTTCAAGAAAGTGGTTTTGTTAGTGCAGGGTCTGCTGGGAGCACCTGGGAATGTCGGGTTTAATTGGGCTGCAGCTGGTGTCGATTGTGTGCGCAGTAACTGGCAGCCACTGGCTGGCTGTACATTGTGTTTTCCTTTTTTTCCTTTTTCCTTCCTATTTTAACTTGCTCCTCCACCCCATCAGTCCAAGTTGTAAGGAACTGTGTGTAAGAGGGATTAGGAGCTGGAAACAGAAGAGTACCCTGGGGGCTGTGAATAGCACAAACTGCGGCGCTTCCCGGATGAAAACTACCTGCAAGGGCACTGCTGGAGGCAGCCTCAAAGGAAAACTCTGCATGGGTCTGGGGACTTTGCTTTCCTCCTCCCTTCAGGAGAGATGAAAGGTTCATAGATGGCATTTTAAAAAGACATGAATAACTCTGGGTCAGGACATCTGTTCCTCACTCACTCAGATGAATTCCTACCCGGGTCAGGCACATCCTCTTCCCCCAAAGCTGCTCTATTAAGAGCCTTATCCCTTATCCCTAGCAAGATCAGGGAAGTCTCTCAGGACCCAGGGCTGTCACCTGATGGAGGAAAGAGGTAGGCATGGACACCTTTCCAGAGTGAGAAGAGAAGAACCAGGAGAAGATGCGCCAGAGGCAGAGAGGTTAAAGTGGAGTACCAGGCAAAGGCTGCTGCCTGGAGAAGAGAAGGCTCCAGGGAGACATCCTAGTGACCTTCTGGAACCTGAAGGGGATACAAAATGGCTGAGGAAGAACTTTTTATAAGGGCATATAATGATAAGACAGGTGGTAATGGCTTTTAACTGGAAGAGAATAGATTTAGATTTAGATTTCTTTCCTGTGAGACCCTGGCACAGGTTACTCAGGGAAGCTGTGGCTGCCCCCTCCCTGGAAGTGTTCCAGGCCAGCTTGGAGCACCCTGTGCTGGTGGGAGGTGCCCCTGCCCATGCAGGGGGGTTGGAAATGTATGATCCTTAAGGTCCCTTCCAACCCAAACCATTCCTTGACATACTAAAATCAACATAAATATCTCCGTTCAGTGCAGCTCCAGCAGGGCACAACTTTCCACAAGGGATTTGTGTAAGGCTCAGTGCAGTGAGATGGGAGATGCCTCAGACAGGTGAACACCTCCAGGATTTTGCCCCCCCCTTGCCCCTGGCAGATCACTGCTTTAAGTGTGGGACCCCAGGGCCCCTCTTTCCCCCTTCTCCTTTGTGCAGGCTCCCACCCCTCTCTTGTGCTGGCTCCGGCTCTAAGCTGCCCTTTCATTAACTGATTCAATGCACCAGACTGCCAGAAAACTAATGCAAAAAAGGAAATAAATAAAAAAGAGTCTTAGCTTGCTGCTGGGGTATTGAGATGGGCTCAGAGGAGGATCTAAGAAGCCCCATTTGGTGTGGGAGGGGTGGGGAGCACAGCAAGAGCTCCTCCAGGCATGGAGAGCTGCTCGGTTGTCTCCTGGGATTCTGTGATCACCGACTCTGTTTGAGCATCCCCAGACTTTCTGGTGTGATCAGGGATCTGTCTGAACTACCTCAAGTAACTGCAGTGCCTGGCTGGCTGGACATGCCCTAGAGAATGCTGTGGTACAACATACTAGTTTTCAAGATAAAAATGCTATTTCAAGATTTCACAAATACAATTTTTTTCTTTAAAATGGGCTAAAATGAGAGGTGAGGTTTTTGATGTGTCTCAGAAAGGCCTAAATTGAGACTTCTCATGTTCCAACTTTGCTGTTTCGTGTATAAACAGAAAAAACAAAGGAAATACAAGGTAAAATGCCTTTCTTCTCTTTTCGGAGAAAAGAAATTCTTACAGACTCCTACAGGTCTTGTTCTGTTTAGGAGAATTTTTTTTCAATACAGTAAATTATCACCCTGGGATAAATTTTCCATTAATCTTTGAAAGACAAGGAATCACCCCTGTGTGTGTATCTCTTCATTCTGCTCAGTTCTACAATCTGTAGATTTAAATGGGATGGATTACATGTTTGGGCATTTTGCAGATGGAAAATAATCTATTCTAACCAGAAAATTATAAAATATATTAGCATAATGCTTTTCATACAGCATCCATTCATTCCTCAGATCCACGTGCTGTAACTATCACTGGAGCTTTGGAGTGAATTTACTTAATATATGATTGTCACACTGTAGAACTTCCCTAACTAAAGAGTGCAAGGCACTCAGAGGCCACACAAGTACCTCAGTGAGACAGAGGCTTCTTTGATCACTAAGCAACTGTGTTTTAAAATGTTATTTTTCTGGAGTTAAGGTGCATACATCCACATGGTTCTCTGTTCACCAGCACTGCCTTGGAATAGATCCTGTTTGCCCTGCAGCCATCCTCAGCAATCATATCCTCTAATTACATATTATTTTTAATAAAAAGATAGTCTTCTTTCTTCCTTGTTTGTTAAAGAAACATTCAACATGAGTGGACATTGGATAGTATGCCTTACAACAGGTCTGTAGTGGTGAAGCAGCACCTTTACAATTCTCAACTAAAAAAGACAGGTCTTATGTGTATCTTGTGTCTGACTGCAGAGGCTGAGCAAACATTCTCTGTTATTCCTGATTTCTTTTATGAGAAGTTGTTAAAGACATGTAATTGAGCAAAACCGGCTCCTTTAATGATGTTTGTAGATGACTTTAGTTCAGAATAGACTGGTCCAAATCTTCATTATTTAATCTACAGTTTGCTCATTTCTGTAACATTGCATGTGGGTGAAGCAGGAGCTTCCCTGAGGTTCTGCCCAGGGACATGAGCTGGTGATGCCACCTAAACACATCCTGTATCACCAGAACCATAGTTCCCACTCAGCTCTTTCCATGGTGGCCACATTGCCTTGGGGTGCTGCTTCAGAGACCAAGTCCACCTTCTGCCCTCTGCCTCCTGTGATCACCCCATGTCACAGAGCCTGGCAGCTGGCTGGTTGCTCTTGAGGGACAGCAGCATCATGGCAACAATTAATGAAACAGCAGGAACCACAAAATGCTGCATCTCATTGCTCTTACAGTACCAAATAGTGAGCATGGGTTGTGCCTGGGCAGCAGACAGTATCACATATATCAGTAGCTCTTATTATTCTGTAAAGCTTACACGCCCAGAGACAAGAAGGGAAGGATGAGATATGTAGCCAAAATTAAGCATATGTATCATAACTATAGCACATGATGACAGCTAAAGAGAATAAAGTCGAGCCCTCAGTGGTACAGGCTCAGTGTCATCACACATACCTCTGCTCATCCCAACATGTTCCAACAGAGCAAGGCTTTGACTCCATCTGCAAGCTTTCCTTTTCCTTCTTTCCACTCTCTTAAAACATATTACTAGATGTGGTATCCTTCCCAGCAATATATAAAACATGTAAATTCCAACTTAACTTTTGTGACTACAAGCCCAAAATGCAGCTATGTTCCAAAATGCACTCCGTCGATATGGCTCCCATCACTTTGGCAGAGACAGGGCATAGCTACACCTTTCACAAAGGAATTCCGTAACAAAACGAGTTTTTACATGCTGGGACTAAATATTTTTAAACAGCACTCTCTGCCAACTTCAAGTTTCAGCTATATTTGTGCAGCTAAAAAAAAAAAGAAAAAAATCACACGTCTCTATACGAGATTAAGCTGCATTTCTGGTTAACCTCAGAATTATTTTATTTTATATAAACATTTAATGAGAAAGTTTAACTTATTCTCTTCAATGAGGAAAAGGAAGCCAAGCCACTAGAAAAACAGACTCTTTCTATACATACATGTGTGTGTGTGTGCTCAGGCACTCACTTTAATTAAAAGTAATTAAGAGAAAACTGTGTTCTCACTCCCAGCACACAGTTACTGCCCCAGACCTGCACACACAGCCAGGGCTATTCTGCTGAATGCTGCCAGCGAGACAGACTGAGCTGTGCAGCTACAAAATGGAGGCCACCATTAGCTATGGCTGTCAAGAGTTTCTCTCTAGAAAAGCAAAACAAAAGAAAAAAAGTACAAAACCAGATCTGGCAGCTTCTGCCTTATGAAACCCATCACAGTGTAGGTGGTGAGTAGCTGTAGTTTCTGCTTGCTTTCTTTTCATGTTTTGAGGCAGAGAGATACAAGGTTGGGTGATACGTTCAGCACATTCCTTATTTTTACATTGAAAAGTAACTCGAGCCTTTGCTTCTCAAACCAGTATTCCTTCCTCAAGTTTAATCCAAAAGAGTAGCAGAGACCTTAGACTCCTATCAAAACAAAGCAAATAAAAGCAATTCGGCAAAATAAATTGGGAGAAGTGCCCTCCCTTACCCCAAAACATTAATTTCTTCATCAGTAGAGCACAGTCTAGAACTCTCTTTCAACTCCAGCTGATTTCTAAATTATATCACCATTTAAAGATTGGAAGAGCCCTAAACTTCTGAAGCCACACAGCAAAAAGGAAAGAAAAAAATTCTTCTTTCATGGGTTTTTTTAAATTTTCGCTTTCATCCTGTCTTTGGAGGCACTGCAAATACTGTCTCTGATTTGGATCTTGCATAGCAGGTAAATATTAACTGTATTTGTAGTTACTTACACATGAGATACCATGATATGGTATACCATGAGAATAACAAACTCAGATAAAATAATGGCCATCAAGTGAGTCTTGGTTTGTCTATCAGTTTGGATAGAAAGGACACATATCTTATGATAATAAGAGAGATGCAGACTTTCTGGGTCTCCATATGGCCACTGACACATGCACAGACATCCTGAGTTGATGCAGGGAGTTCTGTGGGGCCTTTGGATTGCAAGCTTCCTTAGTGGAACCTCTCCTGATTTTTCATTTATTGAGTTCTCAGTTCCTTGAAGGTGTGAGATGTCTCCTGTGGAGTATCTATTACCTTGGCAAAATGGTACAGGAATTTCAGACTGTTTCTAGGTTTACCTCTTGGAGCTTCCCATGGTTGCTCATGTTTCCCAAGAAAATCAGGGAAGAGGACTACTGCATGCCTGTATCCCAGAGAGGCAGATTATGGATGGGAGGATGGTCAGAAGTAGAAAGCAACACTGCTAACCACAGCTAGCTGCCTCCCTGTATGGTTATTACTCCTTAAGGAGGAAGCAAAAAGACTGGTAAAAAACTTAAAAGTATGTTTTATTGCACATTTTGCTTGTGCAAGAGAAGAAGTAAATATAGCAAGGAAAAAATTAAATTATATAAACATATGAAACAAGAAGAGTGGTGTGCCAACAATTACCTTGAGTTAAGGATTTATGTAAGGGGTATATTTCAATGGAATATAAAGTCAATAAAGCAGCATTAAGACAGATATGACAGTGTGACCTGTGCTTCCCAACAGCCAGCCTAAACCAGTGATGCACTGGGCATACACAGAGGCATTCACTGGTACAGGTGGCCTTGGGAGGGGCCCTTTCAGATGGGCAGCCCCCCCATTTCCCAAAAAGATCTCAGTGTTCTGACCTTATGTCCCTTGATCTACTGGTTTTAAGTTTTGTGTGCTAAAAAAAACTTCCGTATTTTGAGTTACTCAGAAAACAATTGATACAGTTCTACCACTAACAACAACGTATTTGCTAACCACTTTTGGCTTCAGCAGAAGCATCTCAGGTGTATCTCTCTCGTGTCTGCTGGATGTAGTCCATAGGTAACTCTGACCCACTGCTTCTGGTCTCAAAACTCCCCAGTGAATCACTGATTGTGTATTGTGAGGAATCACAGCACTGTCCCAAAGAGCCAGCAGCTTGTCACCAGCACAGCTGGCCCCATCCCTCTGGGAACAGAGGCAAAGAACAGAATGAGGCAGCTTAAGGTAAAATGCTGAAATATAAGAACCTGTAGTCAGAGTTGTCACCTACCTTTGGTGAAAAGTTATCTGTGACAAGATTAACAAAGCATCTGATTTGAATTGTTAACATGAAAGCTTCTCATTTAAGTGTCCTCCTGCAGCTGAGCACTCTGAATCTATGTCAAGTCTAAAAGTAATTTCAGTACTGAATAACAGATCTAATTTAGCAAATTCCTCCATTTCTTCTCTTTCATACTTTCATACTCACTTTGTGCCATGTTATTGCAAAAACCTCCTTGGCTTACTGGGTTTTCTTTCCTTCGTTCCTTGTCTAGGCAAGACAATGTAGTGCAAATTTCCAGTGCTATGCAGTCTTAGAAAATGGGTCATTTGCATTTCCCTTCATTTAAAAAGATGGTTTATGCCCAGAATTTATTCTCAACATTTTTGCAAATAGGAGGAAGCAGAGATGCTTTTTCATGTTAACAGCACCTAAACTTTTAGGAGGTTACAGACTAGCATGATACACAAACAATGTAAGGCAGAAATTAATGAAATTTATGCTTCATTCTACATCATTAAATGCTATTTTGCTGAATGAAAGGCCACAAGTAAGTCATATTGTACCCATGAGCACATGTATGCCCCAGGCTTCCTCCCTTCTGATATTTCCCTCAGCTGTGGATCATTCAAAACCCCACAGAAAAAATATTTCAGCTTTGATACGTTTTCTTTTTTTTTGTTAAGAGGAGGACCTTCCACCCCTCCATGGACACAGTATTCAAACCACACTGCCAAATATTATATGATGTCCTTTCCAGAGTTAATTTTTAATTTCCTGACTCTACTGCATGAGAAATTTTCAAATTGTCTTGGCAGTGGCTTGGCAGCATGTGCAGACCTAATTGCAGAAGTGAATGCAAAGTCAGCCCAAATGAAAACCTCCGGAATAACTGAAGAATTTCTGCAGAATTAGTTACTTGGTTGAATTAACTTCCAGAGAGCACCCCAGTCCAAGAAACTATTGCAAATGTTACACAAAGGGTGCAGACCTTCCTTGCCCCAGCCAGCTGTGCAGTAAGGGGAGGCAGGTAACTCCAACGTGTCACTCAATGATTTTCCATTTTCACTTTTCCATGCCACAGTTGATAGCCCACAGATGTTGCACACAGCTATAAATCTTGGCACCCTCTCCACTATGAAAGAATTTCCCCTGGTATTCAATTTTCTTTGCTTTACCTTAAGTCACCCTAATCATGCTGACATCTACTATCGATGATTATATTAGCCCTAAAAGATCCTTAAACAAATGAAAAGGACTGACTTCCACTCCTAAAGTTCTGCTTCCAATTTTCTAAAGGAAATTAAATAATGTATAAATCAAATGCTGGGCGCAGGCCCAGGCAGCTGAACATCGCTTTGTCCTTTCAAAGTGAAGAGGAAGTGTCTGCTACAGAAGGGACAAGCCAAGAGAAATAAAGCTTAACCTCAGCTCCATGTGAAAGTGATTTGGGATAATCGGGAGAATCTGCAAAGAGGTTAAAACAGGGACCACATACTAACAGGAGAACTTTACATGATGATCAAAAATATATCAAGAGCTGACCTTCACCTGGGGGAGACTGTTACAGCAGGGCAGAGTACCAAGGGCAAGAGAAAGAAGAGATGAGCAGGAAGTCAAAAATCTATTTACAGCTGGCATTTCTCATGTCATGGTAATCTTATCAGGGTTGGGTTTTTTTTGGGTTTTTTGTTTTTTTTTTAGTTTGCAAGATTTATAAATAAGTGCTGCCTGAAAACCTTACAGCAAGTCAGCTAAGCAGTAAATGTACATGCTGCTTTCCAGTTCTCCTGCTCAGATTATTAAGTCAGCCACCAAGGGATTTCTTAATTTATGTACCATTGATGGACTACTGATCCTTCTCTTTAACACGGCGTATATCTAGAATGGGAGGAAAACCAGTAAAAATGTGCTAGATATTTTCCTGGTATTATTTTCCAAGCACGCGAGTGCTTTAATTACTTCAAGGCATTTCTTAAAGCTATTGGGAACAGATGTATTTTATAATTTGATTTCTCTATTAAAAAAAAAAAACTAATGAAGTTTGCATGGTTTTAACTAGAGTTTATGTAGACATTTTTGCACACAAAAGAGTGGGTCTGAAATCTCAGAGCAGCACTAGATTTCATAATTAGGGTCAGCATAACCCTATCTGCATTACCCAGACTTTGATGGAGAGAAATAGATGTGACATTCAGCTGATAATGCTACAACCATGCACACTTTTGGATATTTACCAAACGTTCCCTCCTCACCTTTAAGAGGTAGAGAATATTTTAGATGCAATGCAAATGCCCCTTAAACTCAGGCAGTGGAAGGGTCTTTTCTTTATGCTTTCCTGAGAAACCAACAGAATTATTTTCAATATTGCCATTTAGCACTTGCTGGGTCTGTCACAATACTAACTGAGGAGCTGGCAGAGCAGGGACAGCCACGTAACAGTTACAAATAAATGCAAATTCAACAAACATCCTGCCTAGCTGTTGCAAACATGTCAGGAAATGCTTCACTGTTGTGTTTTTTGTTTTTTTTTTAAAAGTAAATTCCTAAACAAAAATACTATAAATTTATTTCCTTTTTTAAAAGTGGAGTCTGTATATACACTCTTGTTTCATTCTTTGTTATTTGTCAACAGGTATCTGTATATTTCATGAGAGCTACAAAAGATTAGAACAGGCTCCAGGAATACTATTTTAGTATAAGGAGGCAATTCAATAAACTGTCATGAGACTGAAGATTCTCCTCTCCCTCTCCCTGCTCCCTGCCTCTCACCATTCCCATGTGAATGAAGCATCAGCCCATGCTAAGGGCTTAGGGAAGCAAACCAAGCAAAGGAACCAGGGGGCTTCAGCAGGACCACAGGGCTACACATAAACACCACTAGAATAAATGCCTCTGAAAAGAATTCCAAGTTTCACATCACTTTGTCTCTGCAGGTTACCAAATAGGAGTAACAAGAAGGAAAAAACAAACCATAAAAAAGGATGGGAAGAAGTAGGAAGTTTTCACAGAATGTGGTTGTTTGCCATCTTTGAATTTAAACAAAACCAGACACACAATATGTTACTCACACATGAAAAGACCAAAGTCAAAAAGGGAAGGAGAGACTTCTTGCTTTTCCTATCTCCTCATTTCAAGAAAGCATCCCTGAAAGCACACAGGCATCTGCTTTGGGTTCCCCTGACGTCAGTAAACATGACTGAAGTCAAGCAGATGATTAAATAAATTCTAAAACATTTATCTGCTTTTAATAACTGGAAGCTAAATGGAAGCTATAAATGAATGCTCAATCAACACACAAGATTCTTTTTGACTTTCAGGTGATGGTACTGATCCAAAGCTGAACAAGTGTCCACACACACCTGAAATGGGCACGAGGGGATGCAGTGGGGATGCAGGGCCCACACGAGGCTGAGGTGCTCATCTCCAGCATTCCCACAGCTCACCTTTGCCCAGAGATGCTCTCTGCACATGGGTTCCCACCACCCCTCTTCTGTCCAAGGGCAGCACAGGGTGACAGCAGCCACGGGCAGCTGGCACAGCAGAGACTGATCCCAGAGGCTGCCCTGGGAATTGACCCAGTGGGATCTAATTCCTTGGTAAGAGGTGGGATGGGGTCCTAACTTAGCAATTCCCAGCTTTCCTTAGTTTTTGGGGTTTTTTTGTCCTCAGGACAATTTATCTGCTGGTGTAGCTCCCCTAGGGGTTTTGCCAGCAAAGACTTTGGCATAATAATTTCAAATTGATTTTTGTGGCATTATCTTTGCGTGGCTTTGGGAAGACTGTTTGTATAACTCACTATAAACCCAGCAGAAGCAAACACCAGATTCTGAAGGAAGACTTAGACTACACAACTATTCTTTCAAGATTAAAAAAAAAAAAAAGGACTAAACTATATTAGAGGCAAAAAATCCAGATTGAAATACATTTAACAAACACGGCAAGTTAGTGCTCTCCTGTATATTGCTTTGTGAGTTATTAGCACCTAAATATTCTCCATGGCTGAAAGTGTATTAATGAGCTGGAAGACACAGCAGGAAAAATTACTGCTGATCTCTTCTAATTAGATCACTTTGTCTTCCAGCTCATTAATAAATGCAGCAGCCATGTGTGTTTGTTTATGATCTCTACATCTGGTAATGAGTTTTTTACATGATGGAAAGCTGCGGTAGAATAATACACTCTGTTCCTCACACACTGACTAATTAATGCTTTACTTAATCTGGAAAAAGCCACTTTAAAAATAAACACTAATTTTCAGCAGAGCATAAAGAACAGTTAACAACTGAATCACATAGCATAGGCCTAAAAACTGATGTAGAGATCTCACAAGCATTAAGGTGATTTTTCTACTCCCAGAGTACCACACAGAGCGTGCACACATCTGCCTCTCAGTCACTGCAAACAGCACATTAATGGTTCAGGTTTTTTTCTGAAGGAGAAGTGCAAGCACACGTTTTCTCCTTGCAGAAGTTTTCCTTCTGCACCACCTCGAGAGTGACAGACCTAAGGTACTTGCAGAGATAATCAAACCTGAGTTGCAGTTTGTAGGAATGACAAAAAAACCCAGTAAGAGATGGCAAAGCTAAAATATTCCCCACCATACACATGTCAGGTATTAAATTATGGTTTGCATTCCCAGTAACACTGCTGGCAGTCACCCCTGACTTCATTCTGACAACGGATAAAATAGCACTAAATCTAAATTTCTACAAGTGACATGGACAGAAGAAGCAGCCAGTGCAAAGATGGTTATACATCAGATCCTCACAAAAATAAAAAATAATAATTAAAAAAAAAGGCTGTGGGGAAGCATAGGGAGGGCTTGGTGTCCTCACCTTCCACTGAAGTAATTCCATTGCTTTTAGTCACTCCACCAAGACCTTCTCTCCACAGGATGTTATGTCAAAATAGCTACTGCATTTATATTCACACCCTGTCTCATTCCAGGATAACTTCCTCACACGACCTGTCCTTGGAAGTAGGAGAAGGAGCATTTGTCTGTGGCTGCATTTAGCCTTAGGCTGAAGTCTCACAAGGTAACAGAGAATGGAGATTTGGCTTTATCTTATAAATGTGCTAATATATACCACCACCCTTTGGACTGGAATCAACTACTTCTGTCTAATCTCCCAATCATTTCCCACAGAAAGCACGTACTCACTCCAGCCCATGAAAGAAGGCAGGGATGTCAGGAAAATCAGAGGCAGTGCAGGGCACAGAGAGCCTGCACGAGCTGCATCCGAGAGCAAATTTCCTCACCTAAGATACCAGATGTACAAAAGAGTCCCTTTCAGAGACTGAGAAATTGCCACAGTGGCTAAAAGAAAGACTGCTGAGGCTACAAGTACTGAGGAACAGCACTGCTTGGGACACCCTTGGGACTGATAACCCTGCTGGAATTTAAGGTATGTCAGGTAAAACACATTAACAGGTAGCAAACAAATCAGAGATCAAAGTTGTTCACATATATTGAAGTGGCAATGTCAGAATAAGTTTTCTCCTGCCAACCACAACTCCCCCCTCCCACTCATACACCAGGGTACAAAGTTTGTAACTCAGGAGCTCCCATGTGCTCTTCAGCTGCAGTGGGAAATGCATTTGTGCAGCCCCAACCATGCCCCACAGAAACCACCTGCAATGGTCCTGGCTCCCTGATCAGATTTCCCAACGTGAGCAGCAAGGACCAAGTTGAGACCCACACCCCTGCTGGGGATATTCTGGCAGATGTGCCCCATCCATTGCCTTCAAACCTTTGGTTTCAGAACAGAGAAGCCTCTGCTGCAGCACGGAGCACGAGCAAGCAAATGGCACCACTTCTGGAGGGGACCAGTTTTGTCTGTACTTCCATCAATGCCTTTCTGATAAAGGCTTTAATTAGGGCTTTTTGTCAGTGCCTGTGGGTTTTTAGGTCTGCAGAGTATCTTTGTTCCACTTAGTCTAATGATTTCTTTTCTTTGCTTCTGAGAAAAAACAAGTTGCAGCTTCAAACCATGTTGGGCTGCACTTTTAGTCCTGCAGAACCTGCAGTTTCAGGCTTCTGCTCTTTCCTCAATCCTTCTCTATTGGATTTAGTGTTTACTTACAGACCATATGGGAAACATGTCAGGAAAGCATGCATCCGGGTTCATGTTCAGAATAAATACTTTTTATGACTATTCCCATGACCTGCAGCAATAGACTAGATTAGTCACCCACAACTATGTATAATCATACAATCATTTAAATACATTTCCAAAACACAGTATGTTTTAAGATACAGATCAACTAAATATTCCTCTATAGGCTTTCTAATACCTATTTCCTACAACTTTACTGTTTCCACCTGAGACAGAAAGTATTATCTTTCAAGCATGGAGACAATATAAATATAAGAACATAAAAGCAGGGATCCACGTGGAAGTGCAGCTTGTTAATGCTACCTGGTCCTCTCTTGTTTTCTCAACAGAAGAACAATGGAATGCAGCAGGAGAAGAGCTAGAATGGATGCTGATGTTGAAGTAAAATTGCTCTCTATCCACAAGTGAAAAAAAAAAAAAAAAAAAAAAAAAAAGAAAAGAAAAAAAAGAAAAAAAGTCTAATTTTAGGTTCACCCAAAAGTAGAATTGCAAAGGCTTGCTACTGAACTCACCCATTACACTTAGCAACAAAACTGAAAGGAAATCTTGAAAAATAATTGAAATACTTCAAAACTTTTCAAGCTAAAACATTCTGAATACTATTTCTAATGTAAAAAGATAAATCAATGACACAAATGTAATTAAAATATTCAATTCAGTGCTTCCAAATATTTTTTACCGGGAGAAAATCTGAAGTTTATAAAAGTTTATCTAAACTTATAAAAGTAAAATTTAAAACTGCATTTTTTTCTATATAAGTAATAAGATAGCTATGTTCTGTACTACTTGAGCTTATGCAGGACTTTTTTTTTTTTTTTAATTTGTCACCAACCTCTGGGTTGAAGCAAAATCCGATGTGTCCCTTTTGCTTTGGGCAATGGTTCTGGTAATCTTTTAAGCATTATTGCATATGCAGCAGCCAGCAGTGAAGAATGCTCATAGCTCCCCCCCACCTCCCCATCCTACACAATCCACCCCACAGAAGCTGGCAAGCTCATCTGCTGCAGGATATCTGCAGAACACCTCATGGGCCACACTGCCTCACTGCATGATGTTACCAGACTTAGCCAGAACACGTGGAAATCTTATTGTTAAAATCATAGAAAAAAGTTGAAAAAACCCCAGAGGTTTCACAAGGTAACTTGACTTTTTTTTTTTTTTAAATGAAATGGAAGTAGGGTGTTATTTCTACAGTTAAATGTTGGAATAGTGCTGGAACCTCCTAAAAGGGGTTTTGCTTTTCTTCTTTTTAAGAAATGCTTTCCCCATATGTTTCTGAGCTGGTGTGTGAAGGACTGTCAAGTCTTTCCATCTCAACCAAACGTTGCAGTTCAGCAGAACACTCCAGGAATGCTCAGCTGAGCAAGAAGGATCCTGAAGGAAGAGGGATTTCATTTTTGGAGGGCAGGACGTGGTGAACATCCCTCCTGAGCCCAGACCCTGCAGCACCTCACTGCCAGGCACACACAAGCCCCTGGTCTCGACCCCACTGCTCAGAAAGTCAGGCTGCTCCTGGAATAGTCACTGATCCATCCCTGCTGGCCGGCTGCCTCCTCTGCCAGCTCCATCTGAACTTGGAAAATGGGCTATCTGGAAAATTATTTAAAGCTGCAAATTTCCTCTCAACAGGTTTTCCTGTTGTCCTGCTTGGTTTAGGGGCAAAAGGCTGGAGCAGGAAGAGTCATTACATGGTGAAATGCAAAAAACCCACATTTTCACGTGTGATTACTTATATTAATATGTATCATTTTACATACATTGTACATCTACATATGGAACCTATTATTGTTGAGGAAATGTTTTTTTAATGAGGAAGACCAAACAATACTTAAGAGAGAAATGTTCAAACCAATGTTAATTTGCAGCAGAAGTAACAAAATGTTTTAATAAAAACCAGTAAAAAGACCGGCTTGAT
Source organism: Heliangelus exortis (assembly GCF_036169615.1). Taxonomy (NCBI): domain Eukaryota; kingdom Metazoa; phylum Chordata; class Aves; order Apodiformes; family Trochilidae; genus Heliangelus; species Heliangelus exortis. The sequence goes on from NC_092431.1 coordinate 22,038,110, forward strand.
ATCCAGGATCAGCCTGGACCTATGTTTACACCTTGAGAACAGAATTTGAATTGCATGGCTTTTCCAAGCTTTGCAAACCTCCTAAGCTGAAATTCCAACTCTTATTCTGTCAAGCACTTTTAAGAGTAAGATCAGTACTTCAGCTCTATAGAGAAACAGAGGTATCTCACTATATACAGATCCATGCAAGAATTTTTACTCCCTCCATTTTTAAAATTATTTTTTTTTTAACAGAGCCATACCTTTATGGCACCAAAACTCATCCAGAAAGAAAAAGAAATAGAAAAAAAAAAAAAAGAGAAAAAGGATTTAGGTAATACAGTCACTTCTGTATAAATGCAGCTAATTATATTCTCAATTGCTGAGCACACTTTCCTCTCCCTGCATGCTGGTGTTGATTAAACTTTCCTTCAATGCTGTATATGAATTAAGAAGAAACAAACAACAAAACCCCCTCACTATTTTCAAAGAAAAAAATCTGGCACTAAAAAGTCCTGGCAAGCTAAACATTAATACAATAAAAATGCTGGCTTTCAAATGCTAAGAATAAAGTGATTAAAAGCTCTGTTTTAAAAACAAGAGACTTTCTAGAAAGCCTGTACACTGCAGGACAGAGATACTTTCTTTCAGGAATCCTCTCAAAACCAAGCATGAATTATTAGTGGCACATATAAACCTCAAAATAGACCCTCTGTTATCATAATGCAAATATTAATGTGCATTTGCTATTTCTGCCAAATGTTATCAGTGCTGTTCCGACAAGCAGGGAACAACCTGTTCCATGGATCCTGGCTGGGATAGGGCTGGAGGAGGTTTATCATTTTAACACCAGTATCACTGATTTGTTCACTTTGAGAAACCATGAGCAATGATGACAAAAGGATCTGCACCAGCCCCTTCTCTGGCTCTTGGGAGCCTCAGGACTGTGGGATCAGCAGAGCAGCTCCTGCAGCCCAGGGAGCTCCCACCTGAATGCACCCTCTTCAGCTACTCCTGCCAAGACAGCAGGAGTCTTAATACAGTCTTCTTCTTAATACATTGAACCACCTCTGCTGTACTATTTTTTTCTTTTTGTTTTTAACTTAGCAGCTAAGCTTCCTTGCTGTATTTTCCACATCCTTCTTTCAATGGTAATGGTCATTAAACCAGCACCATACTGCTCCAGACTGCCCTGAATACAGCCTACTACTGACATCCCATGGGAGCCAGGTGCCCAAAGAAATACCTGTCCTAGGAATGACAGAGTTTGTTATAATGCTCCATAGGTGTTTTGGACTTAGATTCTGATTTTGGATCTGCACAGACTGCAGAAACAGTCCTACTTAGCATATGGCAAGAAAGAAGGCAAATGATAATTTCTTCTCTTACTTAGGTGGAAAATGATACTACCAAATATAACATCAAATGTAACATCAAATGTAACATCAGATGCCTTCTGAGTCTTGCTCACAACAGATTTCAAATTATAAATGTCATGCAGGCATAATTTCAGGTTTGAAATAGGGCTGACTTCTTACCAAACACGATGTGTCAAATGATTTATCAAATTCACAAAGAAGAAGAAACCCATGACACAACCCAACCTATCTCACAGCAAGCCCAGGACTGTTTCCAATGAAATGCAGACTGGCAGCAGACAGATTTATTACCATAGTTTTTTAATGCTGTTTTATAATTTAGGGTACTGGTACCAAGACTGAGGCTAACCTGGACTTTCACTGCTTGCCCAGCTTGGTGGGGGACTTGTTGCCTTTGATGCTGTGACAATTTCTAGAGGTAGAGCTACATCTGAAAGGACTTGCTGCATGGCAGTAATCTCACAGGGGCAAGAGAGGAGAAAAAAAAAAGTTTGGTGCTTCAGAAAGACGTGACAAGAGTGACAGATTTGTTTTTAAAAGCCAGGCTGGTCTCTGATGTGCCTACAGCTGCACTGCACTTGGTCTCAACACACCAATTAAAATGAGAGGGATTCATCTGGCTACTGGTCCTCATAACTGCATATGGCTGTGTCTCATGTTAGAAATCCCCAAAAAGCAATAATGAAAGGCCTGGGGATGTTTACATTAACTGAAGTTGGGACTAAATGACACAGAATATGCACACTCTTTGATCCCATTAAAATACAAGAGGCTTTCTTGGTCATTTTGCTATGTCAAAATGTAATTGCACAAAGCAGCATTGGGTAGTTCATGCATCAATTGGTTTGAAAGAAATAAACTATTAGGAAATTACAGGTACTTAAGTGCCTGCAATAGAACATGGTTGCAAAAATACATTTTACCATGAAAATTAAAAAAAACCCCAAACAAACCCAAAAAACCCAAACTTGATACATCACCATCTTTTTCCTGCTATTTAATTACTAATATACATTAAATTAGAAAACATTTTAATCTTTAGGTATTAGGAGAAATAATCCTTGGATTAAGCAAGCTCAAACATGTATTTGATTTTAAGTGCATTAAATAATTCCACTGGTTACACGGAATTTTTTATGCACATGAAAATCTTTGAAATGCTGTAGGGTAACAATTTAAACTTTGACTAGGCTAGAAAAGAGAAGGTGTTAATAGTCTGGCTTTGGCTGAAGTGATAAAGTGATGAAATTCAGCTGAAGAGTTAAATTCAGATTTCAAACTCTCAGACATTTAAACTTAGACAAACCAATCTCTAATTAGCCAGTAAGAAGCAAGTATCTTCCTTGGTCTGACACATACATGAATGTAATGAAAAATCTGTTTGTGGCAGATAACAGTTGTGTCAGATCTGTAAGCACACACTGCAGACAATTTTTTAGTTCCCTGAAAGGGCCCATCAATCAGGAGTGTGGTATCTCTTCCCACCTTCATGACAAATAAAACACGAGCAGTAACAAACTTCCACAGATTGAAAACTAAGTCTTTAAAGAGCCAACAAGAGACCCTTTTTATTCCTGTTCATGATTAATTCCTACTTGTCTAGGTTTCATGTACAAATGAGACAGCTTGGAACAGAAACCTTACGAGTTATTTCTGAAATCCCTCTCCCCTGCAGACCTGAGGGCAGCTGCAATACCCATCCCATCACCCAGAACCCAGACAGTGGCTTGAAACAGCCACAAAACTTTCTACATCTCCAGGGTTACCTGGTTTTAAACCACCACACCTGGCTTTCACTGCTTCACCTGTAACAGGGAATTCACTGCACAAGCTCGGGGATGGTGACAGCAGAGTAAGAGCTGGGAGAGTTGCTTTCAGCTCAGCAAAGTCCAACCTGTGTATAATTAAGTGCTAAAGATGACACAACTGTAGTGCAATGCACAGGGGACACACTGTCCCACAAATATGAGTATCTGAAAATTCTAAATCTTAGAGAAATAATTAAATATGTGGTAAAAAGGCGCATTCTGCCTTTATAACTAAGAAAGGTGACACACACATTTATATATATGCACACACATTTGTAAAAAGTAATAGAAGGAGGACACAAAACCCCAACAAGCAGGCCAAATGAATGCAATGATAATACTACCTGAGTGACAACATTACCAATTAATTTTTATAAGTCTCTAACAAAAGCTGAAATCTTTTCTCACCACATGAGAGAGACTTTTGGACTGTATTTATGTATCATTCTGAATTAGACTGGTTGAATTTGAAGGACAAAACACTACCCTGAAAGGATGAAAAGAAAAAAAAACACACTTCTGCTCAGGACTGACATTTATCAATATAAAATCACCATCTTTTGCCATTGTTTGAAGGAAGGGAAGTAATTAAAATACACAAAACCATTTTGACAGCACTGCCTTATTTCCTGCATGTCAGTAACAAAATGCTCCCCTTCCACCCCTCTCTGTGGGTGCTGTTCATTAACTCCACAATAAACCTCCTCCTTCCATATCACACGTTCCAGAGCACTCCTAAACCAGCAAGTTGAGCAACAGCCTTGCTCTCTGCAAAAACAGCCAAGTCCAGTCAGGAAACAGATTAATTTGAAAGCCTTAATTAATGACTGAACATTTATACAGCCAAGATTTATGAGCTACAAGGAAGTAAGTCCAAAACATAACATTCCCTCCTGCATGCAAGCTCTTTTGAGTGGTAAACAACTAGCCTAGGGTAAGATACTGTCTAAATGCTCAACTTTATTTGCTTCCTCCAACTTCCAAGCATTGATACCAGTGAAATAAATTGAATGCTTTTTTCCCCCTTCTCTTCCATAAATATCATTATTAATAAATGTGGGTTAAAGAAGAATTTTAAAAATAAATAAATAAAGAAGTTTCAAAATTTTTTCTTTTTAGGTCACAGGTATAAAAACAGCATACAGAAACAGTATGAAAGGAGAGAACAGAAAACTTTCTGGATGGACATGTTTTAGAAATAATTTTCTCTACATGCTTGAGGCAAATAATAATAAAATGAAATTAAGATCTTTAGAGATATACATGCTTATTAAAAAATAAAAAAAAAAAGTCACATGCAAAAGACTCATAAAGTCCCCCAAATCCCAGGTTTTTCTTCCTTGAGTTTACCTCACTGAATTCACAAACACTTTTACAAATTTGGTAATGATGAATATTAGAAATGAAGACAAGTTTTCAGCTTTTAATATTTTGACTGTTACACTTCTGAAGAGAACTGACATTACTATGATAACCACTTACTGGCTGAATATTCAAACAAGACTGATAACTCCTCTTTGAAGTCCTCAGGCCTTTAAACTAGAGAAGTCAAAATTGAGAAAAATTTTGTTCTCGTTTGTTTATACTCAATTACCAAACACATTTTCTTGCCTGCAAATCTTGTTTCACTAACAAAGCAGTGAGGTTTGTTTCTCCCCTGGGTTTACAGGACACATAAATACACAGAAATGACCCCAGAAATGGCAAGATTCCATAAAACAGTAACGAGTCTGATCAGAAGAGCCTGCAAGCAGCCTGGATCCCTACAAGCAGCCTGGATCCCTGCAAGCAGCCTGGATCCCTGCAAGCAGCTTGGATCCCTACAAGCAGCCTGGATCCCTACAAGCAGCCTGGATCCCTGCAAGCAGCCTGGATCCCTGCAATCAGCCTGGATCCCTGCCATCACCCTGGATCCCTGCAAGCAGCCTGGATCCCTGCAAGCAGCCTGGATCCCTACAAGCAGCCTGGATCCCTACAAGCAGCCTGGATCCCTGCCATCACCCTGGATCCCTGCAAGCAGCCTGGATCCCTGGATCCCTGCACTTCCCAGGAAGGGAGCTCCCCAGCCACGCCGCCGCAGCTGCCGCTCCCAGGGGTCGCCAGAGATGCGAGTGGTGTATGGCATTGGGGCTGGTTTGTTTGGGTTGTTTTGCTTGTTTGTGGCACTGCTGAACACCCAAGCCTCTGTCATTGCCCATCATGAGAAAAATCTCCAACAGCTTGTCTCCTGGCTGCTTCTTTTGGGTCCTTCATCCTTGGCTGGAGGACAAAAGGCAAGGGAAAGCGGCTGCTGAAGAGAGATCAAGCGGAAAGAGTTTTCCTGACACGGACTCACAAATACTTGGAAAGATCCCACCACCACAAACACCCTCAGAGTCTAACCTATGAGCTGGGTACATTTTTTCCCTCCCTCTTTATCAGTTTCTCATCAGATGAGAGCTCACTGGGACAAAGTCGATTTATCCTGGCAAAAGTACAGTAAGACCAAAATGTAAAAGACAAAACAGAGACAGATTTCTGGTTTCCCTCTCCTTTCCCTCCAGAAATGGTGTGTTTCACTGTGCAATGTGAAGAACAGCAGTATTATACTAGTTTTATCACAAATTTACTTTGATTGCTAGGAAATGAAGTATCAGACACCACAAAGCCAACCTCTGTAAGATGCCATGGTTACTCTGAAGCCATAACTAACCCACCCCACTTCCCTAAATAAGAAACTAAACTATCAAACAAATAAAAATACAAAGCAGCTCCCTTGAGCTGCGCAAAATACTCCTAGTTCCCCTCCCCTGACAATGGGGATGTCAAGACCAATTAGCAATTGCAGTCATCTTAGGTTTTGCTCTGTTTTCTTCCTCTGCAAGTGGTCAGCTCAGAGTGGTCAGCTCAGAGCTGATGGTTCACTTCTACACACGCAATGCCATGGACAAATAACAGAAGACTAAGATCTGAAAGTTTTCTTTCCTACCCAGCTATCCTTGAAGTTTTTATTACTCAGAGCCAGGAAACAAAAAGCATAAGCTGAGAACTAGGTGATAGTTTGAAAAAGCCTAATTAAAAAGGAAAACCGTCCATGGAATTGCTTTTAAGATAAATAATAATTTGCTGCATAGTTATTATTGTGCTGTTTCCATCTGCCAATAACCATTTAATCCTTTTGCCAAAGGCAATCTAAAGCTTTACACATTTCCATATGTACTTAAGGGAAACCATAAAAGATAATTTGGAAATAACAACTTCCAAATTTTGATTTACAAAAAGTCTGAGCTAGAGGAGTGCACGTTTCCATCAGCTTTCCAGTAGTGCTAAGAAATGTTACGTAACAGCTTCTACTCCAGGCAAAGGTTTAAATGGTAAGACCAGTGTTTTCTGTCAATCCCAAATCTTTGTTAGGATTCAAATACAAAACAGCAAGACAGTAACAAATAGCTGCCCTTCTTCAGCAGACCTGCACCTCTGCTAATGCACAGCCAGTGCTGTGGCTTGCTGTGAAAACAGAAGTTGCATGGCAAAAATGAAAATTTCCCTGTTTGACAACATAGGCTTGGCCTGCAAATATGTGAAGGCTTCCCTTTCACCACACTGAGAATCAGCGACCATTTTTCTTAATTACTGACAACTTTGTAAACAGTTTCAGAATTTGTGGTGAGCAGTTAAATCTCACCAAAAAGCCTCCAGCTCCAAGAATGTGATGGCTAAAGTGTGCAGATAAAAAAAATGAAAACAGAAGGAAAGATGCTATTTCAATCATTCTTTCCCAAAAAATTCCAGTTAAAAAAATAAAATTACATATAATCAAAACCCATTTGAAAGGAATACTGCAGAATGCATTTTTAAACTCAAATAACTTAATGGCATAACATTTTAGGGATGGGAAATGTTAAAGAAGATCAAATTCTAAAACTCTTAAGAAAACAAACAAAGAAAACAAAAAACAAAACCCCACAAAACCTTTCCAAATACTCAATAATGATCCTCCCTCCCAAATAAAGCCAACATTTACTTTACCCAAATGGAGTATTTCTTCTATTATAGGAGAATGCAATGAGAGCAGAATAGTTGGTGCGTGTTCTACACAAATGTAGCTTTGACATTCAGTACATTTATTTTTCAAGATATTCACTGTCTGGTGGCACAGTTACTTATTTTATTAGATATTATTTCATTATTCATTATTAGGTTCCAAATTTTTTGCAACAGCAACAATTACTTCACCCATGACTGCCAAAGGCAAACATCCTATTTTATATGTACACAAAGATACCAATATATGTTCAAATATTTTAATTCATACACACACATATCTCTCTGATCTCTGCAGTCCAGTTAAGTGTAAACAGTTAGTGCTGTCCTTGGGCTACACATTCTTAATTCACAGCAACAATACTCAGGTAGACTAATAAGTTTTTATACCAGGGTCTATTATTCCTCTGCCATTCATTAACATTTCTTCCACCTTGACAGCAATTTACCTGGCTCAGTACCAGAAGCACAAGTAGGTCAGCACAAGGTGTTCCTCTGTATGGCTTCACCTGGTATAAACATTCTATCTGACTTAGCCTTCAGGTACTACATTTAAATATTCCTCGTGCCAATTAAGATCATAATCAGAACTATTCTGGATATTGTTGTCCAACCACTACTCTTACTGACACTGCTTAAGACAGAAGGGAAATTTTCCTGCAGAAGTGGGGAGCCCTCTGCAGCTCTCCTGGCCAAGGTGATGCCCAAGATGAAGCCTCAGTGGGAAGAAAATCTCCTGAAAACCCTCACAATATCCAAGAGGAAAACAAATACATATGTAGAGAAAGTTAAAGTGACACTGAGGTTCCACAGTCATGCAAAGGAATTGTAGCAGGCACTTCAGACTGTCAGACACAATAATCTTAAGGGCATGAGAAATAGCAATGCATATATAAGAATGTTTACTTTCTTCCCCTGTTTATGAAAAAAGTGGACACAAATCAGTGGTTTCATGGAAAATTGATCAAAAAACACTGGACATATCTTTTGCTAATGTACTAAGACATATTCAGTACTTATAGTAATTCATATAGGTTGAGAATCTACCCCTGAAGTTGGTGTATAAGAGTCAAGGATCAGGAATTAACTCTATGAAGTGCAATGACTTTTCTTGTTTGCTTTCTCTTCTACTTGAGGAGGACAGCTGAGCCAAATTCAGAGCATCAAGCTCACTTTAACCACACACCCTGTGGCACATAATCCTGTGACATAAGTTCCAAGATGAGTGTCAGCACCACAGGTTTATGGAAGAAAACCAGGTTTGTGTCAGGAAAAAAATTGTTTAATTTTTTTTCTATTCCTTTTTTCAACATAAAAGCAAATTCTGCCACTATGAACTTACACAAGCATCTGTAATACTTTAATGAAAAGACTCCAAAAGGCAGAAATAAAAGAACATTTTCAGTACCCTCCTGATCACTGTAAATGCAGTTTTTACTCTGAACATTTTATAGCTGGTTTTGATCTAAAAGTGTGTGGATTAAGACTCTGACGACCCTGCTGTCTCATTGAAAAGAAAAAACAAAACAAAAAAGCCCTCAAAAAACAGAAACAAAAAAAAGAATGAATTAAATTAGAAGTTGCCAGAAATAACTCGCAGACAAAAAATAAAACTAAATGAAAACAATAGGAGTAGCCTAAAGAGATATTTTTTCCTTCAGGAATGAATTTCCATCTGCTTTTAAAGAGCAACATGTTTTTCCATTGCTGGGAACTGCAGCCAGACCCAGGACAATAAAGCAGCAAAACCACAGGGAAGAGCAGAGGGCAAGTGGAGCTGGCTGACAGTCCATCAGCCCAAGCCCCTCTTAGGAGCCTGCATTTTGTACAGCTGAAGAGATCCCTCCTGCTGTGCTGCCAACACACTCCCCTCTGCCACCTTCAGCAACTGGGAGCTCCTGGGAATTCTGCCTTGTGCAAGGTAGCATGGAAAAGGGATGGCAAGGGCAGGGCAGGGAGGTGAACAGCACAGTGGAAGCTGCTGGTGAACACTGGTGTCTTGCTGGGACGTGGCTGGTTTGGGGAAACTCCAGCTGCTGTTTGATGGGAAGCAAGCAGCACCATCAGCAGAGGACTCCTTACCCCTGGAAAAAGCCTTGCTCCTGTTGCAGATTCTTCCCCTCAAGAGGCATTCAACAAGAAACAACCCTTCAAAAGCACGGGGGGCAAAAGCAAACACAAGTGCTCCATTACAAAGCCTGGGGGGATGCTGCCATTCAAGTAGTTAGTGAAGATGGAGAAAGGAAGAGAAAAACCACCACATACTGAAATTGTATGTGAGGTTCCTGCACCTGACATGTTTCAGCATTCAAGGAATCAAAATGTTCGGCATTTTGGGCTGTGTAGAAAACAGAAAATCTAAAGTTTGAGAAGCAGGCTAGATTTTGCATCTCAGCACTGCGTGGTGCCTGGGGGCTCATTCACATTCCCTCGAGTGTTTTCCCCAAGTTCCTCTGAGGATCACTGTTCTTTGAGTTACTTGGGAAGCAAGTTTCAGCTGTATCCTCCTAAGCTGTTAATGGGTCTGACCTTTTTGGAACCAAATGTTCCTTCAGCCAGATGCATTAAATCTCCTCTGCTTGATTAAACTATTAGCAAATCATTATCTCACTGAAGGATAAAGTGTTCTTTCCCAGATGAGCTCGCCATGAATAAATTTCAGTGCAAATACCCTCCTGTATTCCAAACCTTACACTTTGCATACCCATGCTAATTAAATCAACCATGGTTTAAATACTTGTAGGGCAAATGCATCCAGTGCTTCATCAGATCTCAGCTGAGACAACATGCAATGAAAAATCAACCCACTTGCGGCAACAACCCCCCACCCCATATCTGAAAAACACCCCAGAGGAACCAGATCCTTCTGGAGTCACTAAAAAGAAGAGTGGGGAGAGGTGGCACAATGCCACAAACTCTCGTGGCTCTGCACTGCCATGCCAGTGAGTGATTACCCAGATGCTTGTGCTGCCCATGTTCCCAGTCTGCCCAAGCACATTCTGCACGTACAAGGTTCTTGCGAGACCAGCGGTGAGCAGAATCCCATGGGAAGTCCTGTGCAGTTATTTCCTTTCCGGTGATTCATCTCGTTTATCCCAAACACTGACATTCGGAAAACATTCCCAATGCCAGGTATTTCCTCACCTTCCAGCCACCTGTGCCAAACACATTCTCAGTGCTGCTGAACATGTGTAGGAAGGTGGTGATCCCGTATTACCCATATTGGATGAAGGCTGAGCTGCTTTTCCTCACCCACCCACACAAAAATGCTCACTTTCAATGAGTGATATAAATTAACAGGTCCTATGTATCATTCCAAGAGAAACTTCAGAGGTTCATCTGAGGCCTTAATCTTGCTGTGTTCCAATCTGAGAGTGTTCCTCCCTTTGAACACTTTGCATTGCACTGTATGGAGCTGAGCAGAACTCCTTCAGAAGGAAAGGTCATCCAGCGGAGTCAGGCCAGAGTCATTTTAGCCACAGATATTTTAACTACCAAAGTGCATGTTCAAATCACACATTTCTGATGAAACACGTACATTTTTTGTGTGGTATCTGAGAAGCTGGAAATCTGAGGGGCCAGTCCCAAGGCATGAGGCTCTGAGCACCTTCAACACCTGTGAAATTCAATGGGAGTTGAACACACACTGCATGTAGAATAGCTAAGCATAAAAGGAACAAACATGTTTGTATCTAAAAAGGAAAAGCTTGAGCTTCAGCCAGGACATGATTTGAAGAGTCTATTGGTTTTTAGTTTTGTCTCAAACATGTTTTAAGAATCAAAGGCTTTATTTGATTTGGGCTAGTGTGGTGCTGCAAAGACACTTTTTGGCATCAAATATGCTCCCATTTGAGTCAGAGCAAACCTTACTGGCTTGTTTCCCCCACCCCCTTCATTCTCTCTGTTCCCATTGAGAGTTATTGCAAAGTGAGAAAGATATTTTTTACATTAACTATTCTACTTTAACTAAGAACCAGTGAAAGATTTACAGGTTTCCAGATTCCCACTTTACTATTGTGTCCTGTAAGCATGGAAACTGATAATACTATAGAAACAATGCCAGCCTTCACTTTCACTATGACCTGCTTTCCACTGGTTTAAAAGCAGTCAGCCACATTAGCTTACTTTTATAAGCACACTTGACTTAAGAATACTGTCATAATACCATCTGATTTTTTATAACTTCTAACAAACTTTCAACTCAAAACAACTCAACACTTGATTTCAGTTTCTGCTTCAAACCTCTCTGCTACTGCATTCTAAACTGCAACAAAAACATAATCTGGCTGGGGCTCAGACAACAAAAGAAGGTCCCTTACTCAACTGGGTTTGTTTTCCAGTGAATCACGTACTGTCTGGAACAACACATTTCTGCAGTGGGGAAGCACAGCCTTCAGCCCTTGCTTGTCCCTTTTCCCAGAACACACTCCACTGATTTGAAGGCAGACAGCACTTTCAACTTAATTTGTGAAGGCAAATGATACAATCTTTTTTTTTTCCCCACACAGGTCTAATGAAGACATCAATCTTTGCCTTTATAAAGGTGGTGTCCTTCCTCTAGGCCAATACATGTCCAGCAACAACCTTTTCTGATTGAGACAATGTTTAATTTAAAAATTACAGGACAAGCAATTTCCTATCAGGTATTGTGCCCCTGATTTTGTTCTTACTTGCATTAGAAAGTGCATTGACACTGCTAGTGTTTTATATTACAACAGAGAGAAGCCAAAAATTATGAAAAAATCTAATCTGAACCCCAAATTAAAAAAGCAGACCACCTGAACTTGTGGAAGGCCCATCTTTCCTAAAGCAGGCTGGCTGTGGCAGCATCATGAAAGCAAATGAATGAGGCCCAAAAACTGACACTGCTTGCACTTTAAAACATTGCTTTTAAATACTTCTCTTGTTGGCTCGATCGTTAATCAAACTTCATAGAAAGCACAGTGAGAAACTGAACAGATAAAACTCCTCAGCATGAAGTGTAACAGTGCAAGTGCCCTAGGAAAATGCTATGATCAAACTGAAGTATCTCCAAGTGAAGACATCCCACTTCTATAAAACCATTTTAAAAATCATCGGTTTTATAGAAATCGGACCTGTTGCAATTCTGCCCAAGATAAAATGCAGAAACACTTGAATAAACCTTAAAAAAGTTTCAAGGCAGCATGGCGCTTGCTGTTTTAACCATTTTTATTACTTTCAAGGACCAGAGACTTCTCTGTGCCCAGCAGTGCCCCTTGCTAATGTCACAGCAGCTGGAGGGGGTGGTGAGGTCCCCAGTGCAGCACAGCATCACTGCCTGCTCAGCCATCCCAGGTGTCAGCTACCTGGCCACAGCCTTCAGGAGACATTTCTTAGGACAAAACCTATTCAGAAACATCTAAAACCACTTTCTTACTTTCCTGATTTACAGATACTGAAGTATCCCTGATGAAGAGCCTCAAGAACTGCTGCAGAACACTACTTCAGAAGGGCCTCTAAATGAAGGTTGAATTCAAACACAAATATTTCTAGAAAGCTGAAGCTTTGTCTGACCTATACTATTAGCATAATAAAAGATAACTGTACAGAAGTTGCTCTTCTAATGCACTTTCATTTTTAATATAAAATTTCACCTACACACAGGAGAAGGAAACTGTAAATTATCTTCCATCTTCTCTCACATGAAACAGTGGAAGTAATCACCCTGTTTTGCTATCTTGATATCTTGATATATCCTTAAAGGCACTCATTAAGAGACTTGTACATCAGCAGGTGAATAGAGATAACTGGTCATAAGTGATGACAGGCAAAAATATACAACTATCAGACTGGAAAAAAGGCCAAGCTGGAAGGCAGATGCATACTGAGCCATCCACTTCACTTGCTATTTATTCAGCTCATGTCAGGATGATTCAACGTATCTTTACACGCAGCTCGCTATTCATACAGCATCTCCTACTCACAAACCCAAGCATTTTCCATTTCTTTTTCTAAACAAAGGGTAGAACTGTAGAATGGGAACTTGCCATTCAGCAGCGGAAACTATTTGTAAAGCTGGGAAGCTGGAGACACTGGGAAGAAAAGGCTTTAATGAAACTGGCCACTGTGCATGCCAACTGTCAAGACTTTTTATATATTCTTCCAAGGAACACTGACAGAGGCTTTTTCTGTGTTTGCTCTTTATATCCCAGTGATTATAATTCTTTGAATGATGCAGAAGAATAAAATTCATGAGAAATACCATATTAGAAACAGGCAGGCTTTTTTCCCCTGTAACTCGTCTGTAGCTGCACTCAGTGACCCATTAACTTATTTTTGGTTGTGAACAAAGCCAGCACCAAGACATTTGCGACTCATTATGAGCCACGCACAGGAATTCACCACTAGAGCCTCAGCTGATCCAGATCCAAAGGAAATCCCCATATGCTTGGAATTTCTGAAATACAGGCATTACAGTCGTTGCCTGGTAAAAACACAGTTTCCATACGCAACAGTGAAGATTGTTTACACTTATGTTTTTGGAGGCTTGTAACTCAGCCAGAGGCAGACAAATGCTCCTGGGGCAGCAGAAGTTCTATCACTGGCATTCATGTAACAGATTATTGCTGTTTCAAGTCACTGCTCCAATGCACGGAAGCAGAAGAGCTGCAGCAGTTTTCAAGACCAGCATTTAAGCCTGTGTAAGCCCTTTTACTATTGCCTTTTTTCATTATGAGATTCTGCATCCAAAGGATGTGCTACACAAAACTGCTCTGCTCACCCCAGAGCTCTGCTCCATTCATTCCCAGAGCACAGTCTGTCCTCTGCTGCGGAGAGGGAAGCTCCTGAGGGTTTGACTTTGGCATCTGCAGTCACACAGCTTCCCAGAACCAGCCTGGAGGGGAGCCCAGACACTGCTGCTGCATATGGCAAGGTGTGACCCCAGCCCTGGGACTTGGAGCACTCTGGGCAGTGCCCTCCCTCACCAGCCAGGGGTCACTGATAGGCAAAACAGCATTTTACAGCATACTGGCATTTAAGTGAGAACCACATCAGCACCTTGCCTGGGAGCATATCCAGTGACTGGCCAGTTGAGAAGGGCCTTCAACATTATAGGAATCACACAAACACTCCCCAGTCACCCTCTCTTTTGTACCAAGACAAAAGCTTAGCTTATTTCCCTGCCCTTGTAAATAGCACATGGGAAGATGGGGGAGCCCAGGCAAGCACATCACATTTTCCACTCTGGTATGGAAAAAGTAGAAGGTGACCATATAATTAAAGATGGTGTGATAATGCATACACTAGGACAGGCTATGGTAAGGTGGAAATTTTAATTCTGTTATCTTGCAACTTTTAAGAGCTCAAATTGGCAACTTTAATAACAGTCTTTGAATTTTTGAAGTAATTTAATTACTTTCAATTAATCAAAATGTGGAAAGACTGAAATATTCTTTCATGAGGACACTGACATGAATTATATGGAGGGAGCAGAGCAGTGACCAAGAACGTCCCAATGCTTATTATAACTGCCAGGCAGAAGCATCTGAAAGTGTCTCCTCCTACCCAGGATAGGAAATAATTCTCTGACATCCATTGTTAGAAGCTGACTGATAGCAATGAGTTAGAACAGTAAGTGCTGCTGTGAGGTCTGAATTATATGGAACAGAAAAATATTAGCTTCAAAGTGGCCAGTGAGTCCCTTGCAATGCCCCCACAGATCAGAACTCTGTCTCTCCTCCCTCCATCTGAGGCTCTCTGTCACAATCCTAAAAGCACAAGACCTCTGGGGGCATGGAGAAGCCCAGGTGAACAGTCTGTGGGCACTCCTCCCCACCTTTCTCCACTCCTGGCACACATCCTTCACAAAGCCACCCGTGATAACACAAATGTTTGGCCTGGAAAAGGCCCTTGCCCTGGCATCCTGAAGAAGAAAAGCCCCAGGCTGTATACTGTTTTCTGAGCAGAAACACAAAAATCTCTCAAACGTTCCCCTTCATACTTCCTTCCACCACTTTGAGAAGGTTTTAGGGTTGATATCTGGATGATATTTGATTTCCATTTTAAAAACCACTACTTTGTGCACTGACTTGATGGCCATGATCATTCAGAAAGTTTTACCTCTGCTCCTGAGTATTTCTGTGTGCGCTGGACAAGCTCTGCTAAGCAGACTTCATCACTGACAGGCATGGACTGGAAATGAAGCTTGAAGATCTCCCCACGAGTGGCTGCATCTGGCAGTGGCACGTAGATAATTCTGTCTATTCGTCCCGGTCTCAGCAAGGCCTGCAATGAAAGCATCGCAGGAAAAGCTACAGCACATGGAACAGCATATTAAGAAAGGAAAAACCACAATTCAATTTAAAACAATAATGCTGCCAAATAGCCAACAATTTCAGCAAAACCAAGAAACTGAACATGAACAATCAAGCTATGTGCAAGGGGGGGTTGTTACCCCCCTATGTTAGAATGGATCAGTTGCTGGAAAGACAGTAAGGCTACACAGCCTGAGAACTACCAGTTTATGGAAAAAAGGAATCATAAAGGAGCCACAGTAATTTTCCTAAAATAATAATTTTAGGCTTGTTGCAAGGTGTGTTGGAATGTTAGGACTTGGCAGAAGGAAAGGTGGCAATGGACAAGTCCCAAGTTCAGATCTTCAATCAAGACAGCAAGAGAAAAAAAACCCAAGTTTTTTCAAGTGAAGTTTACATTCTGGATTCATGTAAAGCATCCCAAATAACTAAGAGTCACACACGGTTACAGAAGAACAGACTACTCTGACAGTTTTTTATGCAAAGCAGGGTAACAACAGACACAGGCCAGTGATGCTCAGCTTCAAAAGGGGGAGGAAAAAACCCACAGATTTGACAAAAGCATTATAGTTAATACATTTTAGCACCAGCTTTGAACTGTTGGAAAAAAACTCGGTTTTCCTTCCCTTGTGCTACAAGACAACTGAAGAGTCAGCAGATTAATACAGCTACAAGATAAGGCCCCAGCTTTGCAGTACCACAGGTGTGTACTGGCTCTGGCTCCCTGGTTTCCCAGGGCTACTCAGATGATATGGGTACAGGGGAGATGGGGGGGAAGCAAAGCCAACTCTGAGTAGCAGTGACAGACAATATAAGAGGGGACAATGGTCACAGAGGGCACCTGTGAGAGTTCATACTGGATGGGAGAAAGAAATCTCTAGCATAGAAGTGCAGGGCAGATCATCAGGGAAGCTGCAAGAACTGTCCTTGGGGTTTTGTGGCCCAGCCAGATGAAGTCCAATCCTCCCTAATCTGATGCTGGTGACAGTCCCATGTTGTGTGGCAGGGGGACCACAGGGCCTCTGGAAGTCCCCTCCATCCAGAGCTTCTGTGATTCCATGCTGGGGTCAAAAAGTCAAGTTTATATACACACACACACATATATATATATATATATATATATATATATATATATATATGAAACAATTATATCTGATACCCAAGAGAAGACAAGCTCTTAAATTTATCAGAAAAGAGGAAGCTCTCTTCTAAAAATCTCCCAAGTTTTAAAAAAGCTATCTACAGTTAAAAAAATATAAACCCAGCCTTTCTCAGTTGACATTTGAAAAACACAACCACAAAACCTGTGCATAGTGAATGCACATAAATAGTATTTAAACTATTTTTTAAAAACTGAACAATGTTTAAAACATTCAGCATGTAACCTGAATTGTTTTTATGTTATGGTTCTCCCTTGGGCAGAGTAGTTTTCAGTTCCAGATGACTAGAGATATTGCATGGCTGTCCTGGGCTGTCAGCCAATAAGTCTTTTCCCAGCCTGATCATGTCAGTGAAAGTCATGCTGAAAAAATAGTAGGAAAGAGCTTTCCTTCCTGCACAGCATTGATCAAGTCAACACCCTTCCTAGAGTTTCTTTAAAAAGACTGTTGTGGTGCTTCAGAGTGGAAAAACGTACCCTGAACATTAAGGGATGTCTTGTTATTTCTGAAACAGAAGCTGAAAATGCTCAGCAGAAAGTGCAGGGAGCTGCAGTGTGGGCACTGGGTGCACCAGGGAGGCCCCGTGGGGAAGACTCAAGGTCTGTACCCAGCCAGGACCCTGTCCCTGTCCCTGGCCAGTGCTGGGTCCTGTGAAAGCAAGCCAGAAACATCCTGCCCACTGCTCTCTCCTCAGCATTGTGCTGCTTTCCACAGCACACTTGATATATTCACCAAGCACCTCAACGCACTGATAGCTCCACCAGTGTGTAAGGCAGTGTCTAAATCATGAGTCTATCAGGATATTGCCATTTTTGCCAACACACTTGAAAGAGAAATTTGCATGTTTCAAGACTAGGCGTGGAGGGAGAGGAATTATACTGCAATTGTATTCTGCATGCTCTGAAGGAAATGCCCATAGCTAATTCTATTATTTAGAAGAAACAAGAGATGTTCACATGAGTACAGTGGTGTGCCTCTTTTAAATGAAGACAGGTTTAACCAGGATGCCAAGATAATGAGAATGTTTTCTAGAGCCAGCCTAGCTTCCCACTTGTGAGTGACCATGGCTGCTGTGCTAGTGGGGGAGAAAAATGCTGGATGCCAATAAGTGGGGAGCAGGCAGTGCCATGGGTTACCTCAGCTTTCAGTCTGTCCCAAAAGTTTTGCATTTTACATATAGCTCTAGCTGGAGACCCAAGTTTTAAACAGACTATCATTACTTTTTGTTACGATCAGGCCTAGGGACCTTATCCAGGATGTTCAGATGTGCTGGGAACTGTACAAAAAAAAGCACAAGACAATCTCTGCAGTGCTTGCTGTTTACATAGAAAAAAGGGAGAGGAAAGAAACTATTCTGTAACCTCACTTGAGAGAAGAGTCAGTTTCTGGCCCCAGCCCCCAGAGAGAGAAGAGAGATGGTCTCCACCAGCCCATCCAGCTGGGAGGGCAATGTGGTGACCCTGGGAAACCATTCTGGCTCAAGTAACTCAGGAGCTGCACACAGAGGTCGACAATAAGGGACCAAGACATCCCTCTTGATGCTTTTGCACACTGAAGTTTCCTCTGGAGGCAAATGAGCTCTTTCTGGGCTGCTTAGAGAAGCCTACTGTGGCACTTGGTGTGGGCAACTGAACACCAAAGCCCAGGTCATGATTGCTTCTGCTGCTGGCAGAACACAGAACACTGTTTGATGGATGCTGGCACCACCTCTCTCCTCAGCACTGTCCCCTTCACAGACCTGGGAGCTGTTTCTCTTCTTAGTGGGGTTCTGCATGATGCAGCTTCCCCATAGGAAGTGTTTTGGAGGTGGCTGCTTCCAGCACAGCAGGATTTTCAGAGGCCATTCCAGAAGATGGAGCTTCAGTGTTGCAATTTTTACTCTGGCAATGGAAAGCCTGGAGGACACCCAGGTCACCTCTGAACCAGCCCACGGCCCGTGGGGTGCACCGGGAGCCAATGCTGCCCCACTGGTGAAGCCATCCGGGATTGACCCTCAGTGCCAAGCTGGAGGAGGAGGAATTCTGCAGGAGAAGGTGGTGGCACGGCTGTACAGGAGGAGAGGGAGGTGGGGGAGGGTGAAGGGTTGAAGCAGTGCTGCAGGTTGAGGCAGGGAGAAGCTGCTGGGAGTAGGAAATTAACCGCTTGCGGCTGGGAGATGCAAAACTGATTTGAGGCCAGGAGCACACAGGAGGTGGGAAGTTGATGGGGCCAAAATTAATTGATGTGTGCACAGAGCTACATAATTCACTGATGGTGAGATGTGAGGGTTGCATAATTTATGTAGGCCAGGAAGGGCACAAAATTAAGTAATTGGGGTTTTGGTAGAAACCGGAATACTTCATACCATTAAGCAATTCTTTTGCAAGCTTATGTGATTTTTTTTGTTGATACCACAACAGCTACAAAAGGGGTCTAAGTGCAACACACTGAAAGGTTACTAGTGGTACACAGAAACAACATTCTTCAGGGGGGCACTAGAAAAGTGAGATAACTCACATAATGCAAAACATCATCAACAGCAAAACCGTATTTTAATTATGAAGAAAGCACTCCCCTTTCAAAAAGAAATGCTTAAATTCATTGGTAATTAAAATACAGTATTACTTCAATATATATAATTGGAAAAAATAGTGGGCTCAAAAAGGTGTATTCTGTGTGCTATTATGAAGAGAATTATTTCAGGAAATAAAACTTACTAGGTAAAGCCAGGAAAATATTTGTGGTTCCTGTTAAGAATGGACTAAGATTAACCTTAGGGCTTTGCTAATTTTTTTTTTAATTTTTTTTTTTAAGCATCCAGCTAGCTAGCTTTTTCAACAAACACTTGGACACTTCAAGAACTACATTGTCAAACAATGCAAAACCATAACACTAACAGAAGCATGGCCAGCTGATGAGCTTTCTATGGTATAAAAAAACCCCAACGCTTTCCTACTGACATTTCTACAGCCATTGCTAAATCATAAAACTCATTCTTAATCAGATATTACAACAAAATGTCCAGCATAAACGGCCCAAGAAGATAATCTGACATTAGAAAAAAACACCACTCCAGAAATGTGGCAAACTTGGACAAAATTTTCATTAGGAAATGCAACCTGCATAGCAAAACACAAGCTGCAGAGTAAATGTCAAATTGAGGTGTGTACGAGAGAGAGGGGAGGTTCAGCAGGTAACAAAGTTCAGCTGCAGAATCAATGTTACTGCATGTTCTGTGCTGCAATCAATCTCCGCAAGCAGGACCAGATTTTTATACTAAATTTAAGACATTTGCTTTTAAGTAAATACATGTACTTTGATGCATAACTTAAAAAATGCAACTAAAAGTTTAATCCTGCCTTTGGAGTCCATTGGAATTAGACCACAGATAAAAACGAGAGGGCTGGAAACAACAGAACAATCTGCTTCCTTTGGACTAAATCCTACCAACTTAAATTACCAATGCCTATATATGAACACTGCTTGTGGTCCCCATTTACATGGACTCCTAAATATGAGAGGTGCTCTTTATATTGTCATCCAATTCATTAATGCAATTTTTTTTTACTTTCATCATTCTGGTATTTGAATATTTAAAGCCAGTCACATTCTTCCTGTAGTCCGTGCAAGCAAGAACTGTTTGTGAGATCTGCTCAGTGTTTTTGCCCACTTGTCAGGACGGATGTGTTGCAAGTGTGTAAAGTACCAAGGCAAGAAGATAGGCTGAGCAAGTGCATTTGGTAACAAGGATGAGATGAAAGGGCCTCCTCGTGCCACCACATTTATCTCTGG
The DNA here is from genome assembly GCF_036169615.1 of Heliangelus exortis. Classification (NCBI taxonomy): domain Eukaryota; kingdom Metazoa; phylum Chordata; class Aves; order Apodiformes; family Trochilidae; genus Heliangelus; species Heliangelus exortis. Next base: position 22,058,506 of record NC_092431.1, read on the forward strand.
CAGGTGTGAGGTTGGCTCCCATAAAGCTGCCTCTCCTATGCTGTAGAAGCTCTTCTCCATGCCTGATATTTCTGTCCTCACTCTGTGCCAGAGCAGGTCATGTCCCACAAGCAACAGACCAGGAAGGGCTTGGCATTTTGGGATCTTTGAAAGTTTCAAGCATGGGAAGAAGCTCCTCTGTCCTGTTCTGAGACAGGCTACTGGAGGCTTTTCTTAACCATAGTTGAGAAGGTGCTGAGGGGAAAAGACACATCAGAGTATCACTGTTAAGGACTTAAAAACCATAAAGCCAGTGGAGACCTAAATTTTATTGTTTCACAAGTTTTTTTATTCACCCCTCCATCTGGCATGAGCTGCTTCAAAAAGCAACCTTTAATTGCTTTGTTTCAGGTGATACACTTCTGTGTCACAAGCCTGGAGTCTTGTCATTACAGGCTCCCAAGTCAAGCCATACTGCTTTTTTCTTGCCAAGAACCCCTTTCCCCACACTCTTCCTCCTCCCCACCTTCTTCTTCCCTCTGTGCCAACATCTGTCACCACTGTCAGCACATGCCAACATCTCTAACCAGTTACTCTCTTTGATACCTTGTTTGCTGGTCACCACCCTTGTACTTCTCCCAAGATCTGTGCAGATTACTCCCTGCTGTCGTTACACAACATCTGCAGTTCATCCCAGGGTGGAGCAGTTTGCTTCCTTAACCTACAGTAAATCCACTTCTTCAAAAACTGCACTTGCAAACAGAATTTTATTAGATATTATTGGAAACAAGCACCTACACAATGTTGCAGTTTCCTATTATCAGTCCCTATGCAAAGGCTTCACCTTCCACATGGCTGTCTAAAAATCAGTCTGTACAACCCTTCTGTCATGCCAGTCTTGCTCAAGATCTGGAGCATTGTGCAAGTTAACAAGAAAAGACATGATAGGCTTGAGAGAGAGCAGGTGTTCAGGAAGGACATGCTATCAAGTGGCACCGAGCACAGCGGGAACACTTTACTCAGGCGTTAACCAAAAGTGCTAATTAAAGACAGAGAACAAACACAGGGATTGATACTCTGACAAAAAGTAAACCAACTCAAACAGGGAAACGGTTTATATCACCCAAATCCAAACCCAGATGAAGTGACACAGAGTGTTAACCATCTGATATAAGAATGCAATCTGCCCTTCACGGCTCAGCACTCAAATGTCCCTGCTTGTACAGGAGTCATCTACTCACTTTGCTTATCCTCCAAGTCTACTACCATTAGTTAATCCTCTTCCATCAATCACTGATTTTGACCCGTTTCCAGTTCATCTTATCAACAGAGGGAAACTTCTACATGTAATTCAATGTACCTTCTAGAACTGCTCTTTGCTGGCTCCCAACAGAAATGAATCTGTTTAGATTAAAGATCAGACTCTTGGTTATTATAGCAAAACACAGTTTATCCTACAGTCCCATTATACAGAGAAATAACAAGTTAATTTTTCCTTATAAAATGAAAGCTGGGGAACAAACTGCCTGGAATCAATAGAAACCACAGGCACCACTTGTTTGAACAACACATTCTGTTTCTGCATGTTTCCCAGCAAATCAGTCATTTCCAGTAATGGTGGTGGCTTTAAACAGATAGGAGTATTACTTAAGTAACTAAGTTATAAATAGGCAGTGCTCCAGGTGCTTCAAGAAAACAAAGATCTCTAGAGTTGATGTGAAAGCAGATCGATTCTCCACACAGCCAAAGCATCCAGAGCTGCTTTGGATTTTATTTTCTCACCCTGATACCTGCTGTCAGGCATGGACGTGGTCCTGCTGTGGGCTGAGCCCCTCACCAGCACAGGGTGCGCAGCACATGTCCCACCACCCAGCCACGGTGCCTGCAGTCAGGCATCTGCACCCCAGCCCTTGCCTCTCTGCCAAACCACGGTGGTTCAGGGCTGCTCCTGGCTGCTGGAGGTAGCTGTGCCTCTGCCTTTGGGGATATGGCACCAAGCACACAGCTCCAGTGATTATTCAGCTGCCTTATCTTGCCTCTAGAGCTCAGGGAAGAGGCTCCTGTGCCCTGATCCTAAGCTCACATCCCACAGTCCCTCCTGCAGCAGACAGCAGCCACGGTCACCCATGGAAAAGGGCAGCAGGGAAGAAGGTGGTGGGTATACCACCTCTCCACCATTTAAACAAGCTAATTGTGGATTAGCAGAAGGAAAAAAAATTAAAAAATCTCTTCAAAAAGCCAGGCTTGTATTTCCAAACCTGCACAAAGCTGAACACACCAAAACATTTTCATCTTTTTCATCAGTGTCCCAACCACTGACATAGAGTCCTGCCACTGACAGTTTGATTAATATAGCTAATTCAAGGGGACTCATGGAAAAAGAAGACTTGAGGAGACTTGTTTCATTGCAGCAATGAGACCATGTAAACACAACTGCAAGGAACAATGTGCTCCTTGGCCCATGCAGACAATACCAGAGCACGTTTTTATGTGGTTTTGTTCAGATAGGATTAAAATATCTCAAGAAACCAAGTTTCAATCACTTTTCTTGGCAGAAACATCTGCAGGCAGATACTCTACAGCTGCTGAACCCGTATCTGCATGCTTTTTTCCCCTAATATTTCAAAAAAAGTTAAATTGGCCAGTTGGCACAAATTACTGCAGAGCTCATCGGGAGCCAAGCTTTGCCCAGGATTCCATCTATAAAAGTCCAAACCCATCAGGAACACAGCAGATTTTCAATGGAGTAAAAGCAGTGCAAACCCAAGCAACCCTACTGATAGTCCAGTTTGGCACCACTGAAATTCATCTCTAAATGAAGCCTCTTCCTTCTCTTCAAAGACACGGAGGCACCGATGGGGAAAGAGGCTCTCCTCCCCCCTGCTCTGTGAGTATGGTCTCAAGAAAAAAATGAAGACAACATTAGCAGATTATCCACAATCTGCCCATACTTCAGTACACTCAGTCACGTGCTTTCAACCTGCAAACTCCACAAAAAACCCATGTGTCTGACCTTTTTTCCTCTCTTTGTAGAGTGGCAACCAAGCCCTCTCCTTGCAACTGAGTCTCAGCCCGAGGTGCTGCTTCCTTTGCAAGGGGCAAGGTCAGACACAGTGTCTGGTTCTCTCCCCATGTCCAATCTGAGCAGTCTCACTGCAGTAGCATGCAGACAGATAGTGTTCCAGTTTCTTACTGTTTTTCTGCAAATTAGTAAGAAGCAGGACAGACCTAGTTCTTTGCCACTTGCTGGGTTTCACAGAGAGGTTTTGATGTGGAGAAAGCACTGGAATTCCCTCTCTTCTCCTCTAAATGTTATGCAGCTTTTCCTTCCCCATTTCTAAGAAAATTCTTTTAGTAAAGTTAAAATTAACCAAAGGAAAAAAAATCTATCATCAGCTAATAAACTACGTAACACACCCTCTTCACTGTATGTTTACATAAGAGAGTCCTCCGTGCTCCTGTCTAAGAGGTGCAAAACCTCAGGAATGTCAGATCTTTTTTATTTTCCCTCTTTTTTGGGGGGTGAGGGTTTAATAAAAGAACCCCTTTAGAAAAGATAACAATTACATTAAATGGAACCTGGAACCAGACTCTTTTGGCAATTAATCATCCAGGAGCCGTTGCAATCCTGCAGGCTGTTTCTGACAGATTTTGAGAGCTTTACAGGAATCACTGGGATAAGATGTGCCTGGGCTGGCTTCTGACAGGGACTGATCATGTACAAAGTGGATTGTTGGTTTTGGGGGTTTTTTTTGGTTTTTTTTTTTTTAGTTTCTATTTGACACACACACATATAAACACACACACACACAGATGTGTGTATCCATATACACATTTCCACAGGTCTTTCTTTAAGTACATGGAACAACTGCAGAAATCATTTATTAGCCCAGAGGCAAAAAAGAAAGCAGAAAAAAAAAAAAAAAAGCGCCTTTTCTTCCTCCCAGCAAAGTAGAGCTATCCATCACTTAACAGAGATACTTCCTGTTTTCAAGCAGTTGGGAAGGCATGACTTCCAACCCAAATACTTAGCTTGGCAAACCATTCCTGTGTTGACAGATGCTTTTATAACCACTTCATTCCACCTGAAGTTTCAGTATAAAAGGAGGTGGGTTTTGTTGGTTTTGTTTTACTACTTTTTTTTTTTTTTTTTTTTTCTTTCTGAGGGAGGAGAAAGGGAAAGCAGAAAGGAGAGGAAAGCAAAGGAAAAGGAAGGAAAATACCACAATTATAACAGCTGGATGACAGAGGTTAGCATAGCTCTGACACATGTTACCATGTAACCTCAAAATGACATGTTAGAGAAAAAAACCACCACCGAACCTGTTCCTTGTAGGAAAGAGAATTTTGAGCCCCTGCCAAAATACTACAATTCTCTTCAGGAGCTTTTGAAAGCTGTAACAAAGATCTACCACATAGTACAGTATCTTCCATGCACAGGCTGTGCCTTTATATTACCACTGATGAAATGGCTGATGGAATTACCAGCACAGGATGAGATTCTTTTCAGAGAGACAACGGATCCTCAAATGGCAATAATCTGCAGCAAGTCAGCTCCACCAGGATCTGCCTTGTAATGGCTTTTCTCTTCTACATTCTGTTTCCATTTGCTTCAATACCAGGACGTGCTCGGAGCACTTCTGAAGACAGAGGTGACACCAGGTGTCAGAACCAGCAGTGACAAGGTGCTGCATGCAGGATGACACGTTTGTAATGCTGTGTGATCCCTTTTATATAACCTCTGTCCTATCAGTTTCTGGATTGCTTACATCTGATTACTTCAGTGATTACCCTTCCATGGAAATCTTGATCATTTACCTGGTTTGTGACCAAATTTACAGACATGTCTGAAAAACTACAAATAAACAAAGGGTAAAAGAAATGTTCATGGAACAAAACAGATGTGTGAAACAAGCTGCTTCTAGAGAAAGAAGAGCTCATCAGAGAGGTAGGCAGCATCAATGAAGCAATTCAGAAACCATTTCAAAAGGAAACCGATGACTTTCTGTCATTACAGCCAATACCACAGCAGAAAAAAAAACCAAACCAGTTTCTGGTTTTCATTATTTGAGAGAACTTATTTTACTACCGTGTCTCTGGAAGACCATTCGAAGCAATGAGGTAGATACTGGTCACAATAAGTTGAAGGAAAAGGCATTTAACTCGTAGAGAAAATAAAGTCACAATTTAAGAAATGTATTTGAAATTGGAAACCAACATGATCTTGTCTCCGAAAAATCTGTCTTGAGGTTTATATTTCTATAAGACTGGGAAAGAAATCCTGGTTTAAACACCTCTGTTTGGGGAGACACAGCCCTTCTGTCTCTTCATAACTAACACACATTGGGTACAACCCAGTTGCCAATACCATTCAAGACTGGCTAAGGTATCCTAGATATCTCCCAGGCACTTTCCCTCTGCCAAAGGGATGGCTGGAGGCCAGGCAGGACCTGGCTGAGCATAACAAATACCACAAGATGCCTCTGTTCAGGCCACAGAACCCCAACTATGCTTTTGTATAAAAACAAAACAAAACAAAAACAACAGAAGACACAGGATAGGTTTTTAACTCAATACCCATCAGTCCAGGTGTCTGCACATCAATGAAGGCCTCTTCCCGTTTCCAAAAAATGCACACAATGTTTTAGATATAAACAGGAGAAAACACAAACAGAGAAGTATTTGCAGTATATGCAGTGGGAAAGAAGCCTCTGGTGAGAGCATCTGCAGAGCAGTATGAGAACAGCAAAACACTGCTGGATTTAGCATCTAGCAGCAGACACGCAGCATGAATCTTTACACACAGCCATACAGCTAAGGAGCCAGAGAAGCACATCAGGGAAGATGACTTTTTGGGAAGAGCCAGATGTGGTTGTTGAGGACAATGCCACCAGCAGAGGTGACACGGTTCCAGAGACTGAGCTAGAGCAAGCAGTACTGAAGAACTGCATGCTAGAGTACAAAACCCCAGATAGCTACATGCCAGGATACTCCTCTAGTTAAGACACAGGCTAATTAAGAAGAGTGGTGCACTGGCTGGGTCAGAAGCCAAGATCCTGTGATGAACAAAAGGCTGGGCAGACATGCCTCCTCTTATTACTGCGAGCAGACAATCACTGACTTCCTACACCTGGATGCAGGAAGACAGCCTGGTGGTTTTTTCCCTCATACCAGCAGAAACCACTTGGTGTGTTGATCTTAGAAACTTGTGGGTGGTGCTGAGTTTACATAAATTACAGTGTTCACTGCAGCTGCCAGTTGCAAGTGACAGAGCTTGGACTCTGGGATAAAAATCTGTACTTGCCAGTCACCAGGCCTGGCCTGGTGTCTACAAAAACCCTGAAATCATTTTACAGGTCTGCCAAGTGCTCGTAGCTCCTAACAGGCATGAAATATAAAAAACTTTGGTGCCACCCAACTCACATTTGTTTCCCTGCAGTTCCTTCAAACATATGTGAGACACTGCTGATAGTCCATCTGGCTTTCTCCTTGACTGTCCCCAACTTTGTGAAGTCACCCATAATGTCTCCATCTCTAAGCACTTTTCAATGTAGAAATTACTTTGGTCAGCCCCTTTTTACATGTTCTACAGTCAGCCTGAAGGCATTCCTGCTATGGCAGACAGTCTGGCATCAGATCTGGCTTAATTCTTACCACATATCCCAGATATTTCCATCTTCATTTCTGGATAATTTAGGAGATTAAGTCTTGTTCAACTCCCTGACGAATCTCAGTATTTGTTATAAATTCATTCCATTTAATACCTACTGTTCCCCTGAGGCATTTACTTTCAAAAGCTTTTAGACGTCTGTCTGTACCTTTGGTGGATTTCCAGCTTTCACATCCAGCTGTTAAGGTGGAAACAAAATTTCAGTGGAAGACTCATAGATCAGTTTTAAATTGTGAAGTATCAACACCTAAATCTTCCACACGCTGGTGAATGCAGCTGCTGTCTCAGTGAGGTATTTCTTGTGCTATTTCTTTCTGGACAGCCCTGTTTGTTCACATCTCAGTGCTATGTGAAGACATTGGCTATGTGCATAGCTTGGCACCGTATTACATTATTGGAGTAGAAAATTACTGTGGTTTGAATGATGTCTATTTGGTTTTTAACCTTTTTTTTTTTTTTTTTTTTTTTTTTCTGTGTGTGTGTGTGTATGTGCATGAGTGTCTGTAGGTCTGTTGGATCTGGTTTACCTGGAAAACAACCTAGCTGTGGTTTCTCTTAAGTAACACAATCCATGTTCTGCCTGAGTCAACTTTTTCTCTCCCACTTTTTCCCACTTAAATGAACAGTGGCTCCAAACAGCAGAGGTGAAAGATTGCACCTCAACTTGATAACACTGTCTGCATCAACCTGTTTTCAACCTATCAATGCACACTTTGATCAAGTAAGCTGCATCTTTACCTAAAGATCACAACAAGCCATGCTGAGCTCCTGATCTTCAGCCAGTCTTCCATGTAAAATGTTGTGAGAGCTTTACACTTCTTCAGTTTACAGGTGTCCAAATAGTTGTGAGCTTTCTAACTGCACAAGCCTACTCTCCTTATGGAATGCAAATTTTGGAAACCTTCCCTGATTTCAAAACAGAAATACTTAAGTTAATTGCCATACCTGAGCTGTACAAGTTCTCAGCTAATATAGTGAGAAGCTGTTTCAGTCCTATCCTGTTGCTCCCCTTCAGCACTGGGGAAACGTAACACGTTAGACAAGTGGAAGAAATACCTGACTGCACCAACAATTAAAAGAAGCATTGGGTTCCTCCTCCTAACTTCACTCATTTGCAAAGTGGAAACAGAAAATATTTTTCAGCATTCACAGCTAATGTCTTCTCAGAATTTAGCAGTATTTGGTCCTGAATCTTATTAAGTTATTTGCTTGGAGTCACTTTGAACTACGAGCTTTACCTGGGGCTCTAATCCCTGTAAAGAAATAGATTTGAACTGTAGTCAATTTAACATAACCATCTGATTACTCCACCTGTCTTCCTGTGGTAATGCTCTCAAGGTGTCATGCAGGCAGGACACGTGTCATTCCAGACAGACAATAGCACAGTTCAGGATACAGTTCAGGTTTAGGAATAATGTGCCCAGGGCCTGATGCTGCCCCCAAGGGCAATGTGGCTTGTCAGGAGACACCTGTCTCTGCTGTCTGTTGATCTGGATTTCCCAAAGCATTTGCACATTGCCAGAACTGTACCAGGACACTTTAAATCTGGACCACTCTAACTTACTTCACAGGGACATTAGTACTCAAAGCTGCCCTCTAAAGATGAGAAAATGTCAATGGTTGGCCTTTAAATATGGACAGTTCTAGGGCTAGTATTTATCCAAGGAACCTAAGAAAAAGAATTCCTACTTCATATGAGGAGCTACATTTCTAGCACTCAGAGCTTCAGAACTACTGCAATTTCCTCTCATATATTTTTTACCTTTGAAATGATATTAATTCTTCAAGTTCCTGAAGCCATAAAGCCATGCTTCGGCTGAGGGCCAGAATATGCAGGATCAAACAGAGGATTTCATTTTACTCAAGCTACTCTGATGGAAAAACCAGAATTTCAGACTCTTTCTGGGGATGCAAAGATATATAATCTTTTGGTACCAATAGCATATGTATGCAAAAATTAGTCTATGGGAAGCCTATGGCAGGAAATTCATCTCCTCTCATGACAAGCAGCAAAATCAAAACAATGACAAATGCTGGGAGAATTGCCATTAAGGTTATTGTTCCCTGAAGGCTTGCACATACCCCCAAACCCCAGATCTGGCACATATCAAATCCCAGTGAGGAACTATCACTGGCTCAGCCTGTGCAGAGGTACTTTGGGTAAACAGTAGTTAAAGTGAAAATAAGTTCCCTGTATTGACTTAAAGGGAAAGCAGTGGCCTAAATAGAAGATGGGAGTCTCTTCTTGGCTGCTACCACCCTGTTTTGAATTTCTCACACATCAGACACCATCAAACATGAAGCACGTTGGTGTAAATTCAGTTTCTGAAACAGAACATGGGGTACTCAGAAGACCTTTGATCCCTCTGAGAGCACAAACATCCACAGACAAAAATTTCAGAGGGGAGAGGTGAAAATTAATCTCAGACTTAACATTGCTTTTTTAATTCCACTCTGCACTTGGGAATTGCTTCCAGAAATATCTTTAACATCCTTGCACACAATGCAGAGCCTGCTTCTGTTGCACGGTATTTCAAATTTTATTTCCTTACAACAGGGCAGTTCCAGGACAAACAAAATCCTGTTTGGCCACAGCTGTGCCCTTTGCTGGGGAGCAGGCCAGGTCCTGGCCTTCCATCCATTGGAAAAATCTACCTTTCTCAAAACAAAACACTAAGAAACAATTCAATTTTTGCACTATCTATGCAATAATCACAAGCAAACTATAATCAACTTATCAAAATGAATGACTGTTTTTAATGTATTTTTAAATTATGACTTGATAAACGCAGAATAAAATAAAGTCTTAAATTTCTATTAACTACTATATACTAAGTGGATGCTAAATGATCATACTACAGCCAATGTTACCATTCATATTGCTGACATGAAACTCAGCACATTGCAAGTTGCATCAGAAACTATTTCTTTAACTTCCTACTTGTATTTTTTAAATTCAGACAGACCACTGGAATATCCCACAAGATTTTTCTTTTCCCCAATTACATATTTCCTGCTGGTTTTCCTTCAGGTTTTCATTCTTGCGAATTTCAGTGAAGCAGCTGTAAGAGGCAACAATTACAGCAAAAATGTTTAATTACCCAACTAGCTTTTAAACAGTACCTGTGGGCACACACAGTTCTCACATGAAGTTACTTAAAAGTAAACCCACAGGAATTACTGTTAAATAATGGTATGATTATCAAAGAAAATTATTCTCTGTGAGTCATTTTACATTAATTACAATATATTATTTGAAAGGTAACACAGATGCAGCTGATTTCACAGTGCTGGTAGGAGAGCCTAAGCAGTGATCCCATTAGGAACCCTGGGCAGGAGCTGGATGGACTTCTTAGCACAGAAGTTCACAAAAGAAGGCACAGCAGTTTGGTATATGACATGTTCTATATAACCATAAATGCAAATTAATCTGAAAGATGAGCAGTGTAACAATGCCTATTCTTTAAATTTCTCTGGGAAGCACAGAGTAGAATTCCTCCAGGGAATAGGCGCAGCCTTCCCTACTGTCTAAAGATGTTACTCTGAAGCTTCTACTATCACCTACACATAACACACAATGACAGCTTATCCTTATTTAGTTTGACAGAGCATTAGAAGCAGGTCTTGGGAAGAGAGCCAAATACCCGAGGCTGAATCCCAAGCACATTAAGTCTATTTACTATTGCCCATAATGCTATTTTATACAAAAAATGCACAAGGAGATTCATATGGAATTAACTGTATTGTTCATTCCAGAGCTTTGTTCTTTCCTTTTTTTTAATTTATTTTTTTTTAATTATACATGAAAGTACTAGGTCAACATTTGCCAGAATTACCCAACTTTGTACAATGAGAAAGAAAAAAATGAACACTGGGGGATAACAGTGTAACTTCTACGGGAACTTTCCTCATTTAACTTTTTAGGAAAGGAAGCATACTAGAAAAACCCTCCACCACATTGAATAATACAAGTTTTTATGTGGAAGGTCTTGCCCCACATCTTTTCCATCCCACTGCCAGGTGCCTCAACAGTAGTCAAAAGCTTGAGAGTGCAAAGAGGAACAAATTCCCCAACGTCTACATCCTCTATCACCAGTTATTCATAAAAAACACTCCAGAGATGCCACTGTGTCCTAAGGTTCCAGTCTATAAAGTTTATAACCATAGCTGATTCATGTTAGCAGTATCATGGGTAGGTACCTCCTTCTGCTTCAAACTGCAGGTAAGTTCCTTGACAGTTAAAGTCAAGGGTTTTGGGGGTGTTGGTCTTATTTGAAGGTTTATGTCTTTTTTCAGCACACTGACATTCCAGCTGAGAGATCCGGAAACGTTTTCACATTCCATTATCTCTACTTAAAATATTTAAAAGGTACAGTAAGCAGAGGAAAAGGTAGCAGATAGAGGTAAGTATAGTGATTCACATACCTCAAGGAAAAGTATTGCTTACCTTTGATGAGGTAAGTAAATAATTAGCTATACTTAAGCTACACTTCTCTTCCAGTCTCTCAGAACAGTGTTACACAGGCAAAAGCTTTTGAAGCCTTTAAGAAGGGAAATGCTCAAAATTCATAATCTCCATGTACAGGGAAAATATCATGCCTGCCAAACTGATCTATAGACAAGATCTTGAACTACTTAACTGATTAATTATAGTAATGGTTTTCCTTAATACACTGCCTCATAAATAAAATCAATAATTTTAATAAACCCAAACAGTTTCTCAGGAGGGTGGTCACTGTGGTGAAAGTTTTCTTTCAAACTTTTAGGGGCTCTTTCTATCTGTTGAGAGAGAAGTTGTGGCATAAGCAGGCCTAAAGAAACCTTCTCTTTAGAATAATCCAATTGTTTGGTGGTGGTTTATGTTTTTGTTTTGTTTTGTGGTTTGTCTGTCTTGTTATCTAAGGGGAGGGTAAGTCAGATTATGGCATGACCATAAATACCCTAAGTGTCTAATAATAAACCACAGTGAAATGGGGTTCATCTGGATAAATATAAATACCTGTCTTCAAGACAATCACCTGCACACTACTGATGGTCAGAAGAACTTGAGGCTTCATTATTTTTTTCATTAAACAAGATACCTAAATAAAGTTATTCCCAAATCTCTAATGGACTATAATTAAAGTGCAATAGACTAGAAAGGGAATCAGTTTTATTAGCTTGGATTATTCCTTTTCTGATCTTCACTGTTGGAAGATTTATTTTTACCCTCATCATCATCATTACAAACCCATGGTAAATATGTAATAAAACCCAGAACCATTTAGCATTACATATTTTCACGCTCATAAAACTCCCATCTTATTTGTGTACCCCTTAGCATTTATTCTACCAACTAACCTTGGCCCCTGGATAATGAATTATAATATATAAAAAGAGCATAACTAAGAACAGGCCTTATTTAAAAGATCCAACTAGTTTCAAGATGCTAATGTAACAACAGATATTACACAGGTGTAATATTTCAAATTGTTTTGTATTTTTCACATTGAAGTATAGATGATGTAAGTCTTATTTTATTTTGTGTGGTGATAAGATAAATGTACACAATCCTCATAGGTGTTCTTCCTCATTTTATTTTAGCTTTTACCAGCCAATTTTCTGGAATGACCATTCTTCATTTAAATGCCACTCTCCATAGTGGCTTATTTAAGGAAATTTAACTGAACACAAATACTCTGTAATAGGTGTAGCTTACAGAGAGCCTAAAACTCTGAAAACAAATGATTTTCTGAGGATAGAAGAAAATTTGAAGAAAAAAATGATCCAGAACAAAACCAAGTTCTCAATCACAGGTATTTGCTGCTGTGGCCTTACAAATCCTGTGCCACCTTGAAACCTCCTGACTTGGGAGGCTTCTGGACCTCTGGGACTACTGGAGGCACTTGGAGCTCCTATCAACATTTGGCCATCAAGCTGCTAAGGAATGTGTAGCAATACTTGTTCTGTTTGTTACTGACTGTCTTCTTGTGTATGAAGCTGACTTCCACATCATCTTTCTAACCTCAAGTAGCATCACACCACTCTGCAATATTTTGGTGTAGACAAAGAAGATTATTTTATATACTTAAATCATTAAATTATTAAAAAAAAACCGTAACACCCCACCAAAGTAATTAACATCAGAGCATGACTTAAGACCAAGCAAGAAACATCAAAAGACATTACAACATGGTTTGATGCTCCTCTCTTGGCAACCAGCCTTTCCCAGTTTCACAAACAGAGGGAAAACAAATATTTCCAGCTACACATACACTCACACACTCTTGCTAAGTGAGGCCAGACCTTGCTCTGCTCACTACATTGCTATGCCTTAGTTTGCAACTGGCCTCAAACATTTGAGCTGCAAACATATTGACTTCCAAAGGAGAACAAATGGATATGAATACAGTGCAATACAGTATGAAGAATTTTATTCCCTATAGTCAATCACAGAACATAAAATCCTCCTCAAGGAACTAAGGCAATGGCACAAAGTCTACAGACTTCTAGGGGTCTGTACTTGCTTCAGAGGACAGTAAAATGAGAATTACCCCCATCATGCACAGAAGCTAATGCTCTCAATGAGATGAGGACCAGCTCCAGTCAGGTCAGTCAGAGAGCTGCAGGAATGCAGGGGCAAAACCCTTTCTGTGCTGCTGCCTCTGAGGTAATGACAAAGACTGGATATCATCTGAAGGAGAAGCAGTTGCCAATATTGTGGAAAAACCAGTGAAATGTTTCACATTTTGAAGCATAAACTCACACACATCAAACATTTTGAAAGTATTTCTTAAAGAACCATCTTTTCAAAATGGTTTCTGGCTATAAAATTGTGTATAATTGAAGTGGAAAAATAAACAATTAAGGCAATACAGGTATTCACAAAGAACCAGATGTAGATACATCTTCATGGTAGAAGCAATGCATGCAGAAAAACTTCTGCAAGAATTTCTCCTCCTCTGAAATTAAAGAAAGAGGATGACCAGGGAAACAGGAAAACAGCTGGAAAATTCTAATGAGAATACCTGAATATCCTCAGGTATCCAGAGCTATCTAGAACATACAAAACTGCTTGAAAGACATTTTCTACAGAATAACTAACAACAGAGTATATCCTATTGATTGATGTTTCCTGAAATAGTAACTAAAATTGCCAGATTTTTGAAGGTTTCCAGCATCTGTTTGTTCCCAGGTGCCCTGGGTCTTTACCATAACACAACAGGGGCAGCCATTAAAAACCAATGTACAGCCAAGTAAAAGTATTCACACTCCCCAGGCTGCAACCCCATTTTGGTGCTTTTAGGCCCTCTGGAAGCAGTAGCAGCTGCAGTATAAGGAATGAGGGAAATAAAATACTTCTGGCCAACCACCATTTATGTTCCCTCATGTCACCCAACAAAACACAGCAGTGGCTTCTCCTGTTTTTGTATTTATGATGAACTTCAGTAACCATCTCTCTCTCTGTATGAGGGAACATCTTAAGGTGCCTGAAAGCCACAGATGTCTGGCAAACCATTTGGCTCTGTTTTAAATATTATGTAGACTGTAGAGGACAGAGAACAAGTTCTACTTTGTAAACACAATTAACAACTCTTACATCTTCACCTTTGCTCCCAGGTTTTTCATTTTAACAGTTTGATCTCTGAGTCATATAAGTCTATCCCTGTTTTATCTGTCAGACACAAAAATCCACACTCTTTTCCCCAAAATGAGTGGATTCCCAGCAGTGGGCGAGATCAACTCTGGCCATTCTGTTTTTCAATAAATTGGCAGCCTGGAAGACCACACAGAGCTAAGGAAAGCTGCTGCCTGCTCATGAGTAAAGAGATTGAGCTCTCATCCAGCAAATTCATTGTATGTTTGAAAGCTATTGAATAACCATCTCTAAAATAAAGGATTCAAACACTTTGCTTAAGCACATTGGTCAATCAGTGCCTAGGGAAAGACTTAAGATTGCTGTTTTGAGAATATTTTCCTCTGTTTTTCAAGCCACAACAGCAAATTCAATAGTTCTCATCAGAACATGTATGTGAGAATAAAGGACTCAGGAAGATGTGTGGGAGTTTTAAGTGAAAAAACTCAACCTTGGTTAAGTGTAGAAACCTAACCCTTGGTTAGGATTCCCTCCTAATCACATAAACAGTTAATTACTGATAAATTCAGCATACTGATAAGCTGATTGAAAAAAATGTTCTCCAGTCAAAGTCAAGTGCAACTGCTTCAAATCCCTTTGTGTGCTTGCATAACATCTTAGAAAAAGAAAGCAGCAGAAGTAAAAAGCAGCTTGCTCAGGGAAAATCCATAGTGCCAAGAGTTATGAGAGAAGAATATTGTGCAGCACACTAGACTCTCATTTTGCTTTGCTGTACAGCTTCCTCTGTGTAGACAAGACATTCCTAATTGATGTTTGCATAGAACACAATAATCTCGCCTAAGTGCATTGTATCAGACACAGCTAAAATTAATCCACACTATGTGAGGACAGACAAGACATTTAAGTAGGTTTTTCATTCCAAGCTGTCTAACTGGAAGAAAAAAGTCATTAGGAAAAAATATATTTGGAGTCTCCAAAAACTTATTTAACACAATATAGCCCCTGTCCCTTAAAACATACATTTTACAAGAAAGCCTTCCTTCCATATGCACCTTCTAGTTTTTTATACACCCTCCCTTCATTTTTTAAAATAATACTTTGGGAATATCTATGAAAAGTAGTTGAGTTTTGGCAAAGCTTTAAAAGTATAGGGGAAGTCAGGAAAACAGAAAGCTAGGCCCATGGTGATGGTAACCTTGTTCTTGTAGATACAGTGAGTTGTGCATAGCCCACTAATTAACTGCTTGCCTGGATTCACAATTCATAGGTTTTATACAAAAATCTGTACTTCTCTAGAAAGCTCAAATCTGTAAGTTGTTTCATTCCCAAAGGACACTAGCATGAATCTGCAGTTTCCAGAGTAACTGCAATTTGCTTCAAGCAAGGTGTGAGTTAAAACAATTACGTGTACCTGCTGCACAACATCTGCCTGGAGAGGTGCCAGCCCCAGCCAGCCCCAGCGTCCCACACACCCTGGATGCTGTGGAGGTTTGTGCATTAGGCATGGACAGCACTAACCTCCAGTTTTCTTCAACCACAGACAACAGTCATGCATTAGGAGGGAGGTGGCTTCACCCAGGAGGTTGTTGTTGTCTCTGCATTCCAATGGTGAAGTTTAGAGATGCCCATCAGCAATCCTGTAGGCACGGGCCTTCCCCACAGATGCACGAATTTGGCTCAGTGACCTTTTCTTTTCTTCACTAACTCACCTCACCTTCCAAAATCCTTTGGATGTTGGACCCCACAGGTGTTCATGCCTCTACCTGTTTTATACTTTTTAAAAATTCTGCTTACATATTAAAATAACAACTTGTTAGTCATTTAAATTCAACTAAGTATTGGATGTCACATGCAGGAAATGTTCTACATAGCACTGTCAAAGAAAATTGATTCCTCACTTAAAGGGAGGCAAAAGCAGGGGAAGAATATGTCTATCAATGGACATAAAATAACAGAAAATGCTTTTTTCTCCAAAACATTCCACCAAAAAGCCACCAGGGATTTTTTTTGAATCATGACTGTAGTTTGCTTAACTGCAATAAATCACAAAATATGAGTAGGTACTGCAGTTAGGGAAGGTATATGTAAATTTCATCTTACATTTCAAAAATTTTCTAGATGCTGTGGGAGTTTGAGTCTAAAATACCTGACTCTTTCTTCTAGTGACAAGACAGGTTCTCCACTCTGAAAAAGTCTGAGTGAAGTACTTTGGAAAGTTTTGTCTTCAGTGACATCATTTTACACTGAATTAATAAAACAATATAAAAATATTTTTATTACCTAGAGAAATGACTACAGCTCGGGCAATTTTCTTGAACACCTGCAGCACAGTACAAGCTGATAATCAAGTTCCATCAGTTGGAGGGCAAGAGGGGAGAGACAAAAAGAAGAGTCCTTTTTGAAAAAATCAATTCTCAGAAACTGTACTGGGAACAACTCATTCCTGAGTGCTTGCAATCCAGGTCTGAGTCACACACGATCTTGTGTTTAAAGTGCAGCTGAACTCCAAAAAGGAGGCTGGAGAGATTTATGTGGCTATGGACTTGATGGGTGTACTCTTAGGTGGTGCACAGCTCTGATTTAAGATCAGCTGAGCAGGCCTTTATATGAAAGAATAATAAATATGTGTCAGGACTCCAGAGCACAGAATGCATGCTTAATGAGTTTTATAAATCTGTATAAGTAAATATAAATTAAATCACATGCACCATGGGATGTCCCTGTCCTGTGTCTCTCAATAGTATCTAAATTCGACGGCCCGTTTCAACATGTGTATAAATATGCTCACAGAAGCACACTAATTATCAGCCTGTAAAATCAGCTCAGGCTTTGAGAGCAGATCATGTCAGGAAAGTCAGTAGAGACAACTGAAAACATACACAGAAAGTCTATCTGCTGTCTGAGATGTGATCTGTACAAGCACTTGTCTGGCTGTGCTTACCTCGTTTCTCCACTCTAACATTACAGCTCCCACACATGATTCATGCTGTTATGCCAAGGTCACACGGGTCCTTGGTATTAAAGGTTATATAAACATTTCCCTGGAGTAACTAAAGTGAATAAGACAGACAGTGGACAGAGTGCAGGCCTGAACTTGGTAAGGAAGGGAGTGGGAAAGCCAGACCTCTGACATAAAGAAAAAAAAAAAAATTTCACTTTCATTTGTAACTTCCCACAAAAAAACTCCAACAACAAGAAAAAAACTAAACACAAAGAAACGTTGTGTTACTGGGAAAGAAAATCAGCAGGAAATGATCCCTTTGAGGAGGTGCAGGGAATGGCAAAATCCCCAATATTTGCACCTCTAGAAAGTACCTGAGGGCCCCTTGGACCTCTGTTTTTTCCTGCCCAGCCCAGCAACTACACAGATCACTGCCTTAGAGCTGGAGCTGACATCAATTTTAGATTGGAGCCTGGTCTCAAACTGCTGTTTTGCAGGGGATTTGCTGTCAGGAAAGCTACTCCACAAGTGAAACAAAATCAGAAGATGGAAAAGCTGCAATCAGGACCGTGAAAGAACCAAGCAGATCATTTCCTTCTCCTTTTCTGTTAACCCTATTGCACTTAGCTACCTCCCCTGCCATCATGCACAAAAATGCTGATGGTGCAAAACAGTATCAGACAATAAGATTAGTAACTAATAAATCTACATCTTCAAAATTTTGTAGTATTAACAGCAGCAGCTTATGTTTGTAGCATCTCTGGGAAACAAGGCACACCGTATTTTCACAGGGTGGAAATCAGGGAGCACATACTTCTATATTTTTTTCAGAAGCATCCTAGGAAGTCAGTGCTTAAATTAGAACTAGCACCCTGGTTTTCTGCTTCTAGTTTTATACGTGTGTGGCTTTTTAATCTTCATAGGCCTCCAGCAATTCCCATGTTCTTACAAATGGAAGGATAAACTGGGCAGAGAAAAAGCATGACAAGAATACTTGACAGCTCAAACACACCTGGTTTGAAACTAAGAGCAGCAGAACATGCCTCCCTGTGTGCCTGAGCATGGCTCTCAAGAACCCCATTTCTATAGGAAAAGAAGCATTTTGTGTGGGAAGTCCAGGTTTGATTACAGTTCAAAAGACTGTAATAAATTTAAGACATTTTTCACAATGTTCCCTGGTAAGCCTTGTTTTTTTCTCACTTAAACCAATATCCAAGTATTGGATGGTCCAATAGTAGATCCAAACCAGCTACTGAGAGTTAATAAATACTACATCTGCATAGCCACACAAATATTTTTCATGGACATACATACAATGCAGTACCACTTTATTTCTTTCACTGTCTATGATGTCATCAGGTTAAGGTGGTATATCATCCCCAGAGATCAATTTTCCCAAGTTTGTTGGTTTATGTAATCACAAAGTTCTGAGCACAACTCCTTGAAGTTTATTAATTGCACTTCTTACCTCAGTACAGTTTTGCTGTGAGTTCTAAAAATCTGATATTCAATTCTGCTTCACTTTGAATGCCTCTTCTCTATTACTCATCAAATAAGATTCAAAGCATAAACAGAACAAGGTGGCACAAACTAGCTCCCAGCTCTGAATTCCTGACAGTACAAACTGGTCTGTAATCTATAGTTTAAAAAAAAAAAAAAAAAAAGTGCAGCAGCAATGACTTCTTGTTATTGTTACCTTTATATGAGAGGTTACAGCCAAAAACTGCCCAGATTCCAGACAGTACAAGAACAGTCACACATTCTCCTGCCAACTTACAGCATGTTAGGACAGGGATAACTTTCTGTAAGAGGACAACATGGTTGAGGCTTTTTCAGAGCAACAATTTTTTAAGGAGTGAGTTCAGAAAGACAACTTATATTCACTGATAAACCAATAACCAAACATTTGGCATGCAACCTGCATGTTCCCAACCAGACAGACACCCGTTTCCTCCCCTCTTGCTCTTGTGTGATGCATCATCTTTTCTGAAAATCTCAAGCTCTGGCTGATGTCCTCCAGGCAAGCTCATTCTCCCTTTTTATTTCTCCAACCACCTGGCTCCTCCAGCACTAGGCTGGACCTCAGCTTCTGCCAGGGACCCACTGTCCTCCCTCTGATCTGTGCTGTCCTTTGAAGACAAGACTTGAAGTTTCTTCCTGAGAGATGCCCACTGAGTGCCCACCAAAACCAAACTGCAGGCACCAGGCTGCAAAGCCTGCAGCCACCTTCTGCCAGTGTCATCAGGTGAGGCAGGCACTCAGCACCCTGAATGAGCAGAGCAGGAGGAGCCAGTGAATTGCTGACATTTCCAGGCCTGAGCAGAGACCTCTGGAGCATCAGCTCCTTTCCAGGTCAGACTGGCTGCTGCCATGGACACTGATGGGGCAATTATGCTCTCCTTACAGTGAGTGCTAGGAAAACAGGCAGAGAGAAGGAAAAACATATTTCTAATACTTCACAAACTCCTGGGTCAGAGAAACCTGTTAGTCTAGCTTTTCAATTTTTTTTTTTTCTTTTTTTTTTTTTTTTTTTTTTTTTTTGGTATGTGTGACGTTTTTGTGTAGTATGTGTTTTGTTTTAATTATTTTATCAACAAGATTAAGATTCCTATCTCTAAGATATTTTCTTAAAGCTGAACAATCACTGCTAGTTACGGAACCTGGGGAGAAGAAACAGACTGAAGAGCTTGTGGTGTTTGCACAGCCTGGCTGACATTCCCACCAGAACTACAGTGCACGTGTGCTCTCCTCCAGCTGGCCAGGTGGGCAGCCTCCTCTGCAGCCAATCCTCTGTTTTGATCAAGTAATTTAGAAAAACTCATGAATTAACAAAAGACTCTCTTCCACCCAAATTTAGTTTCTCTACTCAAAGAGCAGGTTTTGTAAGGCAGAAAGACTGAAGTGGAAATAAAATGAAACAGCTTAGGGTCATCAAAAAAAACCCCAACATACCATGTACCTAATTTTAACAGCACTTTCAGACAAAGACCATGGTATTCAAAGATTTTTCAGTGTTCCTGGGAACCTTTTGACTTCAAATTGCATAGATTTTGTGCTGTTTTTAACATACCACTGCTCTTCTATGGTTTTCCCCACAGAGCTGCCTTGACTTGACAGCAAAAGTAACACTGCTATTTTTTCAACAACAACAACAAAAAAAGGTTTCAATCTCCTATACTCTTTCTCTGACCCAGTGAACCTCTTCTGTAACTTTACACCAGAGAACAGCCCTGCTCTGTGTTTCAATCTTATTAAATGCTTTTAAGATTTTAATCATTCATTCATTGGCTGCTAAGTGAATATTATATCCCTTTCCTGTAGGCAATCAGATACTGTAATGCTTTAATGTTAAAACTTGTTACTGCTGCATACAAAAAAGTAACAAATAGTTTCTTATTCAGTGCTGGACTGGTACCCAGAACACCACCCAGCCATATGCAAATATCCCGCAGGCACCTTTAGAAACAGAGTTTATCCAACAATATTTGAAAACAAAATTGCAGAGGACAATGCTTATAATGAAAAAACAGGCAGAGTTGTAAAACAATAACTAGCAGTTGTGACTTTGCATTTTTATGGATAAACACTAAAACCATATCAGTGCAGCCCAGTGGCATTTTTAACAGCCTGAGCAAAAGGCTCCACTACTATTGATTATTTTTTGCTTTTGCTTTGCAGTTTTCTTGGTAAAGATACCAATGATATTGCTGATAAACACCCTGGTGCTCTGTCATTGCGAGGAGCAGCAAACTGGGAACTGGAGTAACTCTTGTACTCTTTCTCAGGCATCTCCTTTTTGGCAGCTGCTAGAGACAGGAAATTGGACTGGATGAATTCTTAGCCTGGCTACTCTGATGCTCCTGAGATTTTGAAACCTTCTGATAAACAAGCAGAGCACAACAGGCAGCAGAGTGGGTGCTTCTCCAGCTGCACTGCAAGCTCAGGAACCTGTGGCTGCTGCTCCTCTCCTGACCAGACACTTCCACTCCCACCCCAATGCCCCCCTTAGCCCCTTGCTGCCACAAACACATCTGTACTCCACAGACATTAAGTTTATTTTTTCCAGGATCTTTTTGAAAGCTGAACTCCTCACTACATATTACCATGAGGGCACACAGATGCATATGCAGAGCAGGGGGCAGCACCAAACCATGAGCAATCATGTAATCATAACCTCAAGTATTAATGTATTCTCAGTTTCTTTTAAATTAATCCCTATTTTAAAATACACAGTTACCATCATTGTAAGACTGCATCCTATGCCTTCAAAATACAAAGTTTTTAATGTTATGATTCTTCACTAATGCCTTCCTTTATGAAAATATGTCAAAATTGTTTCTCTTTATGCAGGGCTAAAGCACTTGCTCTGCATTGTTATGATTCAACAGTGTAAGCAAATAAGTAATAGAAAATTCTTCTTTACCAAACCTCTGGTTTTGTTTTCCTTTCCTGGATTTTCTTTCTAACTCCAAGGATCTGACCCCAAGCACAGCAAAGTCAATGAAACTCTTTCCACTGTCTTCATCAGGTTTTGGGTCATGAGCAGAGCTGGCTCCCCCCACCCCTCTCCCTCCACAGCAGCAAAACAGAGAGAAGAACAACCTGCTGAGAGGTAATACTGATTTACAGACACCTGAGAGACAGAACCATCACACACAGATACCCTGTAAACTGAGCTCAATCTATTGGCAGTTCATATAACTTCATGGCTCAGGTTTCTTTACAACTGTAACAACTTTGTTGTTGTTGTTTTCAGTAAGACAAGTTTTTCTCCAAGTTATTAAGTCCTTTAAATCACTGGGTATCTCCTAGTCTGTCATCAAATAATAAAGAACACAATACACGTATAAAAAGTCAGAAAGGAATCTAATGCACTTCCACCAAGATGGTTCTGTCGGTTTTGCAGCTGGGATCATGCACTACAGGTTAGTGAGACAAAGTAGCACAGGACAGTTTTTGAACTACTATCTACTAAAAATAGTGTTTTAAAAACCTCCTTGCTACAGAAACATCTGAGTTAAAAGTAGGGAGCATGGAAGGCAGATGGGGAATGGAACAATTCTTGCCCTAGCAGCAATTCAGTGAAGGTTTTTCCTTCAACAACCCCCCAGGCATTTTAATTCCTACAGCATTCAATATTCCATGAAAACAAACAAATAATGGATTAGTCTTCATTTACTTTAATGAAGAAATTTTGAATAAACACTCTCAGCATAGCAGTTTTATATATATTCTCAGCTTTTCTGAGATCACTGTAATATTTGGATTCCACATATTTTGGTTAATCAGGAATCATATAATCATATAAAATGAAAATGAAAATACATTTGGCAAGATAACAAAATGGGAGTTCTCGCCAACAACTACACCTGGCTCACAAGATAACCCAGTGACAGCTTCTAGACAGATTTACTATTTATAACTGAAACTCACCTTAAAAAAAAATGTGAACTAAAGATGCAAACCTAACCTGAAAAACAGATTTTTAATGAACCAGACATTCAACTTTCTTCTCTTCAGCAAGATGTTTTGCAGGACATCCTTTCAAGAAAATATGTACAACCAAACAATGGCAACAAAAGGGACTCTGAAGACTTTTGTAGATTAATTTTTCTATCTATAATTGTCATATTGCCAAAGTAATGGGGAAGGTATAAGCAATTCTTTAAACAGTTGTGTTTTAATTCTGATGCCAAATCCTTTGGTTATGAAGAATTTTTTTGACTGAGTTGAAAGTCTATCACAAGTACACAGAAAGACCTAGGGCAAGAACAAAGGTGCAGGGCAGAAGCTCGTTTATTCAGGCTTGTCAAGTTAAATCTTGTAAAATATGTACACATTTAATTGTTTTCATAATTTATATGTTTCAAGCATGGAGGGTGCCTCCTGAATAATTTAGTCAGAAGGAAAGCACCAGTTCTGGAAGTCCTGTCTGATCAGTGAAGAAATCACTGATTTCTGGCACAGTCTGAAGCTTTAAAAAAAATTATTATTTTTTTTTTAAAGTCACACTACGCACAGACTATTTGGAACCACAGAATTTTTTCAAGCAAAAATATCTCCCAACAGCAGCCTGAACTTTGCAAGCAACCCTAACAGGGGGTTAGACACATTATAAAGGATTAAAGCAAGCAATAAAGTAAAGGGGAGTAAAATGAGGGGCAATAAGCATGTGGGAGACACTGTAATTGAAAAAGGATTATAAAATGAGGTACCACTTGCAATAACTGCAATAAAACGGTTAATGAAAGCACAGCACAAATCTGGTTTCTCTCTCTTGTTGTCACTTATTTCTCTGAATGACTGGATTTGCTGCCTCTTTTCTTAAAAAAAAGAGAGATTACAAAAGGGACACCTGGAAAAACACGGATGTGATCTTTCTAGCTCCAGCCTCTGTCCCTGACCCCCCCAAGCACACTCATCACTGCCCAGGCTCCTCCCCATCTTCTTTCTTTCCTCAAAAGCAGCTCCTCTGAGCCACAGGAATGCCAAGCCATTCTTTCAGGTAGCTCAGCCTCACTACTTCTCCTTTCACGTGTCAGGATGTGCCATTCAACAAGAGCTTTGTAGGTACACGTTGGGAGGGGTGTTTTTCAGTATCAATACTAGGAGTGCACACAAACCGAGAACAAAACAGGGAGTTCTCTGTACCAGCCTACAAAGTTCCCTGAGACCATTTTATCACTTTTACACCAAAGTTTTGGAGAAGAAACACAACAGCCTACATGGAGCTTTCTAGACTCTGAGCCATTAATGGTGTTCACAAAAAAATACCCTTTTCTGCTAATATCCTAAAGCAAGGTGTTGGGCAAGTCTCCCAGCAGCTCTGGTACATCCAAAAGGTACGAGATGACTTCACCTGCCTGGTAACCTGGTTTGCATTCTGTAGCTGAGGAAGCAAACACGAAGAGCTGAGTGAGTAGTAGCTCATGATGAGTAAGGCAGTGTTACTACATGAGAAAGTGTTACTCCATGTGAAAAATATGCTTTAAGAAGTTTGTCTCCAAGTATGCATTTCACGTAGTTTCTCACAGTTGAAAGTAAATCTTCAAGAAAATAGCAGGACTGATACATTGCCCCTTGGGTATACAGAATTCAGCCCTTACCTTTGGCTAAGCCAAAATGCATTCAAGAAGTAGGATACATAAATGAAATCACCATTTATGTCCTCAAATTTGACCAAACCACTAAAAAATGACCCTCGGAACAAATGCAAGAAAAAAAAAAAATAAAAATCATCCCTCTCAGAGTTTGCTGTCTGGGAAAATATTGATCAAATTATTCCATGGTATAAAGATTGACTTCTTTAGCATTACCAGAAATTCTGCAACATCCACACTGACAACAGAATGCAGTTTAGGCATGACATCTACTCAGGGATGGAAAAAATGGACTAACTAGGAATTATTCTGGGACAAGAGAAGCTTTGGTACCATTTTCTGCCATAACAAAAATAAGTGCAGATGTTTTGGGGAGGTCTGATCTGCTCATAGTTGTCAAGCAGCAATTAGGAAAGGATCAAAACGTCAAAGGATATTCTGAGAGATCAAATGCAAACCAGGAATCATAACAACTCACTGAAGGTACTCCTGGGACAAGTGTTTGAAACAATACATTTTGTTTTCTTTTAATACCAAGGTCCCCGAGCCTTTTCCCAGAAACACAACTAACAATTTTATAGCACAAAAGGCAATGTGATAGTAAAACAAGGACCAGAACAATCAGAAAAAGTGTTCTTTTCATCATATCTGCTGTCCAAAAACCAAGCACTAAGCAATCTTAGAGCCTCTGCTGATGCAATCAGTGCTTCATGGTAGAACCCTGGGCTCAAGTGTTCCTCAAAAAGCATTCCACAACAATCTTGAAGAATTGGATGGGTGATTTCTTCACTCAATGTTATCCAGTAATAAATATCACATGGCAACAGCTGTATTAGCTGCTTACCTTGCAAAGAGGGTTTCTGTTTTCTCTTATTAACAAAAGAACACTAAAAGGGGATCCTTGCATTATGTCCCACTTCCAAAAATTAAAAAAAAGTTGCCAAAAATATAATCTGTTTATCATTAGTGGAAAAGAATTTCCTGGGGGAAAGGCAGCATCCATGTAGTTTCCACTATCTGCCACACAGAGTATTTGGGAAACAAACATTCTTTTCCCTGTGATGGCAAAACAAGCTATAAGAGCAAGATAAAATGTTTCACAAGTTTGGGCTTTATTCCAAAGCCCCTACATATTAAACGCAGCCATCAGTTGGATCATCATGTCTGTTTTCTAAAGAATATAATAGATGGAAAGCTGAATCTTGAGCTGTTTTTCATTTAACAGGAAACAGACAAAGTAGCATCACAACAGTAACACTCAGAGAGTGATCCTGACAGATCCTGAACTGATCCTGAAAGCAGAGCTCCTTCTTGGTGGATGCTTTTTTCTTCACCAAAACCCTGGAAGTGCCTCACTTTCAGCAATGATGCAGAACTCAGTTTGCATCTCTATTATGCACTATATATTTTTAAGGTATTTACAAATTAAAGAGAAAAATGTTCCATGGCAACTGGATACACAAAGCTTGTACACAGCCCTGTCAGACCAATCTGAACATACACACACAACATACACAGGCACCTGTGTGCAAGGAGCACACACACACAATATTTGAAAAAGTAGCTTCTGCCACTCATGATGAAGAAATGCAAACCATTCTGAATGTCGTCCTCTTTCTCAGTTATTTAAAATTAATTAAAGTTAGAGCTTCGCATACTTCAATTTTTAACATTAAAAATGCTTTTTCCTCTGAAATGCTGTTATAACTGGAATAAGTTGAACACAATATGCACAGATTCACTTGTCCCAAAATAAAAACTGTGAGGTGGATAAAAATCAATGAACTTATCAGAGGCAATCTGGTAACTTCCCTGCCTCAACATTCAAACCACCAACACTAATACCCTCTTGAAAAAACACAGCTTTTGGAAAGGTTAAACCTGTGAGGTCCCCATCGGAAAGTCCCTGAGTAAATTGTAACATGTGATGATGACATTCCTGTGTCTTTTGGAGCCAGCCAGGGGAAGTAAGGGTAGGTCATTATAAGCCACTTGCCTTTACAACCGGCTGTAAAAGACAATGAGGACAGGAAGCTTCCCACCGAGATCAAGGTGCACAATCCCCAGCTAAAAATAAACAAGCCCTAATAGTCACATCTGCTGGAAAATATCATTGGAGCCTGAATTCCCAGGTGCTGGAGCAACGGGAAGAGAATGCCTCAGTCCAGCAGGCTCCCAAAGGGTCACAGAATAATAATGACAGGGATTGGCAATGATCAATCTTCGTGTTAATGTGGTATATAAAAATATCAGCATGCTAACTTGGTATACGAGGAAAAAAAAAACAGAATGAAAATAAAAATTCGGATTAAAACAATTTAAGCCTGAAAAGTATTAATGGCTAATACATGTCACTCTCCCACAAACTTGGCTGCACATTGTAATCTGAGAGCTATCTATAACACACTCATGCTCTTGGACACATTTTCCACACTATTTGAATATATCCTACCCCTAAAATTATTCTGGCATGACATTAAGGAAGTTGTGGCTCAGGTGGTAAATCCAGGACCATCTTTAAAGGCAAACTAGCAAATTAAGCTTTATTCAAATCAAACTGGAAACCACTGGTTGTTTATAAAACTACCCTTAAGTACAAAAGGCATTTAAAGCTTTTGTTGACTGCCTAATAGCAGGAGCTATATTCTGGTTCCAAAGCGTTCACATTACAATATAAGCAGCCCTCACATATCCCCATCAGAGGCAGAGTTCAAGATGCAGCCAAGGCCCCCAGAAGCAGCTGGATTCTCTCTCAGCTTGCAGTGTCTTGCACTCATTGCAGTGGCACTCCCTCTGTGCACATCACCCTTTGAGCTCCAGGTCCTGCAGGTGGGATACAGCTCTATCATTCTCTCTTCCTTTCCCATACTACTTTTTGCATTTCCTCCCAACAAAGCTAAAAAAAGCAATGAAGCAAAAGGTTTGGTTTCCCCCCAGCCCCACTCCTGCAGAGCACTGGATTTTTTAAAAAAAGTTCAATATAGCATTCAAACCACCTCAGTCCAGTTCATAGCACATAGATTCAAGCATATAACAAAAAAAAAAAAAAAAAACCAAAAAAAAAACCAAAAAAAAAAAAGAGAGAGAGAGAAATAAAACCCCCCTGGTCTTACAGTCTACAGAAACAGTAGGGATTAAATGTCAAAAGCAAGTCTCTCAGTGCTTCCTGCCACCACGTCAAATAAAGGCTGCTTCCAAGCCAAACATCTGCTTTGTCTGTCCCAAACAGGAACTCATGAGAAGGAAATGGAGCACCCTTTGCCACGGTGGTCAAAAGACAACATTTTTTAAATGCCACTCTATTCAACAATTTACCTGTACAATGTCTGAAAGAGCGAGTATTAAAAAAAAATAATTTAAAAAAAATTATTCTCTTTGGACTCTGTTCCTCAAGGGCTTGCATCATTCATCCATCACAAAAATGTTGCATTGGCAAGAATATCCACCCCAGCTAATGCTTTTAACAGAAGTTCTAGTTCTGCATACATTACTTCTGAAAGAAAAAACCAGACTGACATTTATTATGTGCACTTATATATAGGACCCTCTCTCTTGTTTGCTCTCTAAAGTACCAGATTATACAAAAATCAGGTGTTTCAATGACATTAAGACTATTTTAGGGTCACAGTTCTCTATGAGTCTAATGCTATCAAGCTCCCAGAATGCCAACAGAAGATTCCATAGCAATCCAATTTTTACTCCTCTTGGCTCCAACAAACAAACCACCACAGGATGGTTTTAAGGGACCTTAAAAGCTCATCCAGTTCCATCCCCCTGCAGGGGCAGGGACCCCTCCCACAGCCCAGGTTGCTCCCAGCCCCATCCAGCCTGGGCTGAGACACTGCCAGGGATGGGGGAGCCACAGCTCCTCTGGGGAACCTGTTCAAGTGTGCCACCATCCTCATAGCAAGGAATTTCTGCCTAATATCTAATGTAAATCTGCCCTCTTTCAGCTTAAAACCATAACCCTTTGTCCTACCACTACACTCCCCTATAAATAGTCCCTCTCCAGCTTTTCTGTAGGACCCCTTCAGATACTAGACAGCCACTATAAGGACTGCTCAATACAATAATACTATTGTAGCTTAAAGTAAGTACTGAAAATTGATATGGCAAATTAAAATATTTACAAGCATGTTTATAAGGCCACAAATGAACAAAAAGCCTCAATAAGTTTAGCATCTCTTATGACAGTGTGATCTCTCTTAAAAGAAGATAGTGAGTTCTCTGGAATGGCGATAAGGAACCAAAGGTTAAGGTCAAATTATTTATTACTAATAAATATGTGTGTAGTTTCTTCCAGTTTGGATAAATCAGCAGTGACATAAGACGTTCTATGTTTTTCAGGAGAACAAACCTGATAGTTTCTTTTTTTTCCTCTATCAGATAGCATTGACATAGTTATTCAGATCTTATAGTAGTACATGGCAAAACCAGACTCCAATAGTGAAAAGATTTTTAATAAAAAATATTTACTTAGTGTGCATTACTTTAAGGGAGCATTCTGTTAGGACTTGCTGGAGTTTTCAGTTGTTTTATCTTGCAAATCTCCTGCATCCATTTCAAGCCAAAGTCATGTTTCCACATGAAATACTAATATTCTCCTTTTACACTAGTGGGCATATTGCATTTCAACAAGCTGCAACTTGCTGTCAAGTGTAGCTTGCATTGCTGGGAAAATGTTATATTTTTAGGTCAACATTTGAATGAAAAGCCATCATTAAGCATCAGCAGACAGTCACCTTCTCTTTGCTTCTCTCAAAACACACAGCATAGGTATTAAATACTTAGAGAACCCAAGGATTTCTAGGAGATACTGCTCCTCACTAAGGAACAACTCGGTGGGGATCAGTGTGGTGTTGGTGCATGTTCTTTGGCTCTGCTCTTGACCAAGGCAATAGGGAAGCAGCAGACAGGAAACATGAATGGAGATATGCAGAACTGTTAAGTGATGAAGTATATTTTCTTTAAAAAAGGAAATACTTCAGGTCCTCAGTCCTGTTTTCTCAAATCTGCTGCTGCCATGGACATGGGAACATGTGGGACTTAGCTCCAAGCCAGACCACCTGGGAGGCTGATGAAAAGCAAGGAAGGCCTGGGAACCTTTGTATCACACTGGAATGAAAGACCTTTTCCCATCCAGCCACTCTTAATTGCTGTGTATTTCCTGGCTATCCCAAAGGAAATGAGTTGCTGCTCAATTCACAAGAGCCCTGTTCTGCGCTGACTTAAAAAAACAACCACAACCAAAACCAACAAACAAACACTAATAATAATAATAACAACAACAACAACAACAAGGGGGTAAAAAGCATAAAAGAGTAGCTAAACAAAACAGTTTACTGGTCTTAAAGAAGCTCTGTGACTCTTCTAATATGGCATGTATTGAAAGACTTTTTTTACAAGTGCGGTTGCTAAACTCATGGAGGACTCTTTCACTTCTATAAATCAAATAAAGAATTTTAAGTGGTACATGGCTACTGCTGTGAAGCATCATCACATGATGACAGGTAGGAAGAGATTACTATTTTCTAATTAATGCAATTATCCAATTTATTGAATCTGGTTTTAGGAGACAAAAAACTTTTGAGAAGCAATAGGCTTCACGGGACTTAGGGCACCATTAACCTGATAATTCCTCAAGTGTTTGAGTAAAGTATCAGACACAAAACTCTTAAGCTGAAATCTGGCCTTTTGTCACACATTAATTACTAAGTACCTTATGAGGGGAATAATGAGAGAAGGAGAAAGGGAAAAAGGGAGATAATGAAAGAACACTGGGGAACAAGCAGACATTGTGGTACCTCAGAAAACATGAAAATTATAGTAAAATGTTCACAAAAAAAAGGAAAACAAGAAAATGTGACCGTGTTTAGTAAAATCTAACAAGAAACTTAAACCATGGTCCTGGGAGGCACCAGTCACATCCCCTCCTCTGCACTAACAACTTGCTGTCACAGAAATCACAGAAAGATAGGGGTGGGAAGGGACCTCAAAATATCATCCAGTGCAACCCCCCTGCCATGGCTGATCCTGGTGTTTATTCTTTAGAGAAAAATAAAGAACTTGAAACAAATTTGATTTGAGGAACACATGATCCTTCTGCAGCTGGACTACCAAGAGTGCCAGCCACACAGAACTGATTTCATGCACAGGGGAGCTGGCACAATGGAGCACGGGGGACAGGAAAATGCAATAAAAAGTTAAACATTTGGCTCACTTCCCTTCCCTCCTGGAGGGTGGGCAATTCCCCTCTCCCTGTTAACCCCACATGCCTGAGTAAATGGGCAGCTCTACATCCAGCCTTGTCTAATGGTAAAGAGGACCCACATGAAGAACAACTCTCTTGCATGGATGCCTGCAGATTTTGGGTCTCATTGTCTGAAGGTGGAAGGTTTTACATTATTTTTATCTGCTAATTTTCATTGACTAATTGATATAATCAGAAGTGGACACAGAATATTTTAGATCATCTAATACCAAATATAAACAAGATACCACAACCAGATCCAACCACAGCTCCAGTTTCCCTGTATCATAAATTGAAAGTCCTAACACAAAGGACTGGTGCATGAAGTAGCCCACTCTCTCCAGCTCCCCTGCTCCTTTACAGGCTGAAGGCATTTACAGGTCATCCAGGAAAAAAAAAAAAAAAAAAATTGCAACCACAGTATTTGAAACAGAAAAGCAGGAATAGTCATTTTCCACTTCAAGAACCTTCTGGTCTTTGGTTTCTTGCACATAAGCCTGCCCTAGCTGCACAAGCACCCCTCCCTGGAGAACCACCAACACATGCATCCTTTACTACACTTGGATATTTGCAGCATTAGAGCGAGGGCAGCCCACCCTTACCCCACTTGTTTATAAGTATTGCTTTTGCCATACCAAGATGAGGATAGCCATTTCTTTGGGGAAAGCAGCTTGGCTATACTTGTGCTGATAAGCTTAGTTTTAGGCTTTAACAAAATGATGAAAATACAATGAAGATGCTCATATACATGGGCATGAAAACCTTCAATTCCATTATTTTACAATAAATGAAGGGTGTGTTTGTAATATTTTATTTTCTACTTCTCATAGCAAATAGACAATAGTAAGAAAAAGACATACTTTGGAAAGATTGCTAGTATTTCAGAATCATTAAGATTAATGGAAGGCTTCCAAACCAGCTCACTAATGTATCATGCAGAGCCTATTAAGCTTGACACAGTAAGCTTTTTTCTCATGGCCTTGACTGCAATGACTATTTAATGTATCTGGTGTGTGCTGTCCCCTAAGACCACAAAATAGACTTTATAAACTGTTAGGACAAACACTGACGTGCATCTAACTTTGTTTATCACTGAAGCCAGGCCAAACAGTGCTAATTGGAGTTTTTCTTCTAAACAGTGTTTACGTGCTAATTAGTCCACTTCCTAAACTAAATGTTCCAAGAAAAACTAAGAATGCATGGCAAACTGCCACCAAGTTGCAGTCTCATCAAGCACATTACTTCAGAGGCAAACAGTGACAGGTAGCAAATGGTGAATTCAAAAGGATGAACCAATGCATGCAGCTAAACAGGGAAAACCTCCACTGCCTGAGAAGGGAAAGTGGTTCCATGGTTTTAATGCAGATGGAACCAAAACATTTAGCTCCCAGCAGTGGCAAAAAACAGTGCTGTATACAAAAAACCTGTTGTTTGCAATGAGATGGAATGGCAAGGGTGAGAGTAGCTGCAAAAAAGTAATGTGCTGTATTTTTTATTTCAAGTGCACCATGCTATTATTATTTGTAATTTGGGCTACTAACAAAAACCCTTAAGAGGACATGACAGCCACAGGATTTAGAAAGCTAACTCATCCAAATCTCTGAAGACAAATTGAACCATTAAAATGACAAAAATTGTTGGTGTTTTACAGAACAATGGCAAGTCCATTTTGCAGCAGGGCGGGGAAAAAAAGGCTGAAAAAAGGACTGAAACTCCAACAAGAGCAAATGCTCACCTCCCTGCACACAGGAAGCTCCTGGGCAAGGACAGGTCAGGAGGACGAGATGAAGTTGTCACTAACAGGGAGACAAGTTGACAAGATCACAATAAGAAAGGAGGAGGAGAATGGTCTCATCCTTTCCAGGATGGCTACAGCTATGAGACAGTGGGCTCTGGTATATAATTGTTTTTTGTTCACCCTGCATATGATAAAATATTTTTTATTATATATAATTTAATAATTTAAAAAGAGAACCAAAATATTCAGATATGAAGGTTTTCAGTGCTTTTTTTCCTTTTAAGAAAAGTCACAGGCTACTTGCACAGAAAACCTGGTAATATGTTTTCATGCATCAGTCTCCATTCCAAGAAAGTTCTTCAGAGCACAGGCAGACAGTGCAAGGCGGAGTACAAAAGGACTTGGATCTCCAGACACCACTGTGTTATCAGTATCACTAGTAATCAGAAATGCCTTTTGCTCTGATTAATGAAAGGAAGAAAAACTCTTGACCTGGAATTTCAAGCTAACTTGGCAATTTTTTTCTTCTGACCCCATAGTGCTGCGTTTCATTTCACTCTGATGCTGAAAGACTTCCTCACCAGTGCCAGACACCCAGTCTGAGCTGCTCCGGATCCTCACAAACCTTATCTCCAGCCAGCAACTTCCTCTGCAACTACAAAGGAGACCTGCACCATGGCTGGCTCCCTGCTGCACCTCCAGACAATGCCAGAAGGAGCACAATCCTCCGAGCATACCTAGCTGGTCCCACACACCTCAGGAGTCCCATTTCTGTACCCCATGCCCCACACACCTGGGGCTAAAAGGGGCTCCCTCCCACCACTTGTGCCGTCAGGGCCTGGGACCCTGCCCAGGAAACACATGCCAAAGTCTCCAGAGGGCTTTGCTCCTTCCTACACACCCTCTCAAACACTTTCCCCCTGGTGAGAGCAGCAGGCTCTCTCCCTCTTAAGGAGGGAGATGTGGGGAAGAGGAAAGCAGAAGATATCATTCTGTCACTCAGCAGCAGGGTACTGCTGCAAAATACCCCTCTCCTGCTGTCAAATTTTTAACACCACTCTAGAAAAATTGGTGGTTTCTCCTCCCCACAGCTTGATCTTTCCTAAACCACAGGATCCTCATATGATCTTTCCTAAATCACACATTTCCACTTCTGGAAGCTGCCTTCTTTTTTAATTCATTGGTTTCTCAGCCACCAAACACCAAGGGGTAGCACTCCTTAGAGATTATGATCATAAGAAAACAATCACTCCCAATGGCTCAGCACTGTCAAAAGCTAGCAAACACCTCATAAGCTATTAAAGCTGCTCCTTCAAAACCTTCAGCTGAAAAGACAAGTAATTTCACTTGTTTATTAGAAGGTTCCTATATCAAACCACATTTTTCTTTAATTCAACTCTTAACCACCAGTCTCATAAAAGGAATAAATTGCCTCTCCTAAGATGGGGAAACCCATGTAGAACCCAAGGCTACTTATTTAATTCACAAACACAATTTCTGGTAAACAGTGTCTGCAGCTTTGTTTACACTTGTGGATGCCAAGGGATATACTCACAAGAATGTATAATCAGCAACCTGCAGAATATAATGAAGAAGAAAGGCCAAGGCTCCATACGTGGAATATAAGTCACATGTAATTGGCTTCAGAAGACTCTCAAAAAAGCAAATCCATCAGAAGATTCAATAGTTATTGCAGCTTTGTGGAACCGCTTGTTTTAGCTCTGGGAGGAAAGGACTTTGATGTGAAAAGCTGATTCTGTTGCCATGAATTATTTTGAAGACTTTTTTTTTCAATTTATCATTTATTTTCACTTTTTGAGAAAACTACTCTGTCTCAGTACCTCTCTCATTACTAATCTATTCATGTGTAAAACCTCAAATAGTAAATGATTACTGGAAAACTGACAGTCTCAGGTAAACCAAATAAAAAGCAAAAAAATTGAAAAGGGTAATACAACTGGAAATTTCTTTATGAAGGTGTTAAATTTTGCCAGAAGTGACAAAATGAGAGTCAGCTAACGTGAACAGGAAGGGTGGGACACACTAATATGGAGAAATAGACTGCCAGGGAAAAGACAAGAGAAGAAGTACAAAAAGAGAGGGAGAAAAAGCAGGAGGAAATCTGAAAGCATGAAGTCAACAGAATTAAGAAAGGTCAAGCTGAGAGCAAGAGAGAGATTCAGGCACTGAATAGGCCAGTGTTCACAAAAGGAGCAAGTCAGAAGGGAAAGCATCATTAATGGTGGAAAAGGACAAGTTGTGGTTCAGAGAAAAACAATTGAGAAAGATTAGGGGGAGGGAGAGGGAACCCACACAGAGTTTGGTAAAGACTCCAGTGAATGGACTAAAGAGTGAACAGGAGATGCTGTCCTAAGAATAGCAAGATAGCTCAAACAGGAAAAAAAAAAAAAAAGATTCCAGAAACACCAGAATATAGTTGATTTTGACCTTGGAAGTGGAGAACTTGTCTGAAATCTCAGATTACTTTAGGCATTAAAGTACAACTTGGCCTTGGACGTAACAACTTTGTCCAACTGTTGTGGGGTTTTTTTGGTTTTTTTGAACTTACAAGAAGACAAAGTGTAAAGACTGACAGTGAAATAAATGAGTTTTGAAATAAAATAAAAAACAAACAAAACCCACAATCTATGAACTTTCTATCATCACCATAATTTTAGCACCTCTGACATTTCTTAAACAATTTTGCCACTCCACTGCTTTCTGTTTTTCAAGCAAATCTATGGATAAAGACCACAAACAGGAAAACAAATAGATTTTGAGTATGTGGGGGAAAAGTGAACATAATGACAATCATACAAGGTAACTACACTTATAGACACACAGGAATGAAGCCTCAGAATTACAGCACACACTGAAACTCAGCAGCTACAGTCAGAGAAATGAAAGGACATCTCCTTTCAGCAGGAAACTGAACATCTGAGACGATGGCTCTGAAAGTACAAAGCAGCACAAACATCAATCTGCAGTACCCAGTGCTAGGACTGCTGCAGCCATCCAAGATGCATTTCATAACAGTCTCTTCAACAGGATACAGGACAAGTGCTATCTTTTACAAATCGGGATACAAAGG
This sequence comes from Heliangelus exortis, assembly GCF_036169615.1. Lineage (NCBI taxonomy): Eukaryota > Metazoa > Chordata > Aves > Apodiformes > Trochilidae > Heliangelus > Heliangelus exortis. The sequence goes on from NC_092431.1 coordinate 22,093,851, forward strand.
GAAAAAAAAACAAAACAAGGTTCCTGGCAAACATATCACATTCTAGATCCAGGAAACATGTGCCTGGAAGTTCTTCCCTTTCTTAATGTATTTCTCTACACATCTTCTCTTTCTTGCAGACCCAGATCACGATGATCATAAAATACAATTTCCAACACAGGACATACCAGTAATTAATCCTGTCCCATAAATTGCCCTACTGATCTGTTCTGCATTTGGGATTATAACAATTCTTTGGCCTATCACTGGAAATCGATATTTTCTGGAAAAAATAAATAAAGTAACAAATGAATGTTTACAGCAGTCCTTACATCCTGAGCAACACTTTAAGTGGTGCAATTGCTCTTAAGGACCATAGAGCCAGAGTGTGCCACATCATTCCCATTTCATAGAAACCTGAGGAACTACATAAAGAAACCAGGCCTGGGAAGCAGAGGACAAGACTGAGAAAACATGTATTATTCCCCAGAACAACATGTCTAGTTAGCTACAAAAGGGGTAACTGAAAAATTGTAACCCAGTTAGTTCAGGTATATATATATTACACTACTTCATAAGTATTTCCTGATAATAGTGTATTGGATATATTTCTTTAAGAAAATTTAAATGAAAAAAGCAAGATAGTTAAATTGCTAACTGCATAAATAGGAGTAAAAGGTGCAGCAGTTGAAGAGATTCTTATGAAAGAGCTACACTAAGAAGTTTGCAGCTAAGGTCTCATTAATACTTCTATTTTTCCTTGTGAACTTCACCATGGCACCAAACCATGTTTGAATTTTTTCACCATGTTTGCTGCCATTTTGGTGGGTTTTCCTCTTGGGAAGCTGCGGGGCAGACACAAAGCCCTAGTGAGGATTTCACTTCACTATGAATTAGTGTCTAACACTGAGAATGCCTTTCATCATCAGCATGTACTGCCTTCAGGTGCCTATAAATTCCTCTCAGTCTTTATGTAGCACATGTCTATCAGACCATGTCATCAATTTTACTGCAGGCAAGAGGCAGACACACCTCTTCCTGAGACACAGACAACACAACAATTACCACAGCCACTCTTGCATTATCATTTCATATCAGCTCACTGCCAGCTGCTCATCACCCGTGACTCCCTGTGGAAAACACACCAGGCTCTCCTCACATCACTGCTGTGAGGGCTGTAAGGCTACAATGGGCCCATCACCACCTTTGATGCCACTCACCAAACACATCTGTGTGGCAACCATGCCCCTTCCTGCCTCTCCTTCTACTGATATACAATGATAAACAAACCATATTCTAAAAGATAGATTTTTTAAAATTTTGTTATGACTTCATTAATCCTGTATAGCCTTTTCACTCACCATGCCAAGCCTACATGAAAAAAAACAGGCCTTATATGCTATCTGAACAGAAATGAGCAGCTAACAAAAACTGTAAAATAACAATAAGTACCTTCAACATTTTAAAGCAACTCTGTGCTGAACTTCTTGGAAAATAAGTTATTTTGTTAAAGAAGAGCTGTTTTCTCTTCTGAACGTTAAAAAAATAGTACATAAACACACGTATCCCTTCAGGGACAAGGCAACACAAGAGAAGGGAGAGACAGTGCTCAACGTGGAGGGTCACCAACTTATGCTTGCCAATTGTCAAGAGAAATCTAAAGCTGTAACAATTAGTTAGACATGCTGGTACCATGCAGCTCCTCAGCTGGCAGGAATGGCTGTTCATTCACACCACCCTTACCCTCAACCAGTTCTGAGACTCTTTACTTAGACACAGCCAACAAAGGGATCAACTATAGTGTTGTCTGCCTGAAGATCCCATCCTTCACCTAAACTCCTATTGTAGGGTCTAATTCTGATCCCAGGTAAAATCTGCACTTCCACTGAAAAACAACTACTCAGATCCTAGACTTGGATCCTGAATTGAACACTATACACACAAGCATTTCCAGTATTTTCCAGTTTAAATTCCGCTACTGGTGAAGGCAACTTCAGTAGGACAAAAGCATATATACAATTAAAGTAGTAGCCCTCTGCCAGAACAAGAGCTTAAATACAGGGGACTATAAAGACAAACCTTCCCATATGTTTGAAACCCAGAATGTATCCTGAACAATGCAGGGAGCAACCTCCACAAATTAATTTTAAGACTGACTCAGTAGCAGAGTTGTTTTGGGAAGGCAAAGATCTGAAGAAAAGGCTTAACTTCTCAGGGTTGCTACTTTACCATTTTCAGAAGGTCAATTAAATTTGTATAAAGAAAAATGCCCCCCTCACTCATCAAGAAAAAAAAAAAAAAAAAAGAAAAAAAAGGGGGACAATGAGAACAACAGAACATCCCTGTGCAGAGCCCAGGAATACTTCTCACAGGCTGTAATACTCAAACAACAGGTGCCAGCCACAGGTCCAGGTCTTAATTACCTGATAAAAGCCCAGACAGACAATGAAAAGCTGTTGGGAGTCTCAGGCAAGTTCCTCCCCTTCCTCCAAAGCACTGTGATTGACCTTGTCAGTCCTAACCCACTACAATTAATCCCAAGTAAAATCAGTTCAGTTAAACCACCTTCATGACTCAAATTACGATGCTTGCTTTGGCACAGGAGAAGAATTAGTGAATAATTCCATCACTTCATCTCAGCAGCAACTCCTAGCTCAGGGGCAGGAAAGTCACACTGCCTGATAACTCCCTGCCTGCCAATCCATACTTTTAATGCATACAGGAACAGATTGCTGTAGTCATGAGATTAAGCTAATTAATGCTGGTAAGCACCTTTTTTAATGTATCAAGTAGAAGCATTTCATAGAGTCATAGAATGGTTTGGGCTGGAAAGGGACCTTAAAGATCATCAAGTTCCAACACCTCCCACTGGACCAGGTTGCTCCAAGCCCCATCTATCCTGGCCTTGAACACTTCCAGAGAGAGTGAAGCCACAATTCCTCTGGGTAACCTGTGCCAGTGTCTCACCACCCACACAATAAAGAATTTCGTCCTAATATCTAATATAAATCTACCCTCGTTTTGTTTTTTGGGTTTTTTTTTCCTTTCCTCTCTTGCGCTTTTATAATTTTCTTTGTCTCAACAACAATCTGGATGGAGAAAAACCAAAACACTCTCCTCTTTCACCACTCCTCCCACACAGATTATCTACTTTTAATCACAACTAACACTTAAAACAGACATTAGAAAGGAGAGGCTACCCCTCTATAATTATGGAGTTTGATAATTACCTGGTAACTTGTAACAGACCTGTTCTCAATGCATCTTCCTTCCTCTCTCCCTTGATAATGTAATCTAATCTCCTGGCTATGCTTTCATCTGGCATCCAATGCTGCACATTGTTTATCAAACAACAATCTCTTCTTAGGTAATGACAGAACAAAGGTAAGGAAGAGCAACTTTGGTAAAACTACAGCACTTACCACTTCAAAAGTAACTGCATTGGTATAATTTACCCTGAGCTTTTTTTCTTCTTGAAGGTCTCGTATTGCTCCTCTAAGTGAGACCTTGACCTATCTTTCCCTCTTTCCTGGAATCTATGTATTTACACACTGCAGAAGCTATTCTGCAAAACGTCAGCAGTGGGAATCAAAATTAAAGCCAGGGATCCCAAATACAGGAAGATGAGATGTGCCATGGATGTCTTCATATTTGAAAGCACAGGCACTTTCTGTGACAAGAAAACCACAAGCCTTTGGTTACTGCATTGTCACTTGTATCAAGAATGTGTAACTGGGTTTTCTTAAATGCACATTTTACTCTCTTAATAGAAACTTTAAAATTCTGATAAGACTAAACACAAGTTACATTCTCAAACTTCTTAAACTTCAAAATGGGAGAGAGATCCTAACCAAAATTTCATCATCATCATCATCATCATCATCCTATTTCATTTCCTCCCTATCGCCTGCATAACAACCATGAATAATTAGATGGATTTAGGTTGTTTCTAATTGCAACTATTTTTAAGGGGTTACACTACCCAATCACAATGGGAATAACAGTGCTGCAATTAGGCCTTGACAGCTTTTGCACCTGAACCTTTCAGTGAGATCCTCTCACAGCAATTCCACTTACATCCCCCTGACAAAATACTGGGCTATGGGAGGATACCCAAGATAATTCAAAACAAGTTAATTCTGGTACCCGCCTTACAGTTCAACTAATGCAACCCTCAGACTAAGTACAGACTCATTTCTCCACACCCTAAGAAGAGGAACACTACTTTTTTTCTCCCCAAAATTGTCTGGAGCCAGACAACACAAAGCTGCTGTGCCCTGGGCTAGAATGAAAGGAGGGAATGATAGGAAGGGGGTGCCTGTTTACAATTACTCCATTTCTGGGTTTAATGAATCTTTCTGAATGACCACTAAGCACTGGTTTTGTTCTTTAGAACAAGGGAGCTATTACTGGAGGACTAAAAAAGGAAGGAAAAGGGAAAGCAAAAGGAAAGCTGCCAAACTCAAAGGCGTTTCAAACATTTCAGCTGTGTGTCCCAGAGGTGATCTGCTCCACAGGCATGAGGCTCTCCCTACCTACTGGTAGTCTCTCTTCTTTTCCTTGACACACTAAAATGAAACAGCTGAGATAAGGAGGGACAGGAGAATCTCACAACTAAAGTAAAAATTCAGTTATCTACTAAAAAACGAAGAATTAAATTATGCAGATTTGGCTACTACTGTCACTTGCAAGCAAGCCTTCCAGAACCACGTGTCTGACCTCAAGAGGAAGTGATGGGCGTTCCCTGCTGGTTGCCCTCCTCAAAAATCTCATCTGCCATTCCAGATAGCTACACCAGTAACACCCAAAAAAGAGCACAACCCCTGTTCTGCCTCCCTGCTGCACAGGGACACTTCCCCTCTTCCTTGCAGGGGACAGAACATCACAAATTGCACTGGGCCAGGGATTTCAACTGAGGGACCAACAACTTGCAATCCACCACAGGCAACCTTGAGAGACTTTGCTGCATATCCTGAGTATTTCACAGAACAACCTGGCTTTCTGGGTTTTTTCCTAGGCTGGCAAGGTTGCAAAGCATCAGACCCTTCTTAGTTCAGCAATCTGATAAGCAGAAAATGGTATTTTAGTTTTAGTTCTTACTGCATCTTAGTTAAATACTGTCCTGTCTTATAAGCTCAGGGAAGAGTATATTTTACTGTTAACCCAGAAGTATAGAAACATCCAATACGTTTTCCTTCAGCAAAGTTGTCTCAAAAAATTATATAAAAGTGGCATTACATGATTCGTTTTGTGTGGTGTAGCATAAATACTCTTAAATACTTAAAACAGGAGAAAACATTTTTCTTTTTGGACTTCTTTGACATTTAGTGGAGCAATAAATCAGCAACAAAAAAAGGAAAAGATTTTTAAAAAATGCTAATATAGCATTATTTCAATTTCTGTGAGAAGTTGCAGTGCAAAAGAAAACTTACCTTAACCACAATTAACTGAGTGAAATAATATATATTATTTAGCATATTTATTAATCAATGCCATGTGGTAGGTCAGCTAGAGCAGACTATGAAAGATTCGGCAATTCTTCTGCATCCAACATGGCAAAAGCAGCAATAAAAATTAAATAATAATGAAAAAGCTTGCAACAACATATTCCCTCATAAAATATTGCATAAAGCAAGAAACTGCTCTGAAGAAAGGATAAGCAGCCATTATTATACCAACAAAGTAGCTGTTTATTTTAACACCTCATTTCACACTTACAAAAAGGTTGTTATCAGCTAAGAACATTACCTGTGTACTCCCATCCTTTGAACTGAGCCTTTACTTAGGGGCCTGGGACCACCAGGACTCATCTGATGACAAGAACCTGCATTACCTTTACACAAGGATGCTTTGCCTTTCAGCCTCTGGGCAGTGGTAGAATGCACACTCTGCCAGCAAGGCTGCTGCTGAAATCTGGATGGTTACCACACACTTACTGCAGCCAGCAAAGAAAGATCTGTCACACCAGAGGAAGAGTTACCAGAATGCAGAAGACACCTTTGCTGCTGTCTGTGCATCAAAAGCTGCTTTCTCTGCTCCTTGAGGAACCTCCAAGTCCCAGAAAGCAGAGGGTTACTAATGTCAACAATTCTAAGGACTTAAATTCATTTCAGTACATAGGCATGACAAAACACATTTATGTAATATTTGTTCTTAAAATCGGGAGTTATTACCCAAATAAATGGAAAATCCACTGTGGAGTCTGAATAAGATGCTCACCTCTGTGACACTGCACGGAATGACAGGCATACACTGGTTCTCTTTTCTGATACATTTAAGATGCAGATCTTCCACTAGCCACCAGTTAGCACCTATCTACTCAACATACTTATGTCCTTCAAGTTACAAGGAATACAAATAGGTATTTTCATCCCTTCTCTTTTCCATTCACTACTGTGTTTGTTTGAGCCTCCAGCACAGATGAAAATCCTGACAATAAAAGACATGTTCCCTTATCTGGAAGTTGTTGTACTCCCAGAACCACAGAGATTGCTGATCTCTGAACCTCCTCCACAGCGCTGGATCAGCACTGGCCACACTGTTATATTCAAGAACATAATAACAAACTATTTTTATATCATCCCTATAGTGCTCAGCATGTATCTTAATGCTTTGTTTGTTTTTTTGATTGTTGCTGCACTCAGAGCAGATATTTTCACCGGCACTGAGCCATCCCTAAGTAATCCCTCAAACCTAACACTGTGTGTTCATGAAGCCTCTGGCAGGACCCTACATGCACACAAAGGAGGACAAAATGAGGTTGCAGCTGCCCATGCAGCTCTGGTAAACCTGCAGCATCTGGCTTTATAACCTTAAAAGTGTCTTCTATTAGATTTTCACTATTTTAATTGGTTTTTTTAATCTTAAAATCAGAGCTATTTGCAAGGAAAAACAGAGAGTACCACATGGCTCACTGCTGGCAAAATGCAGCTCAGGGGCCTCACCTCCTATGGTGGGCAAGGACAGTTTTTTTCTGTCCAGGGCCCAAGACTACAGTCCTGGTGCATCACCAGGCTCCCAGCAGCCTTCCCGCACACCCCGACAGACACAGCCAATCCACAGACCAGACACTTTCCATCTGGATGCAGAGGAGAATCTGTGGCAGCAGGAGGGTGTTATTCTGCACATGAACCAGCCACTCCAAAGCCCCACCACAGATACACAGCCTGTGGATTACACTGCTGTTTGCAAGGCAGCAGGGAAATTATTTCTTTAAAGACTTGGCTTCCTTTTCTGGCCCCAAAGGAGCAATGTGGTCCAGTGGTTACCAGCATCACAACCAAACACAGACTCCTCTGAAAGTCTGGGTGACTAAATGGATGCTATTTAAGAGCTCTGTAGAGTTACAATTAGACCTTTGCTTCTCCACAAGTATCTAATATGACCACAAGCAACATCTCAGTCATGTCACTGGCAAGGAGGGTGAGTGCTCCTTTCTTGCCTTCTGCCTGCGATGACATAAAATGCAAAGAATTAACATTTGCTCCAGACAACTACATGTGCTTTTTCTGGTTTTGCATACTTTTGCCCTTTCCTTTACCCCAAAGACCATTGAGGGAGCTTCTGAATTCTTACCTCTTCCCTCTCTCCAACCCAAAGTTTAGCTTTGTGCTTCACAAAAAAAAGACATCATGGAAGACAAGACTGCAGCTAAAATACAGAAAGCATTATGTTGTCCAGACTACCCAAAACAGAGAGAAGATGTTTGCAGAATTCTGTGATAAGCTGATTAAATTTGCTGAGCAAACGTATTTTCCATGGCCAAATCTAGGTAAATCCTCCCAGGGAAAGCAATTCTCCTGCTTGGATCATCACCAATGCTCCAAAAAGAGCCTGGAGTTTTTCAGAGACTTGATTTAATCTTGACAAATTATTCCCTCCTTTTTTTTTTTTTTTTTTTTTCCAATTCTCAGAATCAGCTGCACCATTGTCATGAAAACTTAAAGAAACAGATCAGCCAAAAACAAATAGCAAGACCAGAATATTTCTATAGGTTTTGTTATCACAGAAGTCAAAGAATGAGAAAGAATAGAGGCTTTGAGGATTCTTCCCTTTTTTAATCATAGAATTTTCAGGGTTGGAAGGGACCTAGAAGCTCATCCAGTTCCAACCCCCCTGCCATGGGCAGGGACACCTCCCACCAGCCCAGGGTGCCCCATTCAGCCTGGCCTTAAAACTTCCAGGGATGGATGGGGCTTCCACCACCTCTCTGGGCAACCTGTGCCAGGGTCTCATGGGGAAGAACTTCTTCCTAACTTCCAACCTAAGTCTCCCCTCCTCTAGGTTTGAATCTGTTTGTTTTTGCTCATCTCACGGGATTCAGAGAGAAGATACAGCTACATCAGCAGAAAATCTCCTGCTAAGACTTTGTTGCCCCTTCACCAGAGCCCTCTGCCAGCTTAGCTGGACAAACACAGCTCTGGGGGACATTCAGCTACACCAGCTTGGTCACAACTGTACAGACTGTGAGCAGATGAGACACAAGCAGGATTTCAGACAGGCAAACTGAAAGTAGTGCACAGGGAAGAATTACTGACACATTATTTAAATTTCTGGTAATTCAAGCTTGTGTCTAGTTTGTGTTACCTTGCACAAAAGTGCAACAATTAAATTTCTTTTCCATTCAGGACCTGCAACATTGCTACTGCCAGTCTTCTGCCAGCTGACATTTCTCTAGGACACATATATTGTATGGAGATTAAAGAGGAAGCAGGAAACAAGGGTATCTTAAAAGGAAATTCCCCACATTTTTTTTCCTCTCAGATTATAAAACAGGACAAAGATGATTTCAGGATTAAACACACAATATATTTGGGGTGTCACTTACAGATCCCCACTGCTTCCAAAGGATTGCATGAGGAACACCAGGCAGACCCTGCCCACTGGCAAAACCCCTTCCTGTGCAGTAACTTTAAATGGGACTAATAGTTATACAAGGAATTTAGTACTTGCACCAATAGCTCAAGTTTATTCTGAAGCCTTCAATTCCTTTTAACACAGGCACATTCTGCAGATTTGCTTTTCCATAGGACAGCATTTCAGGCTTACCAGCAAAGCCTTACCGTTGAAGGGAGGATTCCTTGCTGGAACTACAGTTTTCCCTTTATGAAAGCCAATTCAAGCCAGAATAACACAAAGCAAAGAAACAAAACAAATGCATAGCTGTCACTTAAAAGCATATATTCTTAAAAGGCTTTAGGGGTATCATTTATGAAACACAAAGAGATTTCCTTCTTTAGCAGTGTTCCAACACATTACTCTCTCGTGCTTACTCCAAGACATGAATATACTTGCCTAAAATGTCAGTGAGGTATTTACACAAAGGCAACTCTTCAGAAACCTATTATTGTGAATACAAAACAGGAAGTACAGTAATACCACCAGTATATGTTAAAGAATGCTTAGCATAAACTGTGCTCTTCAATTAATAAGCAGAGTTAACCCCTTTAGGGAAAGGAAGATGTGAAGTGTGAACTGAAAATACTGGCTCACAATAAAACCTTTGAGTATTTTGACCACATGATGTTCCACTGGATTGTTTTAGTTTGGGGTTTTTTCCCCTCCCCTCCCCTCCTGATGGCAGACAGAACACAACAGAATTTGCAACATAAATGAGAAGAAAAAAAAATGATGAAAAAAGCAAGGCTTGAAGTTTTACAACATGTTGGAGAGATAAAAAAAAAAGAAAACCATGAAACTAGAATAAAACAATCACACAATAGATGCTTAGTGATACTTTGCAACTCCTTTCAGTTCTCATGCTTTCACTAGCCCTGTAACAACCACGTGATATGGAAGATACATCTTTTGGAAACTACTCCATAAACTACTGAAGTGCATCTATACTGGTATCCAAGTGGCACAACTACTTAGAACAGGATGTAAATAAAAATAGCATAATATACTGAAACTGCTTCAGCCATTTGACTGCTATCCTATAAAACCGTATGATTAAGTTAATTTTGTTTTTTCTTAAAAATGTTTCTTAAAAGCATTAAACACCATGAATTACAAAAACCTTTTTTCAATTAAAAAATAAACTGGTTAATAGAGCCCATATTTCCCCATTTGCATAAAAGCAAACCCTTTCCTCACACATATTGAATAAAAAAATATTTTTAAATAGAGAGATTTCTAGACAGCCTAATCACTAGTTTATTCCTTTGAAAACATCTGCACATGCAGTCAAAAAAATTCAAGAGCTTCCCAAGTACAAAGACCTGAAACAAAACCCACATGAAACTCCTAGGTGAGCACAAATCAAAGCTCCTTCTTCTAAGGTCTGACAAACCTGTATCTATTTACAAATGTGTGAGAACATGTCTTCTGACACAAGTCAGTCACACTGTCTCTCTCCCCACTTTCTCCTACAGCCACAATATTTGGAAATCTTCCTGCAAGCTGAGATTGAACTTTGGTTTGACTGCCATCTGCTGATCCCATGCTTTGGGAACCTGAAGACTCATTTAAAAACATGTGCACAAAACTTTCAAAATAGTCATTATTTTTTCTTTCAGTTTTTAGTAACAAAATTGTAAGAGGATTACTGGTAACAGGTATTTGTTTCAAGCAATTAAATCAGACAAGATGTCCTGGGATTTAGCCTCCTTTAGCTAATTTTCAGATAAACATAGAAAATGTTATAATTCTGTGTGCACAAATAAGATGACAACTGACACAAAGCCATGTAACACAAAATCACTGTAACACTAAGAGTAACAGGTGTAACAGCTACTCCTTATAGTAAAGAGAAACAGAGCTGAAGCAACTATTAAAGCAGTAATAGCAATAAACACTATATTCCACAAAAATATTTGATGTTATGCAAACTCTTTGCTCCACTGTATCCAGATGAATCACATAAACACACAGACACAGCTACACGCAGGAGAAACCAAACACATTTTCAGGAGCTGCCATTTGAATTATGACTGGATTTTTTCAGGAGCACAGAACCTCAGCTGGCATGCCAGGTACACAAATGCTGGCTGCTCTGAATCAAACCACAACTTTTATTCTCTTAGAGTAATGCTCATTAAAATAATCTATTTTAAAATATATTCAGTGTCTTAGAAGGTTAGTGGTTCCAAATTGTATTTTTTTTCCTTTCCGAAGAACTGGTACTATTTGTCTGGTTTCACAGCCTTGCTGCAAAACCACGTCAAAATGGGCCTTTATTGTGGAAATGTGCCTGCTTAAACAGTTTCTTTATTTCTGATGTGGTATCTTCTGTAAAACATACTCTATTTTCACATGCACAAAAACCAGATTCCTATTTTCCACAAAACCTGTAAACAATCTTGTACAAATCCTTCAAATGACCAAGGACCTTTAGTGGTGGCATCTTTCTTTTTCTTGTTCTGCTAGAAAACCAAAAGTAACCCAAAAACAAGACTTCCATTTCAGTCTGGTATCTCTTCAGACACAGACAGGTTGCACAGTCAGAGAAGAAGGAAGAATTGTGTCCTCAGTGAATGCTAATCAGCAATAATCAGCAATTTTCTTGAAAAGAAACCAGGGAACAACACCCAACGGCTCAGCCAGGGTGCCTATAGAAACTACAGCTCCTTTACTTTGTTTCCATCACTATGACAAGCACCCTTGTTCAGACTTCACAAAGGATATAAAAGTCTTCAGTAAGAAGGTGCCATTCTTCTACAGGCACTACACTAACTGTAACCACAAGAAGCACAACCTATTTCTGCTTTGCACCCCTCCATCCCTTGACAACACTTTTCCTGGAGAGCTGGCAGACCAGTGAAGCAATACCATGGAATAACTCCCTGTTGGTGTGCTAAGTCTATGTTCTGCTAGCAAAATGCACACATGAGCAAGAAGACAACCAAACCACAATTTATTTCCCAAACAATAAAAGTGATTTATCTAAGCACACTCCAGCACTGCTGAATCTACCTAAGACATACCTTTCATTTAAAAAATTAAGTTTATCTTGATTTCTGTGGCACAGAACCAAATGATACTTTACGAGTGATGTCGCCTGTACCCAGTCTTTCTGATTTAAGAATAACGTTTGCATTCTAACTCCCCTGCAAAATGCATTGTTTCCTAGGACAGGAAGGGAAGTTCAGAGAGCACAAGGAATAGGAATCAGTGGGAAAATCTAAGACAAAGACAGTTATGTTTCCTCACACTCACTCAAATGGCATTTCAGTGCAGGAAGACAGAGAAGTTCAGATTTGAGATGAAAAAAGTACTAAGCACTAAAGCATGTATTTAAAGACTTTACAACACTCCAGTATTAAATATATGAAAGAATGGTGTTACCATTTTTTTTAATAAAAAAATAATTTTATAGGCTAGCACAGAATACTTGCATTCCTTAGTAAGACTAAAGTAAACGGCCTTTTTATAAGTGGAATAACATGTTCCAAGGTGTGTGCTTGCCAGTTACATACACCTCATATGTTGACTGATGAACACACACACCCTGGTGTGTGTTCTAGCTTACCCATCTCTCATGACTTGCTGTTAAGTAATGGAGTAAGACTTGCCCTGCAAACTGGCTAAGTCTGCCTCCTGTTGCTCAGTGACTTCTGCAGAAAATATCCACTACTAAGAAAAAAACCTTCTGAAATGGTGAAGCTATCTGCAGCTGTAAGTATACTGTGCCTGCAAGGCCCAACTCTGTGATAACCTCCATTTGCTGTATCATTGTCAGCCACATGTTTTCCCTTAGGCTGGCTTGTAATTCAGCATTTTCCACCATGCACTGTTTCATCCTGCAAAGAAATGGTCCTCCTTTCAGACTGTTCTTTTTCCATACTAGCTTGTTACTCTCAGTGACTGCCTGCTTAAGTTTCCTCCTTATAAATAGATGGGCATGCTCACGTTCTTTCCACACAATGACAAGATGCCCTGTGGCATGGAGACAGCCTTCTTTTAGAATTATTTTTCTCTTTAACAATATTTTTTTAATATTTTGTTTTGCTTCCACATAAGATCCTCTTATGCTTGTTATATTGTGTGATGCTCTCTCACAATTTCCTATTTCTAGTAAAAGTCCAATTGTGCTTGTAAGGATCCATCTGCAGGTAACAGCATGTACTGGCAGGGCAAAGGCCTTTCCTGTGTTACCTCTTTATTGCAACACAGCACAGACCCCTTCATCTAATCTAAAAATTTGCATCTCCTTTATGAGGTCTAATACCAAAGAAATTATATTATATAGGAGCCATAATTTCTGATGACACTGCTATTCAAAGCAACAAGAATGAAGACTGAGGTTAAAGAATTGTCCAAGATTCTAAGAGGACTTAGCAAACAGATAATATTCAGTGTAAATAAGTGCAAAACAATGAACATGGGAAAATGAATCTTTCCTTCATATGTAAATGGATGGGCTCCAAGATGAATCATTAACACTTCTAGTTTTAATAGAGAGTGATGAAAACTTTAACAGTTCTTGGCAGCGGTCAAAAAAGCAAATAAAGTGTTAAAATTCAGAACTCCTAAGAAAAAAGTAAAGACAAAACAGAAAGCATCACTATGCACCCATACAGATCCATGTCCCACCCACACCCTGCAGACTGCCTGCAGTCCTGGACCCTTTCTCCCAGGTGGATGTAACAGATCTGGAAAAGGTGCAGGGAAGGGCAGCCTAACACTGGAAAGGAAACCACCTTAAAAGTGTGCAACCAAGCAATGGAACTGCACGCCAGCCACCTCACCCCTCCAAGCTGCACTCCACTATGATACCAGTGATATGTGTGATGCTGGGCTTTCCATTTTGCTGTGATTTACTGAAACAGCTTCCACCCTATTACTAGGGGACAGGTAAATGCCAGCACAATATGGAAGTCACTCAACATTTTACATTATAGGATCATGCCCTGCGTAGCTTACACTACTCCGAGTTTTGACCTTCTTGTCCTTTGGAAGCTGGCTGGCTGCCTTCCACTGATTTGTTTTGCAGTGTTCCAGTCAAAACATTTCAGCTGTTGCATGAGAAGGAGACCAGGGAAAATGCCACTTTATTTACAGTTTTTTTTTTAAATAATAAAAATAACATTATTTCCCCCAAACCTCTGGAGGGATGTCCTGAGACCTGACCACATTGGAAGAACTTGAAACATTTTAATTTCAAAAAGCTTTGTGAGGTTTCTTGACATTTTGCAGATACATTTTCCAAGTTTTGACCACTCAACTATTGATCCTGCCAAGGCCAAAGAGTCTGAAAGCCATGCTGGACGCAGGCTCCCAAAATCACAGCAGGAAAATGACCTTTTCCTTTATCAGAGTCCCCTGAATGTAGTCAAGCTGGAGGAGGAGAAAGAGGACACCAGAGCTAGTTCCACAAGAAAGTAGAGGTGATTGTAATGACTTGCAAAAATAGTTTTCTAAATACAATATAATTAATCATGCACAATGAATAACACATTAATTAGCATTAGATTGCATTATGATGCACATACATAAAAAAGAATTCAGACTGTGCACATAGAATCTTCTACAGCAGTGCTTAACTCATGGGTACTCAGTACTCTCTCTGATGGTATTTTAATCTAGCACAGACAAAAAAATACAAACGTTCTGTGCATCCACAAAGAGGAAAGCTGGGCAGAAGACCAACAGCAAAGCAAGACCTAAATGTGTCCATGGCTACAGCCCAAGTCCCATAATCGTGGCTGTTCCTCCAGCTTCTGTAGCTCACAGCTCTACACTAACATCCTTTACAGAGTCACTCCCATAAATATTTAAAAAACAAGACTTTTTAGAATGTCTTCCTTTACTGTTATCACTGCCCTAATGAAGTTCTTAAACATAATAAGACTCCTACCATCCAACACACTGACTGTGAAGTGTGCTGTGCTTGTCTGCCACAAAGCCCAGTCTCCCCATTTACAAGCCACCAAGGCCCTGACAGCTCCCAGGGACACTGCCACAGGGACAGAGCCAAGCCACAGCTCTCTGGAGAGCTGCTCAGCTCTAGCCCTCCCCTGCATAACCCAAGTACTGACACAAATTGGGAAGACTGAATTGAAGGGAATTAGCAGGAGGAGGCTATCACCACACAGATTGTTCTAAAGTAATTCAAGAAGGAAGTGAAAGCCCAAACCTTTCTAAGCACACACAAGTTTTAGCAGTTAAAACTTGCTGTACACCTACAGGAATCTTAGTCACAAAATTAGTGTTACTTCTCTAGGTAAAGTTTCATGCTTTGTCACTAAAGCCACAGAATAATAGAGATGACATAACTCAACACTTAGGAACTTATACCCACTCTATGTGTACTGCTCAAATGCACCTCATTTATAGAAGCAGGATTCATTTTATCCACATATGTTCCCATGCTGTGTTACAAATGCAGTGTCACTTCTATGTTACTGTTAAAAATCTTCTGAATTTCCCACTTGCTTGACAACCTGGAGTCTTTTTAACATGCTGCACTCTTCATCTGGACTTTGAGAGTCTTGGAGGTACCAATAAGAACCAACTGCGGCCCTTGGCCTTCACTTTCCCATCCAAACGAGTTAAATATGCTTATTCATGTACATTTTCTGGCATGTGTTGCCAACAAGTTTATGAAAGTATTAGTGATGCTAAAATACATGACTGAGTTGATGTAAGGAATACTTGACACTATAAGGAATAAGAGCAGGTGTATTTTTTCTGTTCAATTTGAAGTAAAACTATTGCATTTTTATATATATATTGTTTGGATAGATATTTTCACGGACAAACTAAAGCCAACTTATCCTGGCCCTATAGTATATCTACTAAGGGAGAAAATATGCAGCCCAGCAAGTTTTCTCTCCAATCCTTCTTTTCAGGCAAGTAATAAATCTTGAGTGAAAAAGTCACTGTGCTCTTCAGCTGTCACCACTAAGATTTTGTTTTTAAAAACCATAGCAGCCTTAAGGCTGATTTACTGCTCAGCCCTCCACACTCTGACAATCGAATAGTTGGAAACAAAAATCACTTGTGCACACCTGGAAATATTTTATTTGCTGTACTCATAAGAAAACAAAGTTTTCATCAGTGAGGAAGGAGGAGGGGGAAGGGAAAGAGAGAGAT
The DNA here is from genome assembly GCF_036169615.1 of Heliangelus exortis. NCBI lineage: Eukaryota > Metazoa > Chordata > Aves > Apodiformes > Trochilidae > Heliangelus > Heliangelus exortis. Next base: position 22,109,865 of record NC_092431.1, read on the forward strand.
TCAGGTGAATCTTAAAACCTAGTTCTTGACTTAAAGAGAAACTTCATTCCTAACAAAAGAAGACAGAAACTACCTCTACACTCAAACTGAGTGCCCTGGCTCTCTGGGGACTATGTGCTCACTACACAATCCAGCATCAAATCATCAACTTGGAGGTCCTGGCCCACAAACAGAAGTGCTCATCAGCTGAGTCTATTTAGTCATTTCAGCTTGGCAGGTGAAAAGAATGTGTGCCAAATTCTAAATCATTTTATTCACCCTTTTGCTCTTTTTTATTGACACTCTCTATTAGCCTGAAGTGTAAGCAACTGATATTAATAATGACAAAATTAGACCTTTGAGAAACAGCTCCTTTCCAGAGCACCTCTCTGCTCCAAACAAAACTGTCATTTAAATAAGATTAAGGATAAAAACCCAAACACATTCCAGAGAAAACCAAGTGATGGAAAATGTGATGATGCTAAGATTG